>NC_139657.1:19777952-19870452 GCF_951799395.1 Argentina silus | reverse complement strand
GGTTCAAACACAGTCATGGTAAATCCCTTTATGAAAACAGTCACCTACAGTTTTTGAGAAAGTGAATTGGACTTTTATTTTTTTTTATTTGTATTTTTTTCCTCATGAAACAAACAGTGCTATAGTTTCTACTTACCTATAAACCTCACCTCTTCTCTCTACCCCCCCCACCCCCTTCTACGCCCGTTCTCCTCCTTCACCTCTGCTCTAGCTGTGCTCCTCGAGCTACTGTTCTCCCCTATCTCTCCTCCCCCTCTCTTCTTCCCCTCTCTCCTCACCCCATGCTGGAGCCAGGTAGGTCTGTACTGTAGACATGAGTAATGTGGCTAAGAGTGAGTCACACACTCAGACATCAGGCGTCAGTGTGGAGCCATTGATGGGAGACACACAGACACACACACACACACACACACACACACACACACACACACACACAGGCACCCGCACACGCACGCACGCGCACACACACACACACACACACACACACTCACACACACACACACACACACAACTTGAAACCTAGCTAGACAAGTCTATACAGTACTCATCTCCTAATGCTTTGATCACAAGAAAGAAAAAAGATTGGCATTGTTGGCTGAATATGGATCTGTCTGTCTGGTGTCAAAGTCCTAAATTAACACGTTTGTTTTTGTGTCGCAACATTTTGCACTACATAGGCTTTATATCAAAGTAGCTAGTGAATAGTTATTGCAGCTTAATGGAGTTCATTTTATGCTTCTTTATTTTCATATTTTACGGAAAACAGATGAGACAGCACCAAGTAAAAATGTGCTTTGAGTTCTTGAAATTGTGAAAAGTTATTGTGTCATACGTGTGTGGCCCTGGCAGCCCTGGCCTCTCTGTTCCTCTGCCCCTGTGCTCACCTTGAGCCCAAAAGCTCTAACACTGATGAAATGTGACCATGTTACCTCAGCATCCTCTGGGGCAGGAAGTGACCGCTGTATGAGGCAAACGGAGAGAGTCAGCTGTACCGGGTCAAGTGATTCTCCTCAGCAAAAAGATTTTTGGCCAGAAAAATCTCTCTCTCACACACACACACACACACAAACACAAGCAGAAACACACACACACACACACGCACACACACACACACACACACACACACACAAACACGCATGCATGCACACACACAAACACACACACCTCCACTTTGCATCTATTACGCATTTATTATTCATGTGAGAGTAATGTGAGGTGTCTCCATTGTAATGCCTGCTAATGGCTTTTTGAGTTACCGCCTTCTGGCTATGAATAAATCATATCAGTGATGCCACAGCCAATACTTCACCCTGACTGTCTCTATTGACGTGATCTATAGGTGTGTATGTGTGTGTCTGTGTGTGTGCATGCGTGTGTGTGTGTTTGTGCGTCCGTGTGTGTGAGTGTGTGTGTATTTGTGTGAGTGTGTGTGTGTGCCTGCGGTTGTGTGTATTTATGTAGCTGTTCCTAAAACAGATGGACACAAAAGGGATTGCTTGTGTTTAATAACCATTAAGCTGAAGCCTGTTTTTCCTGATGACAGAATATCCTGTGTGTGGAACAGTACAGTGAATGATGGCGCCTCAGGGCATGACAGAAGAGGATGAGATTTCTAATGAATAGATATTCTAATGGCTGCCATATTGGCCACAAGAGTTCCAATAATCTCACACTCTTGACTGTGAGACAGACTCTCAGGTGGTTCTGTGAATGTTATTGTGATGTCATTTAATGGTGCCAATATGGAGGAGTCCCCAATTCTTTTTACCAATGTTTGTTGTAAATCATGTTTCCTGTTATCTGACATTTCTCCCCTGCCCATGTTATGAATATGACTGTTGATATGAACAGTTGACATAATCCAAAACAAGATCAATGATTTAGATAAAAACATGTCTCTGTTGTGAATGACTGAGAGGTTTACAACCCAACCCGCCCTGAGTGCCCTCTTGCTCTGAGGTCGTCTCCCAGAATAGGCCTGGGAAGTGTGGAGTGAGGGGGGGTGAGGAGTCGATCCTGAGGCACACTGTACGGGCCAGGATAGGATGGGGGGAGCACATTGATCTGTGCGTGGGTCTGTATCGATGCCGGGATGGGTTTCAGGAAGTGACCTTGGCCGGCCCAGACAAGCACCTGCCCAGAACAGAGCTCTGTTTCCCATGGAGCCTCTCTCTGGCACCAACTGCTCGACTGACACCTGAGGACGACTGTTACAGACACAGTGGGTGATAACCCTCTGAAGGGTAAAGGTACAGTGATTAAGACAGTAAATAGAGTCATGTGTTTATTCATGCAATCATCACATGACATCATGCATCAAAGGAACAGTTTTAGAAATGCTGGATGACACCTTTCTGAGGTTAACGCATAAGGGTCATCATAGTCTTATGTTGCCAGACTTCCAAGTCTCGTTAGCACTCATCTGCAAGGTGAGAAGAAAGACTGGGAGGTTAGGGTCAATTCAATATGTAGGCTCTGCTACTCCAAAGAACAATACTCCTTGTTGAATATAATATCTTATAGCTATAGTATCACAAATGAACCACCACCAATGAGTCACATGGACTGCTAGTTACATAGTTCTGTAGTTAATGACGTGTATAGAAGTTGCCTTTAGGCACAGATCTGGGACCAGTTTGCTCTCTCTGAATACAAACGTTTCCCATTAGTGGAGGAACTGACCACAGATCAGTGTCTAGACTAGAGTCAACTGCATTCTGTACCAATCAGGCTCATTCAGTGTATACAAGAGCCACCGCCAATAAACAAACATCCCACAGCTCTCTCTAGTGGTTCACAGTGGTCCTACACCACCGCTGAGAACATTCCACCAGCTCCCTGTCTGTCACCCTCGTTACTCCGCCTCTCTGAGAGCTGATTGGAGCACACCAGGGTACCGGAGCGTCAGTGAGCCAATCGCCTGGCTCTGCCTCCTGTTAACAGGGCTTCTATTCTCAACATTCTTTCACTTGCCTATGTGCAACTGTTATTTATAGAATCCCGAGGATCCCGAGCGGAGCGGGGAGGGGGGGGAAGAGGGCTAAGAGAGGGAAGGAGGGAGGGGGACATACTGATGCGACTGCCACCATAAGACCCGCTCTGATGGGCTTTTAGAATATCAGAAAGAGATGGAGACGCACACACACGCACAGGCACACGCGCAGAGAGAGCGTACAGAGATTCAAATACAGAGAGAGGGGCGAGTGAATAGACAGAGAGGGGGTGAGAAAAAGTCATTAGATGAGTAATAAGGCCTACAACAGAGAGGTGGTGATTGAGATGGGCCATTGAGAGATTGAGAAAAGGCCAGAGAAAAATAAATGGGAGTCAGAAAAATTGGGGTGAATGAGTGGAGAGAGAAACAGACGGCATACTGTACAAGAGCGCTCTTTTCTCTTTTTTTCTCTCTTTTCTCTTTTGCGATGTTGATCGTCTAAACAAAGTGTGCCTGTAAAATAAACATAATATCTTGAATTGTAGGCCGAGGCCTACTTTATTAACCAGTAGGCTAAACGCCTTAACCAGTAGGCTACATTGCCTCATAAAACATCAAAAAACCCTTAAACATAAAGGAAAGAACAAGTGAAGTTTCTCCATCTATCCACTTATTGATACCCACGTCCGACGTGTCGAGAATCAGCACCCACCCGGCAGTGGACAGCGACCGATAGGTGCAGTGCGGCGCACTGCTGAATCAGGTGGGTTAGTGCTACTGGGCTGAAACAATACCTTGCACACCCAATAGCTCCCCCATCACCAGAGTTGATCATTGAGTTGATGACCTCTGGAGTAAATAACACTTCAACTACATATCCCATCGATGCCCCCCCCCCCTCCCCCCGTGAGTCGTAGCACATCCGCGGACGCACGAGGGAGGGGGTCGGATGGTTCTGTGTTTACTTCCGGATTTCGTTCGTAGCAGCAGCTGAAGATCGCTGTAGCGTTTGGAGCTCAACAGCTAATTCAGTACAAGGACTCATGACAGAGTGTAGTTAGCTAAACTAGCTGCATCCCAAGTCGATTCATTCGGTCCTTCTACAGTCTGCGAAGGACATTCGACACGCCAGTGGACATCCCCGGTAGAGCGAAGACACGGGACCTCGCCGACCGGAAAGTGGACGGAGACCGTTGCCCGCTTTCCTCCACTTGTCTTCGAGCTCAAAGTCACTCAATGCTGCGCTCCTTTCGCTCGCCTTCGGTGCAGTACCATCTATCTGACTGTTAGCTATTTCATGCTATTGTTGTTTTCTAATCTCAGGATCAAAACAAGGACACCTGTAATAAGTTTTGACATTTTACCAGCGAGTCGAGAGAGAGGGAGACCGATCCAGGGAGCGACAGGATTCGGGGCCGGCGGGGAAGCGAGGGGTGGCCGGATAAAGTAGGGGGGTCGCCTCCAGCTCTTGGTGGATTTATCCCTAGCTAGATACAAACATCATCATGGATTGGTTAATGGGGTGAGTATAGATAGCTAGCTAACCTTCTACCGTTGACAGGTTGACAGTGCGTACCAGCGAAATAATCGCTTATGAGGTTGCCGATATAATTTTGAAAACCAACCACAACAAAACAACTGATCTCAGTAATGCATGATGAATACAGCTCACTTCTCCCCACCACCTTAGCAAGCCATCTAGCTAGTTAGCCAGCTAGCTAGTTAAATAGAGATCATGGCATGTTATCATTTTTGGGCAACGGTAACGTTAACCGGCTAGCCGATATTTTGAGCATCCCGTGGCCTGTTGCATAGCCAGCGCCCAGATTAGGTCGCGAAAATGTATTTTTGTAGAAGCCCGTCACATGCTGTCTATAGCTTATTTATAGGACAGATTTATCTAGCAGGCTAGCAAGCAATGTTCTGTTTATTTCACTTGCAAGGTGCGTTGTTGTGCCAGTGCTTCAACACGGTAGCGAGCTAGCTATGATGGCTTACTGTATTTGGGGTTTTGGCTAACACGCTAGCGGGCTAGTTGTTCAGGCCCGGTGACTTATCCAGACGGATGCTTTTACGTCGCTAGCCGACTAGCAACATATTACACTACGCGTATAACACATTATATTTTCATCAACTACATAGCGCATTATCGAGTTTCATGACAGTGTAGTTTGAGGAGATTGACCATGTTGTGTAAAGGTGTCACGCTGGTGCGGTGTTGGTGGTGACATGGTGCGAGTTGACACCTCGCTCGAGCTGCGATGCTGACCTGTCACTTTATTTTTGGTTGTACTTCCGCCTTTAATGTCACCGTTCTAAAGAGATAGGGGGCTTGCATAGCTGGTACTTGATGTTGATGCTCACAGTTACAGGTTACAGAGAATTTCTAACCTGCATGGTTTTGCCAGTGGGATAGGTCTGGTTGTGGATTCACACTTTGCTTTAACCCAGCCTAGGACGAGGCTAACCCATCATCATCACAATTTATGATAGCGATTCTAGTATTTCAGTCTTTCCGTGATAGATCAGACATTACAACTCTCCTTTGTTTCTTGGCCATAGGGTCAAGA
The DNA here is from genome assembly GCF_951799395.1 of Argentina silus. NCBI lineage: Eukaryota > Metazoa > Chordata > Actinopteri > Argentiniformes > Argentinidae > Argentina > Argentina silus. The sequence continues at coordinate 19,864,947 of NC_139657.1, read as the reverse complement.
TTTGTTTCTTGACTTGAGTTGCACAATGTTTACTATGCAAACTCAAGTCCGGTGGATCAAGCATGTGCAGAGCTTGATTCATATTTGCCTGTGAAGAGGGAGGGGTAATGAAGATGTTGTTGATAACTTTGCATAGCAGTGATCAGCTTTCAACTAGAAGGTAATTACAGTATCATCGCCAGTTAGCAAGTGACCCCTCTTGAGGTTTTGATGCACCTGCTCCCAGCTCTGGAGGAGATCTGTCTCTCTGGATGCTTCATTTAGATGTCTGGGTAGTCTGGGAATGTAACATTTGAATGTTTGTCACTCGCTGTGAATATAGTTGTCCCCCACACCCACCCACCCACCCACCATGTGCTGTAGCTGATTTTCCCCCAAACCTATTTCAATTTTGAGGAAATTGCATATTAATTTGTACAGAGGCACCCTCAAATATTGCTATGTAAACTCCCAGCCAACTTTGCTATGTATAATTCCAGCCAATTTCGGTCTATTTCTGTCTCTGTCTATGTATCATTTAAGAGTGCTTCTGTCTCAGATACACAACTGCTTGGTGTGATGCTACCATTCCAGACACAAAACCTTGTTCATTTCAATGTTTGTGTGACTGGGCTGGGAAATGAGAATGACAGGAACAGAACAGTTCCTTTGTCTGCATGGTGTCACAAAAGGATTTGAGTCATGGTGAAAGGTGTGTCACCTAGGCAGCCACGGATCTCAGTGCTGTGAGTTAGAGCAGAGGAAGGGTGGAGGCCTGCTGTTTGGGTGGTTCTCCTCAGCGTGACATTTAGTTTGAGAGATGATAACGTGGCCCTTTTGGTGCCCCAGCCACCGACTTCAACTAGCCTAGGCCTAATTTTCTTTGTTTTTCTGACATTCCTCAGCCTAAAATATCGGCATTGTGCAGGTCTCTCTCTCTCACACTCTCACTCACTCACTGCCCCAAGTTGGGGTTTTTTGGTTGTCAGACATGAACTGGTTTGCTCAGAGATATGTCCCACTTGTTGTCACACTTATGAAGCTCCTCAATGTGCTGGCTCTCGCCTCAAGCTTATCTGGCAGCGCCTGGTCGTCAGATGAATCTTTATCAGACACACACACACACACACACACACACACAGTTGTGGGTTTTGGAGGTTGTTGTTTTTGGAATCCTATAGCTGTGTTGTTCAAACTGTATCAGGGGAAATCATTTGTGGTTTTGCTTTGTGAAATTGTTGAAGTGAGACCCTATTGAGACCCTATTGCATAATAATAACAATAATGTAGCCAACCATACACAGCCTAAGCTTTTGTCATCAATATTAGGCCTCTGTGTTTTTTTCCAACACCTGTCCTGACTTGTTTGTGAGTTCATGTTTAAGTGCACTTACACCAAAGGTGTATCTGTCTGTATATGCATGCATGTGCGTGTGGCCTGAATGCATGCAAAGCAAGCAGGTGTTGGTCCAGTGTGCATCAGAGAGAGAGAGAGAGAGAGAGAGAGTCCATGAATGAGTTAACCAAGCGTGTAATCACTCTGAATACAGACCTAGGGTGAAGGACGGAAGCCTGGGCCAGAACTGATAGAAGGAATGGAGCAATGGAGGGATGGAGAGAGGACGACAGGGCCATGATTGATGGGGAAGTGATGGAGAGAAAGATGCAGAGACTCATGGTCGGGGAAAAGATTTGGAGAAGGCGATGAGAGCTCCTGATGGTAGAGAGATGGAGAGAATGACAGGGCCCTGATAACTGTGGAGGGAGAGATGGAGAGAACAGACCGGGCTAATAACTGCTTAGAGAGGGGCGGGGGGATGAAGAGGGTCATACAGGAGCTTATGATGCCTGAAAGATGGAGTGGAGCAGCCGAGCTTGTCCACTGGCTGGTGCAGTAATTGGCAGATTTAAGTTGAGGTCACTGGGGTGTGTTGTGTTGAGGGACAGACAGAGAACTGAGTGTGGGTTCAATAGTCGTGTGTGTGTGTGTGTGTGTGTGTGTGTGTGTGTGTGTGTGTGTGTGTGTGTGTGTGTGTGTGTGTGTGTGTGTGTGTGTGTGTGTGTGTGTGTGTGTGTGTGTGTGTGTGTGTGTGTGTGTGTGTGTGTGTGTGTGTGTTGTTCAGGCAGCACATTTGATCTAGGTGACCACATCTCTTAACGGGGTTCCGACAGGACGTTACATCACAGGGGAGATGTGCGACGCCTAAATGTGTCTTTTCCTGCTGCGGGAAACAGGCTGGCATGACAGATGTTTTGAGAGAGAGAGAGAGACCTGCGCAATGTCCATATTTGAGGCTGTCTTTAGTGTTATGGTTAATGGCTGTATGACATACATAAACACACATGCATTCACACGCAATGTTTACATTTTTGACCTTCAGCATATAGGCCAACAGTTGCAAAAACATGCCCCACTTTGATCTGATATCCATAGTGTCTTCAGAAAATGAAATAGGAACAGTGATATGGGCACATGATAGAGTAGCATCAAACATTTAATGTATGGTCACGATTTTGCATGTTTTTTACCGATTCAGTAGGCATGGAATGAGAAAAACAGTGGTGCTATCCAGACAGCAGCTGTGAGCTATAATGATGATGATATTAATAATAATAGTGATGATGATGATGATGATGATGAGTCACATGATCTCTAGCCAATGGGCAGCTGTGGATGGCTGTTAGGAGAATTTATGAAAGCCATATAAACTGACTTCAAACAGAGGGACAGGCCTAGCTATTTATTATGTTCATAGTCATGCTACAGATATTCAAAACAGTGTGTAGTGTATCGATGTGTGTCTGTTTGCATGTGCGTGTGTATGTCTATTTGTGTGTGTGTGTGTGTGTGTGTGCGTGCTCCTGTGTGTGTGGGTAACACCCCTTTTTGCCTTTGACTCATGGTGTATACATAGAGGCTCCAAATGTGGTCGTACATTTCTCTTCAGCTGTGATTAGCAGCCATGTCTTCATTTTCAACCTTGGTCCTTTATTTATTACACACACACACACACACGCACGCACAACCCACACACACACAAGACACACACACACAACCCACACACACAAGGCAGTGTGTGCCAGCCCAGGTAACTGAGGTTACCGCTGCTAGAGCTGAAGATCTAGAGTTGGATAATGTGAGCAGATGAGCAGACATCATTTGTCTCTGTCTCATAGTCTTCCTCTACTCTGGTAGAGAGGCCAACAGATTACATCGCTTTGCCCTGGTCTAGAATGGTAGCTTCCCCCAACACACATGCACACACACACACACACACACACACACACACACACACACACACACACACACACACTTATGTTATGATTCCCACTGGTCTCTGAGGCTATTAGGATTGATCTCAATGCTGTAGAACCCTCAGCATACCGTCAGGCCTGTCTGTACCAGACTCACTTACACCACTTTCACAGATACACTGGGAGTGAAGGGAGCTCCTGTTGACTTACTCTATGGAAACATGAAGCTAAGAGTGCTCGGAAATAGAATGCTCTCTATTTGGATCAGTTTGCTGTCCGACACTTCACTTGTAACACAATTCAAAGTAATTTGTCACAAAACACTTTGTAGAGAATCGGTCGTATTTTGGCCTTTTAGGATGACACAATCCAGCTTTTTTGTAAGACAATGCAAACTAAACACGTGTGTGTGTGTGTGTGTGTGTGTGTGTGTGTGTGTGTGTGTGAGGTGAGTGAGTGAGTGAGTGAGTGAGTGAGTGAGTGAGTGAGTGAGTGAGTGAGTGAGTGAGTGAGTTGACAGAGTCTAGTGGTGTGTTCTCTTTAGACCCATATCTCTGGAGCTAGATCTGCTGTGGGCCAAGCATGTGATGTTATGGAGTGGCGTGCTCTGAGGGACCAGCTACTTGTTAGTTTGTTCACTTCCTCAAGGGCCTTCAACCACCCTCCTTCTCCATCTCTTTCTTCTGCCTTTCTCTCTGTCTCCACCTCTTTTCTCATCTCTCTCTATCTGGCCTTCTCTCAGTCCCTCTGTTTACTCTCTCCTTTTCTCCCAGTCCCCCCCCCCTTCCCCTTCTGGTGGAACACTGATGTGCAGAGATGGTTGCGTGCTTAGTTGCTGTCAATGCTAGTCTGCTCAGCCGTCTAGAGCAGAAGGCAGCGCTGGCCTCTACAGGCCAGGGGCCCGGGGCTAGTGGCTAGCAGCAGGTTGTTTCTGAGAACAGCTTTATGGACAGTGGTAATGTGTGTGGTATACAGTAGACCCACCACAGTATCGCCCCTGCCTATTGCCCTGGTTCTGCACAAGTATGTAGGGCTGAGGGAGGAGAGGAGAAGAGTCTCATTTGGGAAGAGTCCTCTGCTTTTCCCGTCTTGCACAATACGCTTCATTTAGCATCTCAGTTCTCTGGGATTCTAGCCCTGGTTGTGCTGCTAACAACATGAGTATTCATTAGTGCTGCTGCGGGCCTTATTTTGGGACATGGCAAATTGCATATATTATCACGACAGAGAGAGGCCTCCCTCCCAGGGCATCTGTCAACACCGACCGACAGCACACAAAGAACAGCACAGCTTAGCTTAGCACAGGATGACACAGCACATCACAGATCACAGTACAGCTAGCTAGACACTGCATCTCCAGCTGTCATACTGTATGTGCGCCTACCAGGCAGCTCTTAGCCCTACAAAGCAACCGGTAGGCCTACCACCAAACCATAAAGGCATAGCTGTTATGGTTCAAGGGTGTAACCAAGCTGAAATGATAAACTCACTCCTCAAGTTCAAATATAGCCTTTGCTTCTTTGGTGGTGTAGCTGGTTCACATCAGGTATTTTATGATGTCACGTCTGTTGGCAGTACAGAGGACGCAGGTTCAACACTCGTGTGATCTCGGACTGTGAGGAAGCATTCTTGTTTGCGGCAGTGTGACGACTGTGACAAGGGACTAACAATGACTTCAGGTTCCATGGAAAGGGGACGTCACTGCAACAAGGCTGTGGTAGTTGACTAGCCAGTGCTACACTAGTGCTGCACAAACTGAACAGAGAACTGTTCTCAATCTGCACTGAGGATTGATTGAACCCCCTGGCCCTATTACTATATTACTAAGTTGAAGACACTGAGAGAGATTTGAAGGTTCTATTGAGCCTTTTCCTTCAACAGGAAAATAGCTTAAAAGTCCACTCATATAAACAGTACTGCGCACTCTCTGTCTCTGTCTCTGGAGACAGGTTTTTGTCTATCTCGTTTCTCTCTCTCTCTCTCTCTCTCTCTCTCTCTCTCTCCCTCCCTCTCTCCAGGCAAGTCTCTCAGGCAAGGTGATTCCGAGAAATGAAAGTGATACCAGAATGACTCTGCACTTTGGCTTTTACTGAATATGCATAAGGTGTGCGTGTGTGCGTGCGTGCGTGCTGACCTTTTGCTGAATGCAGTTTGAACTGATGGTGTGTGTGTGCTGATCTTTAAAAGGCCTCAGGAGACAGCACATGCAATGAGTGCGGTGCAACCCAACACCACTACGCCAGATCTGGTCTTTACAACTCCTGCTTAACCTAACCTAGCGCCCCAAGCCTGCCTTTTAAAGTAACTCTGCTCACTCAGCTGACACGTACTGAGAACTAGCCTATCAGAGATTCACCTGTTGAGCAGTTGACCAGTCACTGTTATTGAAGGCCACTCTAGTGACAAATGATTTTGCGCAACGTTTATTGAACACCCAATGTCAGTGGTCAATCTCTCTGGCCAACGGGTTGTCCCTCATTCCTTGAGGCTACTTTAGTTAAACCTTTTTCCAACATATTCACACTTCGCTGCTTTGCTGCTGCTAAGTGTTAGACTCAATGGGAAATTCTGGACACTGCAAAGGTCCGCTCCTGACTTGTCCTTGGGCCCTGTGTTGTGTGTGTGTGTTCGTGTGTGTTTGTTTGTGTGTGTGTTCTCTGTGTTTTTGATTTGGCAGGAGTGAGGTACCCTGCTGTGCTCTGACTGTGTTTACTCTTTTGTAACACACTGCCCTGCCCAGAACTGGCAATGCCAACGGACGGAAAGAAAAACATTTGGGGGGCGAACAGTCACATGACAAAACACACACACACACACACACACACACACACACGCACATATGCTCCCCTCCCTGGCCACATGCATCCCATCATGCCTCAGCTGTGATAGAGCGTCGTCACAGTACAGGTTGTGTGTGTGTGTGTGTGTGTGTGTGTGTGTGACGTATTCGTACATGCAAGTGAGTTGGGTTGCTGTTGTGACTCTACATTCTGCTTTTCCACAGAGAGAGAGAGAGAGAGAGCAAACATACACACACTTTCTCTGTCTTCCATTCTCCCTGTGTCTCCATCTCCATTTCCCCCTCTCTCCCTTTTCAGTGAGTGAGTTCTCAGGGCTGTTTCATGCTTGTTTCTCCCTTCATGCTGTCTCAATGGAGCTTTAGTTCCAGCACAAGGGATTTGGGCAAAATCTGCCACTCCTGCACCCCTCAACCCATCTCACACACACATTCACCCCTGAGCCCTCCCTTCCTTCCTTCCTTCCTTCCTGCATCCTTCCTCCCTCTGCTCAGCCCCTTCACACTGTGTTCCCGACACACACACACACACACACACACACACACACACACACACACACACACACACACACCAAGGCACCATTTTCCCCCCGGCCTTGTTATCGGGCACAGGCCCTTCCGCTACACACACCCACTGCCCTGGACCTGTTCTGAGCAGGATCCCTGTTGGCCCTGAGAGTCTGCTGGACTGGACTGGACTCGATTGGACTATGGCGGTGCTCCATAGAGACAGGCTAGCTAACAGCCACAGGCCTGGGAGCAGCAAATGTGCTGTCAAACCTCATCATCTCCATAGACCGCTGCTGGCTACAACTGACTGAGGAACAGTTAAAGGCCCACGCCAGCCAGTTTTGTTTACTGTTTTTTTCTTGAAAAAACAAAAGCACCGAGTGGTGATGTTAGTAATTCACAAAGCTATTTGGGAAAGTAACGGCAGATACAGCTAGGAGCAATTCTCAATAAAATGTGTCGAAATGTGTTGTGCTAACTTTAAAAACAGGCTAGCCACGTCACACTTCAGCTCTAAAGCTGTATGAAATGTCATATGTCATGGCACGTGGGAAATCCTTTTAGGAGGATGATAGAAGAAAATAGAATGTATCGCCCAAAATACACATACTTTGACCTAAATGGCAATTTTCTGACTTGAATCATTGTGCAATACCATTGTGCAGCCCCAGGATGTTATATATCAGCAAAATAATGTCAAAATGACTAATGTTGGCCTTTAAAATATACAACACTCAGATATCCTGTCTGTTATTCTGAAACTCCTCCAGCAGGATTTGGGTTGCTACCTACACTACACCACCCTTCTAAATAGACACACACGCACGCACGCTCTGGCGGGGGGAGCATTTCTCAAACACCTGAAACTGCTTTTTCCTGCAATCTATAGACCCCACTCCCTACCCCACAACAACAATATACACAGAGACTGGATACATTTTCCCCAAAAGATAAACACTATTTTTGTCTATAACTGTATTATTAACAGTTGAGAACAAAAACACCAAAACATTTAAATATCACACATAACTGAAGATATATTGCACTTGAACATTGAATGTAACCTGCACCCATCCCCCACTACGTAACACTACATTTGTATGCAGGATGTGCTGTACAGGTTGCGTGTGTGTATGTGACGTGTGTGTGTGACGTATGCATGCGTGTGAGCAAATTAGGCTGCTGTTGTGACTCTACATCTTGCTTTTCCACTCCATGGAGTCTGGGACAGGGACAGCTGGAGGGACCAGTGGCCCTTGATACACAGACAGACAGTCAGACACACACACACACACACACACACATGCCTGCTTATGTTACAGAGCTCCCCCACCCTCCATCTTTATGTCATTCTGTCCTTAACCTTCCATCATGTCCGACCTCTGGGCGACAGCGATTGGCTGAGTCACGGAGAGACTAAGAGAGGAAGAAAGGATGAAAAGCAAGTTATAGAGCAATTGGGGTGGGAGAAAGAGGTGGTCAGAGAGAGAAAGTACAAGTAGCCTCAGAAAAAGAGATCATTCAAACCCCTTAGGTTAACCTTGGGTAAGGTTTTAGACATTATAGCCTTAATGCAGCCAGTAGGATTAGCTAACTAACTCTTAGCGAAGCAGCCAAACTGTGTAAACTCAGGGTTTGCTTTTGTTCATGAAGCCGGTAGGATGCTATTCTAAAGTCTGGGTTAGCTTTGGTGCAGCTAGATTTGTCCTTGGTGTTGAGGCTAGGCCAGTAGGCTGGTCTGAACTGTAATTGGATTAGTGTACGGTGGGTTGCATTAGGCCGGCAGGCAGGCAGGCAGGCCGGCCACAACCAGGCTCCACACAGACACACAGACACACACTGCTCCCCGTCCTCTCCTGAGCACTGGTGGGGATCCAAGCTTCAGCCATGGACAGGCCGATACCTCTTGCTGTCCCTCTCACCCCTCTTTCTCCCTTCCCTTTTTCTTCCTCTCCCCTCTCTCCTTTGTTTTTCCCTCTCTTAATTGGATTACAGAAGGCTGTGTCCGGCCCATGCTGAGAAAGAGAGAGAAGAGGGAGAGGGAAAAAAGAAAGGAGCAAGGAAAGGGTTGAAGAAGAAGAAAAGAGAGGTTGATATTGTAGATTATGCATATAACAGGCAAGAGGAGAGAGGAAAGAAGAAGAATGGCAAGCTAAAAGTGTAGACAGGAGACAGAGGATAGAGGATTTGAACTTTTCTTTTAGCTACATGGGACAGGAAGTTTAAGTTGATGTCATGGGTGTGTTGCCCATCCTGTTTGCCTGGTTTGAACTTTACCTTGGTGGGTGGGTGTGTGTGTGTGTGTGTGTCGAAATGCCTTCCTTAGTATGCTGTAAATCATTTCTTCTCTCATGCCTGTAACTTGATTAGATGTTAAGTGGGAACAGTATGTCTTCCCTTCTCACACACACACTGACTTTGATGTTTGGAGGTGTCCCTTTAAAAAGATCATAGCATTTGCGGTATGAAAACTGGATAAGTGTGTTTTATTCCCATGGCTGTGACTCATGTTTTGCACTGTAGGGACAGGTTGGGGCAGGAGAGAAGAAGAGGAGAGAAAAATAAAGAGGTAAAAGAGAGAGGATAGGAAAGGTGGAGAAGAGTGGTCTCTATAACCGTGAAATGAAGAGGAGTACAGTGCAAGGTTGCTGCGTTCAAGGGAAATGCACTAAGTCAAATATACACTCACCGGCCACTTTATTAGGTACACCTGTTCAACTGCTTGATAACGCAAATATCTAATCAGCCAATCACATGGCAGCAACTCAATGCATTTAGGCATGTAGACATGGTCAAGATGACCTGCTGAAGTTCAAACCGAGCATCTTTGAACGTGGCATGGTTGTTGGTGCCAGATGGGTTGGTTTTTCACGCACAACCATCTCTAGGGTTTACAGAGAATGGTCTGAAAAAGAGAAAATATCCAGTGAGCGGCAGTTCTCTGGGCAAAAATGCCAGAGGTCAGAGGAGAATGGCCAGACTGGTTTGAGATGATAGAAAGGCAACAGTAACTCAAATAACCACTCGTTACAACCAAGGTATGCAGAAGACCATCTCTGAACGCACAACACGTAGAACCTTGAAGCAGATGGCCTACAAAAGGGGGTCCAACCCAGTACCAGCAAGGTGTACCTAATAAAGTGAGTATGACTGTATGTGTATAATACAAGGCCTAATCAGACCATTGACAAAGGATGTTGTCATGTGTAGCTTTCTCTCCAAACACCAACACATATATACAAATATATTTGAATAGAGGCACAAATGTGGCTTTGTAAATCAGTAGGTAGGCCTCGCGCAACATTTAAAATGAGAACATGTATCAAATGTATTTGAATAGAGGGACAGGGTATGGGTAAAATATAGACTATATGAACAATTTAATTCCAAATCACTATATATCAATTGGCAATTGTTTTGACATTTATCATAAAAAAAAGCATAGTCTCCACACAAATTGAGTGATATAGATTAGATCAAACCACATGGGATGCACCATTCTTTTAGCCTTGTTTATTCTTTTGAAAGATGTACACAAACCAATAACTGATAATCAATTTGGATATATGCATTTTTCTTTTACCTGCAAAAAGAATGTATCAGGAGCGTCCAAACATCCACAGGTGCTCTTGGATTAGGGGAATTGCAGGAATAAAAAATAAAGTCTCAGTTCCTAAATGGCTTTATTCAATAAATATTGAAGTTTGAACTATTGTTTTGAAGTAATATACCCAACCCTCCCTGACTGGATTTTGCTAAGTAAAGAAACAAAATATCAAAGTTTTCTAAATGGCTCTATTTAGGAGGAGTGTGTAGGCTAGAAATATTGCCCATTCCTAGATGGCTTTATACGGCCAAGTAGGCTAACTGCAGTTCTGTGCACTGAAATAGACATATGCTAGTAGTCCTTCACTGTTCTGGCGACAAGATAGCAAATGTTCGAAAAGGTCCATGCTGTAATCTCTGACTGTCCAAATGAGGCACACGGTAATAGGTCACACACTGCAATCGTTTTGTGTGGCTAAGGGTTGTATTTGTCCTACAACACACCCGTATGTCTCTCACTAGACCATATGGACCTTGCATCTCCACAGTGTGTGTGTGTGTGTGTGTGTGTGAGAGAGAGAGAGAGAGATAAGGGGGAGCAGGAGGGAGAGATGGTGAGCATGTGTGCTCCATTCCTTCTCTGTGATGTGGGCTCCTCTAGGCAGAGGATAGAGAGACTATAGAGAGCTCTTTGAGGGGGAGAACAGATCTTCCAGGGTCGTTGGACTTCTGCCTGCAGCTTGGAGCTTGCTGCTTTAACCCATCTGTAAGGAGCAGACGACCACACACACACACTGGCACACACTCCTTTTGGCCCCTGTTAGGCTTCTGATATCCCCTTTTGAGGAAGTGTGTGTGTAAACACCGGTAAGTCTCAGTGACTGAAGGCTTATAGAGGGGCTGTCTGGGGAACACACTGTCTGGGTGACACACACACACACACACACTCGGCTTTTAAAAGCATTTTTTAAGCTTTTGCTGCTCACCTCCCTGGCCTGTTAAGTATGGCCTTTTAAAAATGGCCTTATAATCACTAGGATCACTGAGCTGGGCTGGTGTTAATGGCACGCAGAGATAAAAGCTGCTACGCTAACATAGCTAACAGCCTGCCTCCTATACAGCAGAGAGGCTATTAGCTAAGCAGTGATAGCGTAGCTAGCGGGTAGGGTAGGGTCGTATATCTCTGAGGCCAGGGGAGTCAGCAGCTCAGGCTGTTTTAGATTAGAGGTGAGAGGAGAGTGTCGTGGTGAAATATGGTTGGCTATTGTGTGGTTAAACGAGGCTAAGTGACCTCGCTAGCTCTGGGCTCCTCTGGGTCATGAGAGGGAAAGTAAAGATTATATCAGTGTGGAATGGTGCAAGGAGGTTTCCCATTTCCATCTATCTTCTCCTCTTCACCTGTTTTCTCCTCTCCCACCCTCATCTCTCTTCTATCCTCCTCTCTCTCTCTCTCGCTCTCTCTCTCGCTCTCTGTGTGGGTGTGGGTGGGTGTGTGTGGGTGGGTCAGGAGGGTGTCTGTATTGTTTACATTCCTGCTCTGTGGTTGGTATGGTGACTGATGGCTGATGTATGGAGCTCCAGATGTGTGACAGAGACTAGGCTTCTAACTGTTAGCCTAGCCGCTACGCTAACTGGACCAGGACTTGTAACCTAACTTACCTGGGTTCTCTTATTGCATCTTAGCAGAGGGGTTTTAGAAACAAAATAGACAACACATAACCCTTGAACATGGCAACTCTGTTCAGTATGGCAAACCCTCTTGTTAGTAAGAAGCACTATAATTGCATGACAGTAAAATGCTATGACTTGCCCGATTTCTGCTCTTCAGGCTCTTCTCTGTCACCGCCCCCAGATTGTGTGTGTGTGTGTGTGTGTGTCTGTGTCTGTGTGTGCGTGCGTGTGTGTGTGTGCACACGCTGACATCCTCACATCCGTTTCCTCTCATTGAGGAACACTGGGTCAGGGGGTTTGGCCTGCTCTGGTGAGCTCATCTAGCTCAGGGCTTAAGAATAGTTGTCTCCTCTTTCACACACAAATAGATGGATTCATCCTGATTTATTAGGAAGGAAGAGAGGAATTATGAGAAAGGTGAGGTATTATGTATAAGATGGTACCCCTCATAATATTTCTGTCTTAAAATTAAAATGGACTGGCTTTTTATTTCCATATTCTCTATGTTTCTGTATCACATCTATGCCACAGGGCCTAGCCAGCCTGAGCCAGCCCAGGGCTTCCTTTAGGCTTACAAGACCCCTGTAAACTAGGACTAATGGGGCTTATACTGGAATATCGGCATTTTGTCACATTATTGATTATTGGATTGTTTTGTCCACTCTTCACTTTCTCTCTGCTGGCTTCCTGTGTGATGCTTAGCCTCGAGGCTCGGGCTCGTGTGGTTAGCGGTTACTTCTTGAGGTGTGCTTTGAAAACCATAGCTGTGCTATGACAAGCTACTTCTTCCTGAATCAGCGTGTTCAGTGTCCCTGTTTTCTATCCTGCAGTGTGCGTGCGTGCGTGCGTGCGTGCGTGTATCTCTCTCCCTCCCTCCCTCCCTCCCTCCCTCCCTCCCTCCCTCCCTCCCTCCCCACCCTGTACTGTATTGTGCACTCCTTCCTCCTCATTGTTCTGGCTCTCTGTATATTTGAGGCCTGTTTGTGTCTGGAGCAGGAGGAACCAGGAAGTCTCCGTCACTGTTCGCTACCTCAAGGGGGGAAGGGAAAGACTGACACACGCAAACACAGGAAGTGCTGCTATTCTCATGTACTGTTTGTGTATGTCTGTGTGTCTCTCCCATAGCCAAAGTACATGTATCAGTGGTTCGCAGCAGGCCTCGTTCTCACCACATGTCTCTCCTTCGTCTCGCTCTGTCTATCTTTCACTCCTCCGTCCGTCTTTTGGCTTTATCTGTGGAGCACAGCTTTCACCGCTCTCAGCTGCTGCTACTCAGAATGGAAGTGGAACTAAAGTGTAGAAACAAGAGACACTTTTAGACACTAAGAAAATACATTTTGAAGCACACACACACAGTTTCACATACGTGTACACACACACACACACACACACACACACACACAGACAATGTTTTACATAAGTGTACACACATACACACTCTACTCTCCAAACCTGTACACTCACACCCTCCCACACACACACACACACTAATTGGATATTTATAGTTGGGCACACGCAGTACAGTCACTCATCGTATCCTTTGGCATATTTTATAGTTTGTAATTAGACAGTACTGTGGCTGTGCAGTAGCTTTCAGGGTAAATCGATGTCTCTGTGTCCTGCTCCAATAACCGCTGGCCTCATATATATATATCCCACTACAACAGATTTACACCTCAATAAAAATCCCTCTGCGGAGGAGAGCGCCAATCTGGTCTCCAGTATCTATGGCCTCTAACTGTGCTGGTCTTTATGTGACAACAAAGAGAAGCAAGGATATTCCCTCACCTTCATTCTCTTCCTCTGAGCAGACTCCAGACGTCCAGCATCTATTTAATCATAATCTATATATACTGTATATCATTGATACTCAATCCTGGTCCTGAGGAGCTGCAGTGGGTCCTGGTTTTTGTCCCAACCCTTGTGCTGTCACATCTGATTGAGCTAACCAACAGATCTTCAAAATCTTGATTTGCTGGATCAGGTGCGCCACTGCTGAGCTGGGCCCAAAATCTCCATGAACAGGATTGATTATATCACTAGTCAATATCATCTTTATTGTATTCACTGTGTTTGTGCTGCTGCTCACTCAGTCAGTGGCTGAGATGTGACCAGCTGTGGTGGAGGTGGTTGGAGGGCACTGGACCGTAGAGAGTGGTCAATGCAGGGCACTGGACCGTAGAGAGTGGTCAATGCAGGGCACTGGACCGCACTGAGCCCAGACTGCGCACACACACCCCATCTCATCTCGTTACATAATCGCCGGCAGCTGTGGAGTTCAGGGCTGTTCTGTAGCTAGACAGACACAGCCACTGCATGGATTATCTACCTGGGCCAGGATTAGAACTACTCGTAGCAAAGCAAAGCTGGGGACAACCCCATAGTCAGGACATGCTCCATTTTGTTACATTTGTACCATGACTGTTTGATAAAACTGGATAAAACTGAAATGGATTTGTCCAGACATAATATTGTATTATGTTTGGTACATTTTGAAATGTTTTCAAATCTCCTTTTACAGATGTCATGTACGTTGATGATGCCCCAGATAGTTCAAACCTCAGGGGTGGCCTTGGACAAACCATGACCTTTAAATGTGCTACAAAGCACACACCCTGTGTGTGTGTGTGTGTGTGTGTGTGTAGAGACCTGTCTGAGAGAGAGATAACACCTCTCTAATGTGTTCTGGAGCCAATTTGTCTGCCTTTTCCGGTTTTACCTGTCTGCATTGTCTCAGGTCAGATAGCGCTGCTCCATCTGCACTGATTGAAGCTCCGAGCGCCACATAGAAATGATGCCACCTGTCGTAAGGCTATGACCTGTCTGGTGTGTTGTTCTGCTCCCTCTGTCCCTTTGGGGCTTCACACAGTACAGGGCCGAGCCGTACTGTGCTGGCTGTTTCCTTTCATACTGTCCTTTCCAACGCTGTTTCAGCAACCGTGGTGGAAGCTTAAGCAGGCGAGCACAGTACAGTATGGCTCAGCTCTGCTCTAGTGTGAATTAGGGTTATGTTTCCTACCTGCTGTTGGTGCTGAAACAGGGATCCCATAGATTTAAAGGCTAAGTGGAAAGTGGAAGGTTCTAAGTGGAAAGTAGGCCTACAACACAGTGTTGAGGCAGAATATTGTGACTAACATCTAACATGCCATGGTCAATTGGTGGAAGGAATGTAGCATAGTATTAAACCTTTGGTTGTTCGGTAGGCCTAACCCCTGCACCCTGATCCTTACCTTAATAAAGGGAGAAAGGCATGATTCATTGTCATCACCATGAATATTGGTGAGTGTTATAATGAGTGTTATTCCTGGTGCTGCCACAGTGGGGCAGTATAACTCCAGTTTCATACCTTGTTTAAGAAACCTTTAGTGGCTATAAATGCTTACCTGGCAGGAGTAAGGTGATTTGTGCGAAAAGGAAAGGGAGAGAAGAGATTGAAGGATAGAGAAGAGAGATGAAATGAAGAAATGGTGTATTGACTAGAGAGAGGATGGAAGACTGGGAGACGTGAATACAGAGGAAGGAGAGAGAGATCCATTGAGCATGAAATCAGATCTTGGTGTTGCATAATCGTGACTCCCAGAGTGCACTGGGCTCTAACAAACACTTCCCATTATCACGTGACTTCAACTCCTGCAGCATACCGGTAATACCAAGCAGTATACCAGCCAATCAGATATCAATACTAGACAGTATACCAGCCAATGAGACATCAATGTCTGATCTACTATTAGGGTCCTTTCCTCATCTCCTCAACTCCTCTTCTCATCTCCTCTCCTTCATCACATGACCTCAACTCCCTCACATAGCAGCATTGCCAGATAACCTACAAGCCAATGGGCTATCAGTATCTGATCTACCCTTGTGGTCCTTTCCTCCCTTCCTCGTCTCCTTTCCTTATCCACCTTCCTCATCTCCTTTCCTTCATCACATGAACTCAACTCCCTCACATAGCAGCAATAGCAGCCAGCGAGTGGAGGCTGGTGGAGGTAGAAATCGGAGGATGGGCTTCTACCTCCACCAGCCTCCCCTGCAGACAGCATACCAGTCAACAGGACATCAATGGCTTCCCTTCTAACCCTCAAGCTCCCTGCTCTGTCTCCTCTCCTCATCTCCTCTCTCTCATCACATGACTGCAATGCCAGTACTTATCAGTCAGCATACCTAGCTTTAGCTAGTGAGACAGCAATGGCTGGCTGGTCCTCACTCATTCCTGCTGAGGGCTGCGTTATCACTGGGTATCAGCAGGTGGTGCCCAAGCAAACCACCGTGGTCAAGTCCATCATTTGCAGCACCAGATTTATATCACAACTGCCAGTGTTCCCATTGACAGCTGGTAGTGACTAACTGGCCATGCTAGAATGGACACCAGTAGCAAATGTAGTTTGACAAAGCTGGGCTAGGTGCATTTTTGCCCATTTACTCTCTGAGGAATTTTTTACTAGACTAAATTACATTAATTTTAGCTGACTGGAATTTAATTGAAACGGACCATAACTCCATAGAGAAGGATGATGACGCTAGGCTCTACCATAACAGATCTGGTCAGGCACCAGCCCCATAACCATTAAAATATTTATAGTGTTGAAAATAGCATCATAGGTCCAGATAGGCCCACTATTTTTAAGGCGGCCCCAGGAGTGGAAGTGTAATTCAAACCAGAAAATAGAGTAGCAGTAACATTGAGGTAACTAGAGCATCCATGCTGGCCCTGTCCCAGTTTTTTCTATCATGTTATTTTCCACTAAGCTTAGTAAGAGACTCCTATAAAAGGTGAGTAATGTGGTAGTCATCCTCAGGATAGCCCTGCTTGTATGTTCCAACACAGACCCTTGGCGTCTGTCTGCCTGGACGTCTATAGGCTCTTTCATTCTGTGCCCCTGGCCTCTACTCAGACATACAGCTTTAACGTGTGTGTGTGTGTGTGTGTGTGTGTGTGTGTGTGTGTGTGTGTGTGTGTGTGTGTGTGTGTGTGTGTGTGTGTGTACGTGTGTACACATGTCTGTGGGCCAAGCCCATTTTTGGCTCTACATTAGGCTGTCAGTGTTGTAAGTGTGTTTTCTATCAGTATCACCCTTGTGCTGCTGAACATACCTGGCACATAGCATGGCTTCTCTCCCCCTCCTATGAGAGATGGGTCTGGGCCTCTCCTCCTGACTATAGCGCCAGTTTGTGTGTGCGAGCATGTGTGTGCAAATGTGTGTGGTCAGATCGGGCTCTTTGGCCTGTATTCCTGGAAAGTCTCAGAAAAGGGGGGGAGGACTTGGGCGGCTCTGTAATGTGCTGCAATCAATGTTACAGGCCTTTCTGGAAGCTTCACTCTACCAATAAATGTTAAATGAATGAGAGAGAGAGAGAGAGAGAGATTTTTGTTCTCAGCAGGGTGGCTGTTGAAACTAAAGAGGCAGAAAAGAGTGTTGAAAGGCTTTGAGCATGATGATGAAGATGATGAGGAGGAGGAGGAGGAAAAAAGGGGAAGACAACAACAACTGACCACTGGGGTCATGATTAGTATGCTAGCACACTGCTGCTCTTACACAACATACACCAGAAGGGAGGGAAGAGGGGAAGGTGAGAGAGGGTTGTGGAAGAGAACAAAAGAATTAATGATACAAGTGAAGTATGAATGTAGAGAAGAAGGGATTGAGAAAGTAGGCGTTTAGATGAATGAAGGGATGGATGGATGAATGAAGGAAGGTTTTGAAGGAGAGAGGGATGAACAGAGGGGAGGGTGAGATGCTGGATAGATGAATGGATGTTGGGAAAAGGGAGGGATTTGTGTTCAGTTGTGCAATAAAGGCCTGACTAATTGTCCCTGTGGTTTGCAGTCATCCCCTCCCCTCCCCTCCCCTCTCCTCCTCACATCCCTCCCCCCTCCCCCAGTGGTTGTTGTGTAACACTGCAGTGAGCGTCTAGCAAAGCGATTGATTGATCAGCAGTTCTGGTGCCAGCCTGCTCTTATGGTAAGAAACGACCTGGGAGCCATTGCAGCTAGCAGGAGAGTGCTCTGGTGGTGCAGGAGAGCGAGAGAGCATCAGCCCGCACACGCACACGACTATTGAGGGAGGTGGTGAATCGCAGAGCCAGATGCATTACATCATCGGCCTTAAACTCTGCATCTATCATTCCAACCTTCCATCCTTCTCCACATGTTCCTCCTTCCTTCCAGTCATCAATCTCAGAGAGCTTAGCAGAGAGACCAGGGCTGAATATCTTCAAAATAGGGGAAAACTGTTAAGCAAACCGATTTGGTTCAAATTAGGTTAGGGTTAAGGGTTTTATTAAGGTTAAGGTCAATTTTATGTTTTAACCTAGTCGGGCTGCTGGTCAGGAAGGTCCCTTTAGTCTCTCCCCTACTGTACAAAAAATACTGTACATCTCTCCTTCCTCAAAGTAATCACCGATCAGACATGACTGGATAGTTGAACACTGGTAGTTGAAGCCTGATTACACCTATCCAATCCAATTGTAATGTCACGATCTGCTGCTTCATATTGCTACTCCAACGTAACTGCCAGTGGTTCTCTCCCTTACTAGCTCAGGGTAAACCCCAGATAAACTTGTCCTTCCACTTCAGTCCGGCTTTAGTACTATTTACACATACACCTAATGGTAGAGATCTGCTGATAGCATAAACCTCCAGCCACCTTCCCTCAGATGACACCCACTTATCTGATGGAGACACTGAGAGGGGTGCCAGCTGGGTGGTGGACTTGAGCTGTGGTGGCTGATATAGAGGTAACTCCCTCACAGCACCACTCAATGTCATCTAAACATCACCTCACTAACAAACACTTGCCCAGTCCAAAATCAACCCCAGGCACTCTTGCCATGACACTGTCACTCAATGCCCTTTCTAGTTATGGTTAGTTTTTGCAAGATTTGCATTGTTTCATGAACTGCACTGAGATATGTTGGACGTGCCAAAGCTTCCTGTATGCACATTTCCTTTAAGGCACTCTTACTCATGTCTGGAATCCAACACACACGTACGTCACAGGCACGCTATGGGTTTAGATGGCATTAATGGATCCCCAGACCTATTCTTAGAGTCAAATCTGTGTCACCCTTCAGGCGTTGACAAGTGTTTGCTGGGAGTCTGTGTTGTCTCTTCTGCCTCTGTCTATAGCATACTGAGGAAAATATACCCAGAGATTTTAGAATACATGTGCTCTATGATATATAGCCTTCGAGATAGGAAACACACCAGATAAAGGTTGCGAATATGTGGTCGTTGATGGAAAAGGAGTCACATCTATGAGTCATTCTTCTGGAAAGCAGATGATGTATTTTGCGTGTGCGTTCATTGACAATGGTATTCAAACCCAAATTGGTTTCAGACGAGTGATGTGGTAGTGTATACTAGAATGATTGAGAGTATGCATTTAACACAAGGCTGTAGATCTTACGTGTTTGAGAAAGTTCTCGTGATTTACGTCAGTGGGTTCCTGAGGACACTAAAACAAAGTAGTCTCTGTCCTAAGAAACAGTTGTGTCGATGCTCGTAGTTCATAATCCATCGTTCTTTTGTTGCATTGAAGCGATTGTTTTGACATACGAGGGACCTATCGGCTTTCCCCCGATTTGTAAACCCTGCCCAACGGAAGCGGGGGAACCAAAGTGGGGGCGGAGGTCTGGAAGGAGCAATAGAGAGAGCGAAAAGAAGAGTGCACGGGAACTCCGTTTTTGTATTGTTCCTTGTCTGCAACCGTAGAAGCGGTCGTTTTCGAGGTACATCGCAAGCTGAACGTTATCAATTCTGGATTTCTTTATCCGATTCCTATCGTCCGGAATGAGGTTTAAAAGGAATGGCTCCTATACATTAAATAGGTAAGGAGTTTTCCCCCGGTTACCTTTCCCATTCGCTCCATTGAGAATGGGTTTGTTGGAAGACATCCAGGTTGAACAAGATTTGATTGGTAGCATTGTTGATACCGTCTCACATTTCTGACATTTCTATTTGCGATGGTCGTAGTGTTTCCATTGTTGTTCCAAGTGAAACATGGGCATGCTGCGCCTGCTTTATCAATAGAGAGATTGGTTATGGAAGTAGCGTTGCTTCCACTAACAACCTGTTTTTTCCAAAAACCTAATAATTTTTCGGAAAATTAAATCTTTTCCCAAAGAGTATTTGGCCCTATTCACTTTCTCCATTAGTCTTTAAAACAGATTTGTATTGTTAGCTATTTGACTCTTGGCGTGGCTAATCAATCAAGGAGTAATGATTGTATGTAAATTGTCGTCATTGGGCATTATGCCATTCATTGTGATGGCCACGTGTAATTGTGGGTGGCGTAGAGGTCGAGTCAAACCGAAACCTGTATATCTAGCTTTGAGGGGTGGTCTCGCCCTCTTGTTTTCTCCTGCATAGTGAAGACAACGAAACGCCTCCCTCCCTCCCTCCCTCCCCCCCCCCCTCCCTCCCCAAGAGTACTGTAGCAACAGCCCTCCCTTGTGGTTCCATCACTTAGCAACTTTGGTGAGTGTCAGTGTGTGTTTATTTGTTGTACCCCCTAACCCACTTTCAGTTGACATGATGGCAAGTGGGTCCATTCATGTCCGAAGCATTACAATCCCAGTTACGAGTTACGGTTTTCCCTAGGCAATGATTCATTCCCCTCTTAGCATTATGTTATCTCTTAAGTCACAAGTTTAATGAATAGGCTTTCTTTGTCTTCCTCCTACATCCACAAACGAAGCAGACTTCCTGTAATTTGAACTGTTAAATCCGGCCATGGTAATGCCCAACTCTTTTGTTTTTCTGTTCATGAAGTTCCTTGTCAAGTTCAGTGTCATTCTCTTCACTGAACGCACACATGTTCTCTCGCACGCAAGTATTCATACACACACAGCTTCTCTCTCTCACACAAACACACACATCTTATTTTCTATACAGACACACATTTTTATTTGTTGAAAGTGACTGTTGATGTAATGGCAGTTTCCTTCCTTTTCCCTCTGGCACTGCTTTTCCCCCGGCCTTGTTATCGGGCACAGGCTCTTTTGCTGCTCTCACACACACACACACACACACACGCGCGCACACACACGCGCACACATCCTGTCTCTCGGGCTAAAACACAAAGGGAACTAATGAGTGCTGAGCACACACCCACTCTCATCACACGCGCACACTCACACCCACACTCATCACACAGGGGAAAACGCAAGAACCTGCCTACTCAATTAGAGAGTTTGTGTGTGTGGATGTGTGTGTGAGCGCACATGTATGTGCGCATGCCTGTGCAGGTAGAAAGGGTAATTAAAAGTGATAGAGAGGCTTGCCAAGAAGAGCAGCCCTTAGCGACAAACCAGGAGCGAGCGAGGGAGGTAGGGAGGGAAGGATGACGTCATCGGTCGGGTCTAGAAGTGCTTTGCTGTGCTACTGCGGTTCCTCCCTCCATCTTTCATCTAATAAGGAGCAGACACACGAGAGGAGGGGAGCGGAAGTACAGTATTGTCCTCCCCTCCTCCTCTCTCTGTGTGTTAGCTACTGTCTGTAAGGCCGGGTTAGGTTATAATGGCTGCCTGCTGGATCTAGTTACTGTCAGCACCACTTAGTTTTCCACCTTGTCTGTTTTTTATGTAATAGGGAGGACTTCTGAAGGTGAAGGTGAATCGCTTTGTCTCCCTTTCTATAGGCTACACCTATCTCTTCTGCTGTCTTTCTCTCTCTCTCTCTCTCTTACAAACACCTCTCTCTCCTCTCTTGCAAACACATACCTCTCACTCTTCCTCCCCCTCTCTCAAACACACAAACTCTGCTCCTCTTTGGTGCTGCAGTGATTTTATGCTGAGCAGCAGAGTCAGTGGTGTGATTTGACATTGAGGGTACACTATGGTGGTGGTTGAGCCTCTGTACCAGTTGGCTGTTATCAAAGCAAATGTTAATCCTGTGTTGTCTGTCTGTCCCCTCAGAGATTTCTGCAGTCCTAGATACGCTGCCACAGTGGCACACACACACACACACACGTGTACACACTGCACCACATGGCCTATTGGAGCACTGCAGTCCAGGGAAGAAAGAGAGGAAGATATTAAAAGAGAGGGAGGGTGAGAATGGGAGGGTGGTGGTGGTGTGGTGAGGGGGGGGGGGCTCCCTCAGTGTCCTTCACCCCACATGCCCGCATTGATGATCAAGGAGCTTTTCTGTGATTGGCCACAAACTAGGGGGAGTGTTACAGCAGTAGCCACTCCTTTTCCTCTGTGTCATCTGTGTGAATGAATGTGAGGTGAACAGTCATGTGCATGCACGTGTGTGTGTGTTTATATGTGATATATTTTCGCCCCTACTGTGTTGACAATTAGCCTCTTTTGCAACATATTGAAAATGAGTTTACAGGTTTAGGCTTTGATGGCAAGTATCTGCACTCAGTAACTTTGGAGGTTTGGATTTGGGTAAATATTGTGTCTCTTGGGGGCGGAGAGGGGTGTGTGTGTGTGCGTTTGCATGTTGGGTGGAGGTTGTTTAGGCCTAGTTCTTGTTTAAGATACGGATGGCAGAGATAGAAGCTTTCCTGTAGTAGCTATCTCTCTCCCTCCCTCTCTCCCCGTCCCGCAGTTTGCCCTGTCCTACCCGGCAGTCAGCAGTTTGTTTATGCGAGTCTGTTTGCCAACCTAATCTTCCCGCCTTTCAAGTGGGAGCCAGCAAGCGAGAGAGCAAGGAGAGAGAGAGAGGGAGGGAGGGAGAAAAGGAGAGAGGCAGGCAGTAGCTGTTGCGAGAGGGAGAGAGGCACACACACTTCGAACGAGCTCTGACTTGTGAGATCCTCTGTTGTGGACGTTACAGAAAGTGGTGTGTGTGTGTGTTTGCTGACTTGACTGATCAGTGTTTGTGTGACCTACCTCGCTCCAAGAGGACGCAGCTTGTGAAGCAAGCATTTATCACGCCGTTTGTGTGTATGGGAGCTGCTATGCTGGAACTGGGTTCTGGGACTGCAGCCCCTCTTCACCTGTAGCCGAGAGCAAAGGAGAGGAACGGAGAGAGGGAAGAGGGAGAAAAGAGAGCTGGGTCGGAATCTCACAAACCCGCCACTGTCTCTGGAGTCAGCTGGATGGGGGTGCTGGTGTGCTGTGACTGCTTCTTCTATAGGTACTCTCTCTCTCTTTTAGTTTTTTAGCCATTCTGTTCGTTCCCAGCCGGTGTTGTCATTGTAACTTTCTCTAATTTTGGATCTGTGGTACCCCCCCCCCCCCCCCCCCCTCCCCGCTTCTCTCCTCCCTTCCCGTCCCGCTGAGACTGTGCTGTGGTTCTCTCTCCCTCCCCCCCCCCCTCCGTCTCTCTCTCTCTGTTTCTGCGGTGTGGTTTGGAGGAGACATTTGAGGACAGAGTTGCTGTAGCAGCCAGAGATATTGCTGTAGTCAGTGACTGGGCACAGACTTACAAAGGGAGGAGTGACACAGGGGTTAGATATGGCATATAGCCAGCCACCTTTATATCAGACTAAGGAGCCAGGGAAGATGGGACTGGCTACACAAGAGCTAGTAAGGGAGTAAGTTGAGGTTAGTTTTAGGAGAATGGCATGCAGTCAGAGTAAGTTAGGGCTGGTTAGTGGGGAATGGCATGAAGCCAGCCCTGTCTATGAGCCCAGTCTCTCCTCTCCTCCTCTGTGTTCCTCTGTTTGTTTGGACACAATGTTCTTTCCTGCTGGTTTTTGATGCTGCAGGCTGTTAGACTTTGCCCCATCATCTGGTTATGAGGACCACTTTTGTTTGTGTTTACCATGCTAGCAGAGTTAGCATTGTCTACCTGCAAATAGTTACCTGGTTTGGAGAGGTTGGGAAATGTTGCCTTAGAGTTCACTAACTGTTGTTGTTCACTTTAACTAGCCTTGTGCAAATGGAACGGGTGTGTGTGGATTTGCTTCTGGCGGACTTGGTGGAAGAGAGCCTTTCCCCTCTTTTGTGGTTGTTGGGGTTAGCCAGCGCGGGCTAGCGTTAGCTGCAGTATAAGTCTATATATAACCTCTGCAGTTCCTTTAGGAGGGTTTTGATGATGAGGGCCAAACTAACACACACACACACACACAGCTGCATTGGATTAGACCATCAGGCCCTCTGTATTTCAGAACTCTGTTTACACTCCGTCCCTCCATCTAGTGTGAAGAACAGTCTGCCCTTTGTGTGTGTGTGCGCATGTGTGTGAGCGTGCCTATAGGTACAGCACACACACAGAAGCTTTGTGAAAGCAGGAATTGTGCCAGAAGCTTGCGTTTTTCCAAGCTTTGTAGGGGCAATTATCGCCAGTCCTGAGGCTTGAGGGCTGACATCTTATTGGGTTGTTATGGAAAATGACCTATCAGTTCTATTTTGGGCGCTTCCTGTACTTCAGCACCTCTCCCAGCCAATCAGGTGCTTTGGCAACAATGTTGTGGTTTTGATTGATGCTTATTGGTTTTAGACACACCTACATGAACGATTGGGTCCTTGTTGACCTTAGGCAGCTCCAGTCACACTCAAAACTCTTGTAAATAAATGTCTGAACCACAGCATTGTGTGTGTGTGTTTAACCACAAAAGTGCTGCCCATATGTATACCTTTTCAGTCCCACAGTCACCTGTGTGGCGTTTGTCATGTCTGCAAGAATGTGGTCAAATGGCCTATGATTCTAGTCACCTGGGAGGGGGGGCAAGAAAGAGTTGGGAGACCTGGAGGAGGGTAGGCAGAGGTTACAGTTATTGGACCTGAGTGGGCAAATGATGTTATATGATGTGATGGTATGAGTGTGTTGTCATGTGCTTTGCCCCAGTCTCTCTGTACACAGATTAGCCTATCTTGTTATTGGACTGAGGTTAAGCTGGATTCTCTCTCGTCCACTGGTCTTAAGTTTTCTATAGAAAAGAGGAATATTACCAGCTGCCTCGAAGAGATGTGATGTCACCAGATAAGTTGAAGCACATGTTTCCTTAAGTGTTCTCCACAGAGTGGCATCATCATGTTTGCTGAACAGCCTAACTATCTTCACAGTTACTTAGTTAGCCTAGGTGTATTTTGTATTTTAACATCTGCTTTGACTGTTGCATCACTTTGCTCCATTGCATCACTGGGAGATGGGATGCACTGTGTTTGATCTCTCACAGATTCTCTCTCACACACACACACACACTTTAATCAGTCCTGGAATGGCTGTCCACTGGGGCTTCCTACACGTGACTCATAGTTGTGGGCCATCTGATGATGCATTTTCTCAGAATCATGATGACATGGATGGATAGTTGGATGTGGAATTTTGGGTTATATAAATTAAGTAATGTGGTTGTCCTGTGTTGGTAACTCTAGCTGAAAACATTTGGGGCCGGAGGCTCTATTTAGTAAAGTGTGTGTGTGCGTGCGCGTGGAATGGGTGTATGCGTGTTGCGCAGCCGTCTATACCCCAGCGTGCCATGTGTCTCTCATTAGGCTATCTTCGGCGTGCCTGGCCAGTTCTGCAGTGCTGAGACTCCCAGCTCAACAAGGGCTGCTTTCTCCTCCAAAACCACCACACTCCCCTACCCAATATCCTGGCCCAGTACTCCATACGTCTGTCACTCAAATTGACCTGAATTGGATTGGTCTGAAAAGCTTGGCTATTGGGGCGGGGGGGGGGGGCTAAAGGACTGACTTGCATGCTATGATATCACTTCTGTATGGATTCTGTTACTAAGAAGCCCACTGTTAGATTTGGTACCATGTGAATTTTTTTATTTTTTTTTTATTCTGGCTTCTACTCTGTTCATATTATAAGCTGTAGTCTGTAGGATGTAGAAATTGCCCACACCACTGATACAAGAGCAGCTATTTTTCCTCCTTCTAATAGTTAAACTCTGGCCTACTCACTGTCCCCACAACCAGACACTATGGGTGACAAAGCTTTCTCATCTGCTGCTCCTCACCTGTGGAATGCTCTCCCCTACAATGTCAGAGCTACTGACAGTTTTGACTCTTTTAAGACCATGCTAAAAACCCTCAAGTTCTGGCAGGCTTTTAATGTAATGTATATATTATTTCCTTGTTTATATTCAGCAAATGTCTTAGTTGCATGACACAGCCACACAAGCAAGTGGTGCACACCCAGGAATGTCCTGAACATGTTGGAAAAGCAAATGGCAGAAGGGCAGGGTCTTGTGCACGCACTGTCACAGACTGCTAATGCATCATAAGTAATGGTTCAGCATGGGAATTTAGTGATATTTTCAAGGGGGAAAAGCTACATATTGCCTATGTTTAAGGTTAGGATTGCGGTAGGGTAGTCTGATCCTAGATCTGTGGTAAGGGGCCACTTCTACCTTAAGTGTGTTTAGAGGATGACTGCAGCTGAACCCGGCTCCACCCATGCTAATGGGACTTCTGGTGACTGCCACCGGATGGGTTTCAATGGACCATGTGGCACAGGCACACCCTGTCTGCCTGACTAGCTGGCACAGGGACTGGGGGCTGTGTATGTAGAAAGACTCCTTCTTAGGAGCGGAATTCGGTGGAGGAATGTCAAGAAACTTAGACTGTGCATCAACTGTGTCCCCGCGACTGCCCTGGTCTGCTCAGGACTGGGGTACCTTCTGAATGTTTAGATGTGTGTGCGTGTACATGTGCATGTGTGAGTGATACTAGACAGAGTTAGACTGGTCATTTCAGATGAGGGGACCCCGGGCAGACTGATTGTCCTTCTCTGCTTTCACCTGGCCTGAGCTACAGACCTCATCTGGGGGGCCAGTTACATAACACTGACACACCGTGTGTGTGTGTGTGTGTGTGTGTGTGTGTGTGTGTGTGTGTGTGTGTGTGTGTGTGTGTGTGTGTGTGTGTGTGTGTGTGTGTGTGTGTGTGTGCGCGCGCGCGCGCCCGCCCTCCCTGGGTGCTGGCTCAGGAGATGGAGAGACGGCCTTGCTGTAACCTTACCTCTGTGTGCTGACGGTGTAGATCTAAATGCGCACACACACATAGAAATGCACGTTGCCATTTTGTCGCTAATGCTGCTGGATGATTCAATGTCATTCCCTCACATGACGTCTCCTCTGGCTCCTGCAGCAGAATGAGATGAATGAGAGGACAGGGCAGGACAACAACAGTGTCACAGAAGAGCCTATTGGACAGCAAGATGGAGCTAGTTACCATATTGCTTAGCTTATACTTTTCCATAGGGTCTAGGGGTCCATTTGGAATCATGGCATTCTAGCAGTTGCCTTTTTGCTCCCCTTTAGGGTGTCTGGGAACAAGACGCCCACGCTAGAGGAAACAGGAAGTGCCTGGGCGCCTCACTTCCTGTTTATGGAATTTGTCCCAGGCGATGGTGGAAGAGGGGTGGACCGGGTGGGTGGTGTAATCGAGGGAGAATGAGAGGGTGGTGGTAGGTAGATAAGTCCATGAGATACAGCACACACTTATTCTGTCTCCCCCTCTTTCTTTCTCTGCCTTTCTTTCTCTCCCTCTCCTTCTCTCTCGCACTTTTGCCTGCTTTCTCTCTAGATCACACTCTGCTGCCTGCATAGCTGTGTAATTGCCTCGGTGCTGCAGTGCGCTTGGCAGCTGTGCCCCCTCATTTGTTTCAATTATCTGTTACCATGGATGGAGAGGAGAGAAAAGAGGAAAGGAAAGGTTAAGCACAGGAAGCAGACTTGTTCTCACACAGATCATCATGTCTTACACCTTCACAGAACTCACCCCCCCCCTTCCACATCATGTTAAAGTGATTCATGAGTCATACGCACACTTCAGGGATATATTTAACCTGAGTGCAGCTCTCAGGGATTGCTGGATGCTTCGTAGGGGGGAGGTGGCTCCCGCTGACGACAGCATCTTCTGAGGTGATGCTCACACCAGTATCTATATTGGAACCCAGCCATGGTCATAGAACCATAGAGATAGAACTGTTCTTTTGTATAGAACTATAGCCCTAGATGCCTCTCTCTCCATGTCTCTTTCACTTTATAATGATCTCTGATGGCCGAATAAGATGAATAAGGTTGTGTGTTGCTGACGGGGCGTTGCTATAGTAATAGTCCATCCACTCTAAATGATGTCACTGATTAAGGAGAGAGGATCATATCTACCACCTCCACAGGTGGGAGCCAGGTGCTACAGACCAGAAGATTTGATCCCTCCCAAAGACCTCTTCACCCCCACTACCCCCCTGTATTAACCCTAACCCAAGAGACCTCTTCATCCCCACTACCTCCCTGTACAAGTTTCTCCTGTTGAAAAGAAAAAAAATATCTTCTTCTAGTATTGTGACTGCCAATGGCCCCTGGTCTGAGCATTGATTATTTTATCTTATTGATGGATAGATGATTCACTTACTTAAACAAATGTATTTGTTGTAAGTCGCTTTGTATAAAGGCGTCTGCTAAATGCCGTAAATGTAAAAAGACCAGCCAGCCAATCAGAGGCTTTTGGTTACATCTGAGCAATGGGATGATGTCACCTCCACCCACCTACCCTGCCCCAGGGTGTTAAAAGCAGCTGATCTCATTTGATCATAAAAGGATCAGATCACAATAAGCAAGCAGGTCTAAAGAATGGCTCACGGTCAGCAGCCTGTGAGTGATGACCAATGGAAAGCCGGAGCTTGACCAGTGTTGTTCTCCATTGGTTGGTTTGACGCTCCCGCTGCTCCCTCCTGTCACAACAGCGAGCTAGCAGAGGGAGGTGAGGAGGAGGAAGTGAAGGAGAGGGAGTATAAGGTTGTGTGCCAGCCAGTTCCACATGATGGGCTGGGCCCCTCTGTGGTCTCTCTGTCATCTCTACAATGGCCCCCAAGGAGGGAAAACATGTGTGGCTTTGTCCAGGAATCCATAACATGGGCCTGCCTTTGTCTGCAAACCTCCCCTCCCTTCCCTTCTGTGGCCACAGGATATGTGATGATGTGCATTATCTAACACCAGTATTCTGTTATGGCTTTATTCTTCAGAAGATCTTATATTTCGTCACATGGGTTCTCCATGAGACTGATGCCCACTGGCCACTTATCAAGTAGCACAGTCATGATAATCAATCAACTGACAGAAACCGCCCATGACGGTGAAGACTAGTTGTTAGATTCATAAAAAAAAGCAGGACTTGTGCATTTTAAAGTTTCTGTTTTGTAGTTGGTGTTGTGCTTGTTAATTTTATAGGCACCTAGCTGTTGGCGCATTTGTTTTGCTGGTTGTTGTTGTTGGAGTAGGCTAGCTGCTAGCTGTTATCATTGGTGTTTTCTTAGTTGTTGTAGCCGGCTAGCCTAGTTATTTTTGTGATAGTTGTTTAAGCTAGCTGATGACGTTGGCTAGCTGCTGCTGCTTTTATTGTTTGTGAAGGGTGATGGTTATGACATGTTTTCCTCCATGCCTGCCTGGTGTGTCCCCTGCTGAAGTGTCTCGGGAGATTGAGGCTGCTGGGACCTAAAGCCTCGCTGATCACTAGAGGTGTCAGATCTGTCCCCTCCGCCCCACTGCACTAAGCCGATTAGAGGAGAACACACACACAAAGAGACACGCATGAACAATGAACTCACACATTAAAACACACACGCAGAGAGAGAGAAGTATAAACACAAATGAGCACAAAGTGACACACACAGGCTTACAGTTTCCGTGGTACATATGGTGGTTTCTGTGGTAGTCGGTTCGAATCCTCAAGTCATATGTTTCACTTTACACATCTAACAGTCTAGGGTGTGGCCAGCTGTTAAACCGAGCCCACTCCCAGGCCTAATCTCAATGACACAATGGGCCAGAGTTTCCGCTCCTTTCAGGTGTTGACAACGTCTCATCTACCAGGGATTAGGGGTTTGTATCTCAGTGGAGGTATTGTTTTAAATTGAAAGGCTTTTTAAAATAAGACTGGATAGAAGTTGACTGGATTTCAATACCACTGCATTTACGTCAGATTAATTAGATGTGTGGGGTATATTGGTACGCTGGCCTTGTTTTCTCTTGTGTGTGCCCTTTTTGTTTACTTTCTGAACACCTAGTTGTTTTGAAGGACACAGGCATCAGACATAATGATGTGAGAATGAGTTATATTCAGAAAAAAACTCTCTGTTGCGTCATAATGACTCTTCTGCGAAGTTCCCTCCATTCGACAGCCCTGACAGAACGTTCTGATCTTGTCTCAGTAGAACAATTTTTCTCCCCATGCAATGCTGAGCAACACAACACACATGCTGCTGTGTCACAGATGTCTGTTTATGCCCTTTTAACAATTGGTGAAAAGCCTTTGTTGCGTAGGTTGACATGGTGTGGGGTTAACTTGAGACTGAGGCTAAGAGCTAATCCTATATCAGTTCCTATGGGGAAACAAACAGGCCCTTTCAGAGTCATCCCAGAGAGGGCAGTGTGTTTAGAGGTAAGCTAAGTTAAGCACACAAACAAAGTGAACTGTGCTGATATGCCAGTGCTCAGTTAAAATGGAGTTTAGATCTGTCTCTGGTGGTGGATCAGGAAATGGAGGCTAGTCCCGAGAGAGGTGGTCCTTTCAACCCCTCCTCTCTTTTTCTGTTTGTTATTGTTATTGGTCACATGGACCTTGAGAATGTCTATTCCAAGCAAAAGTTATGTAATACCTAGAAAATGGACAAGGGGGCTTTTTGAGAGGGTAAATTTAGAAGGTTTTAGGAACAACACGTGAAATTATTGCGGTCACTTGACTTGAGTTTTGTCGGGGCATAGTTGTCTACAGATGGTATCATCAGTCTTAAATGTCATCTCGTTTGCTAAAACAAGGAGACTGGTTCATTCAGATTCAAGAGATAAATATCTTGATAAACGGCTCACGTAGGTCTACTCTTTTTCTCCCCATTTATGTGAGATGTTCAGCATTTCTCATAGTCTCCTCATTCTTGGTGTCATGTTGTGTTTTAGTCAGATACATACCCAGTGTTCACTCCCTTACACATCCACCCAGGCAGGAATGAGGAGTATGTCTATCCATCAGTACTAAACCATCAGTCAGTCTGGCTGTCTGTGTGTGGTGTCTGTCCTTCACCAATTACCCCCCCCATCCCCAGTGCTAGAGGAACGTTCTGTACACATGTTTCTGACCGTGTGTGCTTGTTTGTTTGTGAGGACTAGGAACTTTGAGGGCTGGGAACTTTGCATTCACATTCTCTTTAGTTGGGAATTCACTTCTGTAACTAAATGGCCTCATTTAAGAGTTAATGAGCTGGATCAGAGCAGGCACGCAGAGAGAGAACCACCCTTACTCCCTACACCATTGTCCCCTAAACCCTACTCCTTTGTGCTCCATTCCAAAAAGTTGAATGTCCCCTGAAATCTGTTCTTGTTCACCCCCCCCCCCCCCCCCCCCCCACCTACTAGGGTAGATTGGAGGGGACTAGGAGGCTAGTTGCCCTAATGCCTGTCCCTTATGCCCTAGTTCCTACAACTTTTTCCCTCCCTTCCCTCCCAAAACCCTGGCCGTTCATCATCTCTCTCAGGCCTGAGGGTATGTAAGAGAACTTGGTTGTATATAGGCAGGTTTCTCTCTTTCTTTTTTCACAGCCCCCTCTTTCTGCTCCAGACAGACCTGGCAGTCTTGGCTGTTTCTATCCAGTGTGTTTTTGTTGGGGTTTTTTCTCTCCTGGTCCATGAAAAGAGCACTGTTCCCCCTTGCAGCCCTCTGGCCTGCCCCTCATCCTCCCGCTCAAACGCACACACACACACACACACACACACACACAGGCTTCCTGAGCAAACATGGGCGACCACCTCCCTCCATCCCTCTTTTCCATTACATAGGCTGGTCCCTCTCTCCAGTCACCATCCATCCATCCATCCCTCCCTCTCTCCCTCCTTCACACAGTCTCCCTCTGTCCTCCTGGCTTCCTGAGCAAATATCGGTAGGGACAGGATGGGGTGTGTGGGAAGACCTACATCTCTCTCTCCTCCTTCCATCTCTCACTCCCTCCATCAATCCCTCCTGCTTTCCATCACACAGTCCCTCTCTCTTTCCCTCTACCCCTTCCTCTTACCTCTTTTGTACAAAGCTCTTCTTCCACTCGTCCCTCCCTTCATCTCTCCCTCCACTTCCACAGCCCGTCTTTTCAATCAATCTCACCCAATGGTGATGGTCATAATGGTTTTTGGTAATCGATTCATTGATGGTTTCCAAGGTCGATTAATCAGTGAATTGACCCCACACCTTGGTGCATAACTTTGCTAGTTTTTTTTAAAATTATAATGACTTGTTTGACCAGCCTGCCAGGATGATTTGATGGTGACAGTGAGTGAATGAAAGAGCAGGGTCTGCGTCTGTTGGATAAAATGAAACAAATCCCACCTGTAGTCTCACAGACAAGTGGCTTGCTTCAGTTGTGCCACTAAAAGTGAGGGCAAAGTTTAATCGATTGCCTATTTTAAAATCTGTTTGGATGTCAGCGATTCACTAATCAAACCCATCCCTAATAATGGTGATTATGTAGATGGTGAATTGTGGTTAATAGGTGGGGCCCTGTTAAAACCGATCACGCATGTGATGCATGTCCCTTTATTTGACCCCTTGGGACAGTCCCTTGCCCTTCCCAGTAGTCTAGCTCCAGGCTCTGAATATAGCATACACTACGGTATTTCCTGTTCCATTGGTTTCAATTGCAGTGTGATGCATCATGAGCAAGATACTTGATGCTGAAATGCTGCCCTTGCTTCCTGTCTGTCTCTCTCTCTCTCTAAATTTCTGTTTTTACAATGACTGAGCTATACATAGCGACACAAAAATCTATCTCTCTCTCACAGCCACTATACTAGTGGAAACTGACTCGTTAGTTTTTACAGCCTTTAAAAGATGCTGGTGAGCGGAGTGCAGTAAAAGTGGTGGTTTAGGCCTAGTTTCAGGTTTCAGGAAAGACGCACACACACACCCCTCAGCATCCGCGTCCTCATGATAGGAACATGCCTGGGAATGGGGAATGGAAAAATAGTTAACTCTGAAGCTGTGTAAGCCTCTGTCGATGTCTGCATGGAGAAAAATACCATGCTTTTCCACTGGGTGGGTGGGTACAGTAGTGGGCGTAATGAATTCCCCTCGGCTGGAGAGGGTTCTCACTCAGCAAACCGTACATGGGTAGGATGAAGTTGCCCCATAGACACTACTGGTTCATCTTGGGGTAAAGGATATGATTTGAGAAGGGTTAAACTGATCAATCTGTGTGCTCCGAAATGTCAGCTGCAGTATTGTATGCCTGACCTGTAGGTGGTGCTGTGGTTCACAAATCCAGAGTTCACTGCAGATGTGCTTTCTCACAAAGAGACTGTGGCTGTGCTGTCATGTTGGTGTGTGGTACGCACTATTTTTGTTGGTTATAACTCTAATCTGGTGTTTTGTTCGACTTAGAAATGTACAGTATTTAATGTTGTGTGTATGAAGTAGAATGTTTATTAAAAAGTCAAGTGTGTGTGTGTGTGTCCTGATTTGACCTTCTCTTATGTTGTCATGGTTACAGGTTCCTATCATATCTTTCCCAAGAAAAGAACATTCTTGTCCATGTTATTTTCATGAGCACTTCTGAGAAATGGGAAGCCTCATGGCCTTGGGAAGCCTTTCCTCCAGCAGCACATGAAAACACACACACAGACAAAACAGCCTCTTCTCAGGTGAGGAGGGCAGTGGCAGAGGCTCGTACCCGAACACATTAACACAGTTTGATTGTGTTTTTATTATTTCAGATGTTCATTAGCCATCTGTCCCCTGTACTGTCATAGCTTTGTGGTCTATGTGCGTTGCCAGATATGCCCCCTGTATCCCCCTTCCACAGATGCAGCAGGACATTGTGTCTATTCCAGCCATACACAATGTGAGTCAGTCGAGTTCCCCCCCTGGGTTGACTTGCCATAGCCTCTGATGGTATCATTAGAGCCCGACAGATATATTATCGGCTGATATTGGACTTTCAGAAAAATATCTGTATCAGCACACATTCTTCCGGTAATGCACCGATGTGCATCAGCCTCACATTCCGAAATTATCGAAAATCTGTGTAATTGGGTTTTTCCACAGCATTTCTCATTCTCATTTGGCATAAGTAACCTAATCAGCATTAAGAGCATCTCTTCTGTTTTCAGTGAATGTTGCCCCCCATAAATCAGCATCAGTATTGGACCCAAAAATCCAGTATCGGTCGGGCTCTAGGTATCATGTGACAATGAGTTGACAGGACGGTTCTGTCTCTCTCACCACACTCACCTCAGGCAACATAACCTCCACATAACCTCAAGAACATCTCATAAGTGACCTTATACCAGTGCCAGCAACCTTCATTATCTGAATCAGGTGATCCAGGTACTGCAATGCAGTCCTGTGTTTGTTTAGGCTCTCATTCCAGATGGTGAGCCCCACATCTTTAGGATCAGCCATAACCCTACTCCCATCCGAACCTGAACTCCCTGACCCATAACCTCAAGAATTATCTAGGCATAACTGAACTTGGACCAGTACTTTGGGGCAACAGGTGAACACGAGTCTGCAGAGCAACCTTGTGTTAAAGCTCTCATTCCAGCCAGGCATGTGACTAAGTTCACACAGCATGCAAATTTATCTCAACACATAGCCGGGCCTCCACTTGGAGGTGTTCCTTCCTCGTGACACAATCTAGGTCTAAGCCAATCCAGAAGCTAGCTTGCTAGCGTGTCATTGTCTTGCCAATTGATATGTCGCCGAAATCGCAGCAAAAGTTTGCAGACAATAGAGCTGGTTCCTTCTGTTTGTGTGGCCCAACTGTCAAACTCATGTCTCGTGTCGCCTACTTGCATTAAAAATTACTAATTTCCAGCCACTTCCTCCCAAGTCACCGATTCTGGTGTAAATGGTTAGATAGACAGACCTCTAACCTGTCTACACCCCACCCCCATGTAACAGACAGGTGGTTGCCGTGGAGTCTTGGGGTCTAATTATGGTATGGCTTTGGGCACACTTCTGTACGCTGGCGGACTTTCTCTTGCAGTGGAATGCTGGGAGGACTGTTCAGAGTATTCGGGGCATGCTGTGACAACCTCCCACATCCTTTTGCACTCTCACTCCCTCTCTCTCCATCTCTCCAATCCTCCTTCACTCTCTCACCCTTCGTCTCTCGCTTTTCTTCTCTCTCCTCTCTTCTGCTGACCATCATTCTCTCCTCCCTCAATCTCAATGCTGTCCTCTCTTTAACCTCTCTCCCAACTAATTTTTCTTCCTTGCTTTCCATTGCTCCTATCCTATAGTCTTCTCCCCTTCTCTCTCCCTCCTCTCCTCTCTTCCTTCCTCTTCTCTTTTCTCCTCCCCTTCTTTCCTCTTTCTTCAAGCTTTCATCCTCCCAACCACCTGATATGATAAAGTCAATGCAAACTGTAGGCATGGAGATGACGATATAACCTTCCAGTCAGGGGTCTGGTATTTCTCATCTCCTGGCCTCCATTTTACTGAGGCCCTCTCCTTTCATCAGTCATAAACCATTCAGAAGATGGCTTCCCGACTTCCTTGCCATTCTTGGCTGCACTCCCCCTCCTTTGCCAACTACGAACTTGGAAACAGCTCCCTCCAATCTTTTCAAGCCATTGGGTCAAGCCAAATGGGTCTGTAATTATGCAGTTGTTATTTCCCCCAAATGTCACAGTTAGTATTGGAGCATGAGAGGAGGTTGTTATGTGTTTGCACACACTGCACATTCACCATCCAGACAAGACACTAACTAGCATAAGTCCAACTCTGGTATAACCAAAACAAAGCCATGTTCTGAAAGCGGAGGCTAGGACTGTATTGCCCTCTTTTGCACTTTCTCTCTCTCTCTCCCTCTCTCTCTGTGTCTTTCTCTCTCGCCTGTTCTGTTTCTCCTTTGTTTAGCTAGGCTGTGTGTGGAGGGAGGGGTGGCATGTCTGTGCACGCAGCCCTTTCCCAGCTGGAATGCAGGGCAGGGGGAAGAGGAGAGATGGTAAGGTAGAGATGAAGAAAGTGAGAGGGAGACAGAAAGGGAGATGGAGGGGCTGCCTTATCTACCCCTCCCCCTGCAGTTGGTCTCTAGAAGAAGAGAGGGAGAAGTGAGGGGAGAGAGGTAGAGATGAAGACTGACATGATGTTAGGTAGAGCTTGGTAGGAACCTGTTTGAGGAACGTGCACCTGAGGATAAAGATTTACGAATGAATGAATGTATCTAGTATCTGTATTTAGAATTAGAAATGTTCTGTGAGTGCATTGACAATATGCAGTTAGCCCAACCAGCCATGCCAACACTCAGATGATCAGAGAGGATCTGTGAGGTGGTGTGTCAAGCAAGTTTAGCAAACAAGGTTGGCCTGTCTGTCAGTGCCAAGGTAGACTCTCGCAGACTTGCTACTTCACTCTGTTTGCTCACACTTATTCTTCACAAGATTTTCTTTGTACACATACACACACACACACACACACTGGTGCCTTGCAGGTTGGTGTTCCCTAGGTCGCTGGGTTCACCACCTGAGTGGCCCTGCTGACCTCTATCTGGGCCTAGAGAAACCCCCACAGGCACTAAGACCCTCAGCCCTCACTGTTTTCTCTAGCTAAGGCCTTACCTAAACACACTCCACACACACGCCATACACACACATGCACACACAAAGACCCCCGAGTCACCCAACTGAAGTGTTGCAGGCTTAGCAAAACTTGGAACCTCTCAAATTCTGCCACTTGGTTGGTTGACTGACCTATCAGTCATGCTGGTTCTGAAAGGTTATTGGCTGTGGTGTTGGGATGGCAGGGGCGGGACGGAGCTGTTGCCAGGCCAGAGACACATCTGCTGCTGC
The DNA here is from genome assembly GCF_951799395.1 of Argentina silus. NCBI lineage: Eukaryota > Metazoa > Chordata > Actinopteri > Argentiniformes > Argentinidae > Argentina > Argentina silus. Next base: position 19,828,500 of record NC_139657.1, on the reverse strand, counting down.
TGCTGCTGCTGTGACTCATCTGTTGCTGGCAGGAATCTGTGTTTTCTTTGTCTTAAATGGGAGGAATGTCCGTCCGCTGACTTAGACCCAACCTGTTTGGCCAGCCAGCTCCACATTGAATGGGCTGGGATAAGATTTTAACTTGGGGCACTCTTTTAGGCTAATGAGTTTTTTTCAAAATTGTGGTTGTTTAGGTTGTTTTTTAAGAGCTTTTTGATATTTGATGGGATAATGTTTTCTTGTGAATCGTCATTATTTTCTTTCCATGGCGTTGACATTCAGTACTAGTTTACTAAATAATTTCAATTACTTGCATTTTTCCATTCTTTACTATTCCAGCCGTAATATCTCAGTTGGATCGCAATTATTGATGGTTGATTTAACATCCCTTATCAGATCAAGGCTTAACCTAACCCTTAGTCATTCCAGAAGGAACCAGTCACAAGGCCTGTCTATTGACGTCACAGTTTCCAGAAACATAGTTACAACATTTTTTTCTTCTTCCCCTTTTTAATCAGTAATGTGTGTTTTATTAAATCTCAGCCTTAACTGTCTGTCTTTGATGGAGTTAGTGGTAGATGTTGTTGCCCCTTACCACTGAAACAGGGTCAGATATTCTTTCTTATACCTAATGATCAAGGTTAGGATTTGGGGAAGTCTGACCTGTGAGATAAAGTTTAGGGTATGTGTGTGTGTGCGAGCGAGACTTATGCTATGGTTTATGTGAGTCTGATGATGATGGGGACGTGTTTGTCACACTGAGAGACAGTGTAGTTAAACCAGGTGGGAGATGAGTTATGCCATGTCTTGTCTGGCATGAAGCGACGGTGTGTGACGTCAGCATAAGTGAAGATTCATAGACCTCTTGTCTGTCCACCAGACAAGGAATGTGTCCCTCGCTCTCCTAATGGTTTCCATCCACGTCAGACAGGAGGAAGTCTTCTAGAAGAATCTGCTTTATTTATGTAAAGGATTCCAAGATGTAGATCTCATTGTCAGTGTTTCTATATCTATGTTTATCCTATTATGTGAGTGTAGATCACGCAATAACCCTCATCACCAGCAACTCAATTGCCTTTTTAACTCACTCAAGAAACTGCTGTCTGTTATTAGCTGCCGTTGGTTGACTGTGAAGCCTCAGTCAATCTTTTGTCTTGGCACGGCAGCCTTCAATTTGAATGCAGGGGCCCAGGCCAGTATGCTCCAATGATCTTGAATGGCTGCTGCCTTCTATTTTAGGTGACTGCATGGATCTAATAGTTTTAAGCAAATTAATGATAAGTTGTCCATGGATTTCCATTATATTTGCTTGCACACCTCAAGTAGGGCCTGGAGCCATTTAGGACCGTTCACCCCCTAACCCCAGTCTCTCCTTCACTCTTGCTTTCTCTCCCCCTCTCCCTCATTCTCTGTCTCTCTCTCTGTGCAGTTCTCTATGCTCTGTATGGCCCAGGCAGGCAGGCTGAGGTTATATTTAGCTGCTGGGTAAAGGCTCTGCCCTGTTCTGGCCTCTCTCTCGCTCTCCCCTTCTCCTCACCACCATAGCAGCAGCCAGTCAGAGAGAGGCTCTGGTGGACGCAGCCACCCCCCCCCCCCCCCCCCCCTACCTGATATGATATTGAATTGTGTTTTCTGTATTGACTAGATTAAAGTGGAATAAATTGACTCCTACCCTGAAACACGCTCATGCACAACTACAGTACACACACCAATTGGCACAAAGACCCTGACGTACACAGACATGTACATGCAAACTTGCGCGCACACACACACAGAACGTGCTGGGTTCCAGAGATCCCCCAGATTAGTGTGTCTTTGTGAGAGTCCATGCTACAGCAGTCTGCTGGTATTTCTCACTTCTGCAGCTGTGGCCCCACTGGTCCAGTCTGATAGAGGGGGAGAGAGACGAGGTCAGAGGGGGAGAGGTGGGGGAGAGAGTGAGGGAGACAGAGAGAGACTGGGGGAGGGAGTCCGAGACATGTCAGAAGAGGAGAAGAAAATGAAGTAGTCAGAGGAGAGAGAGTGTCAAGGAGTGAGAGAGAATGATAGAGCTCTGTTGCATTCCTTTGTCATAATCCTCTTTTGACTCACAGTTGCATGATCAGATTGTTTTTATTTCCTTTTTCTCCTGCTTTTGCTGTTAGAAACTGTTGGGGAGTTTAATTTGAGCTACCTTTTGTATACTTGTTGACTATCATACTGAGAATTCTATTCCAAAACATAGCGCTTTGCTAGGCCCAAGACTTTAGCAGAATGATTCCAGGGCAGATTTGCCTGAATCTCTCACCTGTGCTGTAGTCCTCTGCCAAAGTCAAGTTGTAACATGCCTCTCCTCTCCGTCAGTCATAGTTTCGCTCCAGGTGAGGTTCACAGTCGAGGAGGAATGTCACCCCACCGTCTCGACACGTTATACGCGTACAAACCACTGTTCTGCTGGCGTCAGTGCTTTTAACCAGTTTGTGTAGCAGTGAGTGACTTGGGGCCCCTAGCATATCTATAAATCTAGGTCACGGTTGCAGTCTAATTGTAGATTAAGCTAATTGTTTATTATATTCAGAGAATTGTTTTTACTCAGCTGCATGGAATAAGGAAATAGGAACAGCCTAAGATGGTAAAAGACCACATTCTTCTCTTTGGTTTTCTAGACGATTTCTCAGTGTGTGTCTACATAACATATTACTCAAGATGTTGTTATTGACTGCAGTGATGCTGTATATAGTACAGCTCTTTGTAACTATTATACTGTACTTAATATACTTAGTATACTCTTCCAAGTTTACTGGAAATAAAGAGTTGGATAGAGAATACAAAGAGGATGCATGTGTATCTGCAGTTGTATAAGACATTGTAGCACATAATCATGTTACAGTACACTTCACAGTTGACAACAGACCACCTGGCTCGTGGGTTACTTTGTGCCAACAATTAGAAAGAGTATGGACCACGTCCACATGAACAAGCTGTGACGTAGGTATTGTGGGGAGGGGGGGGGGCTCTTTTTTTCTCACCTCGAGGACTCTCCGCTCCATTGATTGGTTGGAAATGGGAAAGGGGGGCGGGTATTTGCGAAAGCGTCAGAAAAGTTTTTCTTCAAGTCCCCTGTACAGTAGAAGTTATTGAAGTATACAATTGTAGTCTCACTGCTGAGGAAGTGTCAAGTGGAGAGATTTTTTTTCCTTGTAATTGTCCCTTAAACTATGGTCGGTGATTACTGTACTCCTGAAAGAGACAATACGGATATGCACTCACAGAGGAACCCAAAAAGCGGATTAAGTTGTAAAATGGTGCTTCAGGCAGTGGGCAAAGTATTAAGGTAAAAAGAATACATCTTAATGTAACTTTTTAAACGTGTTTTGTAACCTTCAATATTTCATAAGCGTTACAAGCCTGCATTGTGCACCGAGGCTCACGACGGTACGCGTGACAGCCGCCAGCATGCTCGTTTACAAGTGGAACTTTCCATGCAGCAGTATTTGGGACACTGTCCGACATGGGACTTTAAATGTTATCTATGTGTCTGCTTTGCCATTAGAAAAAGTGTTTTGGTATTTGTCTCTAATGTTTCGGATTTATCTGTGCTGTATTTTGAGCGTGAACATTTTGAAATCAGCAACATCTTGATGCAAAATTTCAAATGCTTCACCGTTGCAACAATGTGACCAACAAAATAGTTATAATTTCCGAGCACAATCATTAATGTTGCGGAAAAAATAAGCGTTTTATTTGACGGAGCAGCGGCTCTTTGATGCAGACACATATTGCATAGATTTATGGCCAGTGACTCGGAACAAATGTTCCTTTTAAGAAAAGCTGACTTTCATAAAAGCCTGCCGTCGACACAGTAGGTGCTATTTGCATGAACATTAAAATTTTCCCATTTTCAATTGCATTTTTTCCGAGCTTAGTCCTAAAGAGGAAATTGCTGTCCCTCATTAGCTTTACAGGCATATTGACCCCCAGGTTCCGGGTAGCAGCAATTCACTAGTTGGTGGTATGTTACAAAGCCTCATAAGCTTGAGTTCGCTTTAAATACTGGCGCTTGACAGGTATCCCCAGCAAGACTCAACAAGAACAAGAGCAATGTGATACGCCTCCTCAACCACTGTAAATAATTAAATCCCCTAGTTCCGTTTGAGCTCAGACAACTCAAACAGAATCATCACATATTTTGAGTTGTTTTTGGTATGATTTATTTTCTAGAAGAAAACCTTTCTGTGCCTGAATGGATGGATATGTAGTCAATCTAGGCCTATTGCATATGTATAATATTTAATATGGTCGTGTTACAGTATTCAATATGATTCATGTGTAATAGTGCCTTTTTAGGCCGCCTCTGTATTGCATATTAGAGACGTAAGAAAAAGAAAGTATGACCCAAATAGTTTGACGAAGTGTGTGTTTTCATGTGCCATTAAACAGAGACTTATTTCGAAATCATCCCTTGAAGAATCAAAGCAATGTGGGAAATACCCACTGAACTACCCATGAGTATTCCATAGCCCATGGCTTGTCAGGACAAAGCATTACACCATGAGGCCAGACAGTTACAATGGCTATTCCATCTCAAGATATGAGAGACAATGAGGGGACAAACTGACTTGTTGCTTTTTTTGTGAAGTTTCCTTTTACTTCATGCAGGTGTTTTCTCTAATCAGCCCAAAGAGTGAATGTCTAGCTAGAACCTACTGTGCCGTATTAGTTCTAAGACTGTCTACCATTTTAGGAGTCAATATCAGAATGCAGAACTGCAGGCAGATATGCATTATAGTACAAGGCATCAGCATTATTGTACTGTACAGTAGATGTCTATCTCACAGATCTAGCATGTAATGACATGTTCTACTGTATGTCTCTCCTTTACAGAGAACATGTGTACTGTCTTTGGAATACCACAGAGATTATAATCGGTTGCACCGCCTTTTAAACTTTAACTTTTATCACTGTAAAGGTTTTTTTTTTCCAGACAAGTGACGTTTGAGGAAAAGGAGTACAAAATAGGGTATTTCTGATCTGCTATGATTGGATTCGGGGAAAGAGGTGTGGTGCAAAGAATGCTGTCACTTATCAAGTCATGTCAAATCAGTGATTACAAATGCATCCTTCCACCTTTCCTTGAGGTAAAGTGCTCAACTAGGGGCTCAGTCTAAGCCCCTCCCAGCCCCCCATCTCCACAAGTGGCTCTTGTGATGTTGATGAGCCTACATTATATCCACAGCGGGGGGGTCCTTATGTACCCGCAGGGCAGGGGGGTTCTGAATGGGGTTTAGCAGAGGAGGAAAGAGGAGGAGGTAAATCACACCTCCCAACAGCCTACTGAATTGGGTTAGTGTTCGGGTCAGAGGTCCTCTGAACCAGAATTGGACCTTTGTTGTGTGTGACTTTACCTTCAACACAATTCATGGTGGTACTGCTGATTAGGGTAGTGCTGCTTGTTTTCTGCAGCTCTGAAGCTCAGAATGTGTTGAAGTAGGAGTCACCGCAGTGCTGCTTAGTTTCTGTATGCAAAATCTCTCTAAAAATCACTCTTGGAGAGTTGTATAGGCATTAGTCAGATGAGTCTAAACTTCCATTATTTACACTGTACAATAGTTTGAAGCTGTGGATGCTGTCCGTCCTTTAACTCTGTCTCTTTTTAGCCAAGTAATGGCCGCCGTGGCTTGGCTTGGTTGGGACTGCCTGCTCTCTTCTGTCTGTGGTTTTTCGGGGAAAGAGCCATTGAGAGTATATTCAATTTAGAGCCTGAAATAGATCTTTAGGTCTGACTGGGAGCAAACCGTAACCGATCTCCCTAAATCTGGCGTCTTCCCTTACAATATGGAAGTGCTTAGTCTATGTACTGTAGTATGGTTCAATTGTCTCTGTTATTGATCATTAATTCCAGATCTGCTGACCCATAACAATGGGCCTGGAACAAAGTTCAGACAGGGTGAAGGAACCTTTTGACATTCTATTGATCCTCATTCTGACGTTTTTTGGTTATCTTGAGGTTGATTTGTTTTGTCAGGGTATTGTTGTCTCAGAGTTTTATTAGGCCTATATTCTAGGTTAATGTTTGTTGGTCAGAAAGCAAGAACATCATGATTCTATTATGTTATCCTTATCTAATCTGTTGTTTTTCTCGGTATCGCATAACGGTACTGTAGATGGATACTAGGAGCCTTTTTAGTGAAAAAGGCTTCAGGTCAGAATTGTATTAAGGCCAGGTGGTGAAGCAGCATTTTTCTCATTTCTTGCCTGGGAATGCTCCCCCCACATACCAGTTGTGATACATGAAACGTGTTCAGGAGGAGAACTAATATCCCCACAACTGCACTTCAGAGGGAACAGACAAGTGTGTTAGTGTCTGCCATTATTGAGTATGCTTCGGCTACAAAGTTCGTCCTCCTTCTCCTACAGCACGGACATCAGAGACAGGAAAACAACAGATAAGAAGTCTGTAGGCCTATTTAGTTGTTAAAGCTGGAAGCCTTGTTTACGGTAATAGTGTTGGATGGATGCAATTGCTGTTCCCCATCACAGATTGCATTAACCACTTCCATATGCCAATAGTTAGTTAGGTTCCTCCCAAATTCACCAGGCCAATTTAAGCAACAGTTGTGCAATATTGGCCTTGGCACGATTCACTGGCTGAGGGGGAATGTAAATACATGACATTGTATTGTAAAGTTAGAGGAGGGAAAAAACACACAAAATGCATAAAGATTGCATAATGCACTAATAAAAACAAGGAAACAGGCTTTTTTGGAGTAGCAGGGGGCTCTGGTTCCAAGCCAATTTAAGTAGCAGCATTGATGTCAGGGTTGGTAGAATTAGTGCATGTTTGAGTGTTGAGGTGATAACTAATTTTAGAGTTGAGTTGCTGTTCAAAGCCACCAAAGAGGCTCTCTTCTACGTTTGCCAACTTTTAAATAAGCCATTGGTAATGAAGGCAGACCTTTTAATAGCATTGTAAGTCTAAGCACTTCCACTAATTCCCCGGCATATTTCTGTAATCTAGTCCCAAGTGTGATGATTCCATTTATTGGAACCAGGTTGCTTGTGTTGTACCTGCCAGAAGGTTGGCTAGCTTTTAGTGGGGTCTATTTTAGAACGGTGCATATTCATCTGTCAGCAGGCAGTCAGCTTATTTGATATGGCTCCTGATAAATGCAGTGTCTTACACAAGGGGAGATCTGCACTGCACTAAGACAACATTTTGTGCATTTAAGCGGAGTCAACTGCTTTCTACTTTCTTTGCAGACTGCTGTTGGTTTTTTTACAATGAGTAACATGTACACACAAACACCCCCCCCCCCCTCTCTCTCTCTCTCTCTCTCTCTCTGTGCTCACATTCTCTGCGACACCTCTCTAAAGGTAAGAGAGGGTTATTAATGGTTCTTTCTGTCTCTACCTTTCTCCCCCCCTTTTCTCCTCTTCTCCTCTCTTCTGCTCTCGCTGTCCTTTCCTCCTCTCTTTCTCCAACTATCATTCTCTCTTTCCTTCTCCTTCATAAATCTCCCTCTCTATTTCTGTCCTCTCTTTCTTTCTTTCTTTCTTTCTCTCTCTCTCTTCTCTTTGTGACCACAGGCTCACCTGTACAAATAGTTTTTGTGCAGGGTCAGGAGCCTCAGGCCTCTCACACTCATCTCTGCCCTCTCCCTTCATCTTTCTCCACCCTCTACCCCTTCTTTACCTTTTAAGAACTTTTTTAAATTACCCTCCCTTTCTCTTTCTCCATATTCTATCCTCCCTGCTCCATCTTTTCCCACCTCTTATCTATCTTCCTATCCTCACTCCTTATCTCTGTCTGCTTCCCTTCTTCTCCCTCCCTTTTTCTCTCTCCCCTCTCTCATAAGGAGCAGAAAGATTCATGTGGTCTGTGGTTTGGTGCTGCAAGCTACATGTTCTGTCATGTGAAAGAGCTTACCCAGGCAAAAGGTTTAATCTAGAGATATCATCAGTGCACACACGTTTTCAAAGACTTTCTCTCTAAGCCCCTTTGAAAAGTTCACTCCTGTGAACGTTTCTTGTTTTTCCCTTTTGAAAACATTCTGTCTCACTGAGCCATTTCCTGCCCCTCTCTCTAATTTCGTCATTTTCCATACAGCACCCATGTCTGTGTGGTACAAGGAGGTGAATACTGGAGCCATTAGTTTTTTGGGGGGGAAAAGAAAACTTCCCCCTCGCCCCAAACACACACACACACACACACACACAGAGCCTGTCTGCTGTTGGTTAAGTTTTCCCAGGCAGAGTCTTTGCCATAAAAGGCAGTGTAGTGTATGCCTCCTCACCAGGCCAGATCAGGGCAAGCCAGGAGGCAGCAGTGGAGCCCAGGCCAGCCCATGGCCAGGCACATGTTTCTGGGCTGAGAATGGGCACAGCCTGCCTCGCGCCAGCAGGAACCCATCCGTGATACAGCCTAGACTCCGAGCCTAGGGACATGGTGTAACCCACAGTAATTAGGTTGGCTATTCACTAAGACCACTCATTCAAAGACTACTGAACTGTGTCCCTGCCTAATTTAGGAGGAGCGAAAAGTGGTCTTTTTTTAACTGCTTTTATATGGCCAGAGACACGTTTCATGGGAATATTGAAACAGATGTTGGTGAAGTTTCAGCCTAACCGTGTGTGCGCGTACATGTGTTCCCTTTTCAAATTCTTTGTGCAAGTGGCTTGAAGTCCCAGGATGAATTGTGGAAGAAAAACAGACAAGACAGAACATGCTGAGGGCCTGTCTTAATCTGAGAGGAATTGTGTGTCTGTGCGTGTGTGTTACAATATACTAAATCACATAGTAGTGATCCTCGTGATGAATCTCCTAGAGATTTGGTGGAGGTTATCTACAGTATAGAAATTAGGTTTTATTGTAGTTAAGGTCAGTCATGGAGATGAATACTGACTGACTGGATCTCGCAGCTGTTGAATCAGTCATTGTGCCAGGAGACACTCTCCCTCGCTCGCTCGCTCTCTCTCTCTGACTAACTCCTACAGCTGGCTCTATAGCTCCTCTCCCTCTCATTGCCTGGCCAGCTGGACACAACAGCTGCGTCACGAGCCTGATCCCGCCTTAGACCTCGAGAACTGAGGACAGGTCCACCCTGTGTGTATGCGTGTTGGGGTTAAAGGTAGTTTACAGCTGAGCCAGTCTTCATTAAGACAGTTTAATTAGTTTCTGGAGGTTGGTTCGGGGGTAGGCCTTTGAGGTTGTCAAAATGAAAAGCTGGCAGTGAAAGTTCCCCAGCATTCTCTGCACACGTAGAGGTGCTTTACCCTGTTTGTAGATTTGGAAAGGCAGAGCATAGTTTCCTTTTTGGGGGGGGGGGGGGTTAAAACAGTGAAGGTCTTTAGAGCTGTGTTCTCTGGCCAAGGAGCCTCGTGCTCCACAGTCCTTTCATGTTTTGTAAGTGTTTATTAGTTCCCATGGATATCTGCTGGAGCTATGTGAACTCTTCCCCTCTCTTCCATTCTCTTTCTGATAAAACCTTTGTCTTGGTTGTGGACTGCCTCTTATGTCCCCCCTTTTCTATAGAAAGTAAGCTAGCAGGCAGGCATTGCGTCTGCAATTCTCAGTTCACAGATTTTGGCTTCAGTATAGTTGGCTCCTGCTGAAAAGCCCAGTTTACAGTCCCTGGTCCTCTGTTCTGGAGTTGCCGTTTTCCAGGAATTGGGATCTGAGACTGTGAGTGGGAAGGAAAGGGAAAGGCGAGGGCCAAGAACACATGGACCGGGGGGGTCATTGTGTTTAGACAGAGGGTGTGGAGAGAGGAATGAGGAGAAGAAGGGGGAGGAGGCAAGGGGAATGGATGGCGGAAATTAGGGTTAACAAAGGCGCAATAAATTCAGGGAGAAAACTGGAACTCCCCTGTCCTCAAACAAACCCAAACACAGTAGCAAGGCCAAGAGGGAGAGAGGGGAATGAAATGGAGACAAGGAGGGGGACAGAGAGGGATTGAGCCATCAGAGGAAGAGGGAAGGCCTAGTATGAATACTAATTAGGATTGTTGTTCTTAAGTCGGAAAGTGGACGTTTGAGCTCAATGAGCTGAAACGAAAAGTTCAATGTTGTCGTATCCTTTACTATTAGCAGCCACATAGAAGGAAGGAAAAGAGAACAATTGTCTCAGCCTATGTTTTATGTACTAGGCCTACTCTATTAGTTCAGTGGGCCTAATAGTCTTCACATCAATTGAGCCAGGCCTGCCGTGTCCAGCAATGCATCTCCTGTGTGGACATGTCTCACTAGCCTGTACAGCCATCCAACCTTTGACCCTCGATAGCCTGTGCCATAGGATGGACTGTAGAGGTGAGGGGAGGGAGGAGCACAGGGTTATGGCCCTGGAAGTGTAGTGGGGGTGTGATATGACATTCACATGCTAAAACTAGCGCTGGAAGTGCAAGAAACTCCGGGCACTATCTGTGTGGTAACTGGCCCCTAATGACAGGTCAGAGGTCAGGCCTAAGAGGTCAGGTACATGAACAGAGGGCTCTCTGTACAGGCGCTGGGTGAATGTTCCTCTTCACCCTGGCCCCGGGGGAGAGACATGGTGACCCGTAGGCTGACCTGTCGAGTGCTGGACTGTCTGAGAGACACAGCGTTGTCTGCTAGCGGTGGCTGAAGGGCATATGGCTATCTACAAAGGCTTAGAGCTTTAGATATAGGCTTGGAGTGGACAGCAACTATGTTTGTGATGTAGACTTTTAATAGCTGCCATTTGACCTATAGTCACATCCATTTTAGAAAGAGTATTCATTTGAATGTTATCGTCACGGAATGGTATGGAGGATGCCAACTCTTGTATGATGGGGCTCACCTCCACTCTGTTACAGTGCAATGCATATGAAATTACCTGCAATGTGCATTTGTCCATTACACCAATACTGTCCTTGTCTTGATGTGTACTCTTTCTCACTCATTCTAGTTAGTAAGTGGTGTAATTCACCCGAAAATTACTCTGCAAGCATAATTGAAGAGCTTAACTCCCCACATCCCTTAAATGAGTGGGCTATAAACAACAGGAGTTTTACCATGTGTCACATAAGTCTTCAGATCTCCTACATCTCTCCTCCTTTCGTCTTTGCCTCTCCTTGTGCATCGCCCTAACCTGTCCCTTCTCCTCTTCCTGTTCTTTTACAGGAAGTCAAAGACGAAGCCCAATGGGAAGAAGCCTCCGGCAGAGGAGAAGAAGCAGTACCTGGAGGCGGAGTTCACTAAAGTACGTGTCGTCGACTTTGACCTCAAGGAGCTGGTGGTGCTGCCCCGGGAGATAGACCTCAACGAATGGCTCGCCAGCAACAGTGAGTCAGCATGATGAAGGTTTAGGGGGAAGTCATTACTAAGCCAAGTACTTCGGCAACTAAATTGTTGCCTTATCAGCGTCTCTTATCTTGAGTATGGATTACAATGAATAATAGCACTGCAACTGAAGCAGTTGGCCTAAATCCTCCTCAAGATATGTTAACCCAGGTGCAATTCATTGCCTGTTCTCAAAGTGCTATGTTCAAACCCAGCATCTTTATAGTCACTCATCAATACATAGATGGTAATACATAGAGGCAATACATAGATGGTATATAATGCAATTTGATCTTTTATTGGTAGTTCACAGTAATCTCTTAGCATCTTCTCTGGAGTTTTGTGAACTCCTTTAATCCCTTGTTTTTAGTACTCATTGCACTAGTTGTTTTATCTGATGCAGTGTAAGTCTCCAGGGGGGTTTATTTTGTCTGTCTCTCAGTACTTGTTTTGGAAACGGAACGAGCAGCCAGGTGCCTACTAGGAGGAGATGAAAAAGTGTTCCTTTTTTTAGCTATTCAAACAGTGTTATGTAAAACAGATGGAACATGTTTTCGCTTGCGAATGCATTTTTTTCGGGAAATCAGGAGTTATGTAAGCCCGTCTATATCGACTTGTATCAACCGCTAATCAAGTTTGTCTTTGATCACAAACAATGTCGGTCTTATCTGAAGAATGTGTTTTCAACTCCAGAAAGGCAGTAAAATGAACTCAACCTCATGGTTAGTGTGCATTGTGTTAACTGAGGTTTGCCAAGCTGACCATACAATGTTTGTAGGATAATGTTTGATGCAATGATGTTTGACCTTTTAGAGAAGTGGTTTCTTTGCCTAACTGAAATACAGTAAGTCCTTTACACTATGCTGTTGAGTGTGACTAAAACTGAAAGAACTTCCCTGGAGGCAAAAATACCAGTTGTTCAATCAAGTTTTATATCTGGGGCATATCTTAAGCACGATGTAACGATGTAGAATGCGACAAGCCATGTGACAGTCATATTATATATAGATCAGATTACCATAACTGGGTTTCACCTGGGTGTGTTGTCCCATTCATTACACAGTGCTAGTGAAATACACAGTATTACAATGTTCAAGTGCACTACTGACTGTGTGTATGACTGAGTTTAATGTATTACTCTTGTCTCCCCGCAGCGACAACCTTCTTCAATCTTATAAACCTGCAGTACAGCACCATCTCAGAGTTCTGCACTGGTGACACCTGTCAAGCCATGACGGCCTGCAGCACGTAAGTAATCTCTACCGCCATTGGTTTATTTATCAGTGCACTGGTGTCTCATTGGTTAATTCATCAAGGATTCCTCCACGAGGCAACAGAAGCCTCCTGATGGAAGGAGAGGGCCTGACCCCAGGGCTGTACTAACTGTTCTTTCTTTCTTTTTTTTTCATACATTTGTTCATTCATTCACTCACGTGTTCTCCATCAGTTCTGCACACTGGAGAAAACTTGATGTGGTGTATTATCTAGGTTAATGCTAGGGAGTGAAGGCTGGGAATGTACAGTATGCTGCGAGCATTCTTAAACTGTAGGAACCATTCTGTGGTGCTTTGTGCTGGTATCTAGAGCATTGAGGTCACTGCACCTAGAACACGTAGTACCTAGATAAAGCAGTGATATCAAACAGTTCTGTGAAGACTTGGAAATGCCGCCATTTTGTTTCGGTATATTCCGATGTCAAGTGTAGTTAAGGTCTACCCCACAGGAATGGATTAAGAATACATGTGGTCTATCCTGTAGCACTCTGGTATGGGACCACATTCAGAAATGTTGTGCCCAAAAGTCACCAAACAGGGTCTTAAAATGTCTTCTTCGCGCTTAGTTGTTGATAAAGGAATGCAATTGCTTTTTTCAGAGAGAGTGCTACTCTGTATCTACTCCATAGAATGACATGGCATACCCCTGCTGCAGTAAAAAAAAAAAAAAGACTGTAAAAGACAGTCATAACACGGAGGCCTATTCATCCTACTATAACAGAGGGGAGGTCGCTGACTGTAAGTGTTTATCCAACAAGTTTACCCTGTCTTAGAAAAGAGCCCCTCCTCTCCTGCTGTGTATACTTAAGGCTGGAAAAACCAGATCACCCACACATTTAAAGCATGCAGTCCACACACGCACGCACAGACACACTCACAAGTTGAACATGTCAAGAAACAAATAAAGATATAACAGCCGTTGAGAGATGACAAAGCCTTGTGATAGATTTGCCGTCAGGTGACAGACATGTCACATGTCAACCTTTCTAGAATTACTGTATTTTTCCACTTGTCACCTCAAGCTGCTGTTGGTGACACCCTGAGCTGTGGGAAAGGCAAACATATCTGTTGATCTGTCTGTGTGTACTGTAGAATGTGAGCTGGTGTCATACAAGGAAACTAGTAACAATGAGCAATCTATTTGGGGTCCATAGAGGAGGTAATTGACCATGCTAATTGTAAAGGATCCTCCAAATATAGAAATATAGGCTATATTTGTAGTCTTTGACATAAAATGATGTACCTTGGGTCACATTGTTATGGAAAAACTCCAGTCTTTCAATCAAACGCTATACCTGTGTCAAAGTCACATAAACTGAAATTCTCCCAATGTTTCGAAGAAGTAGAACCATAGGCTGTAATAATAATGTTTGGAGAGACATGCGGTCCTCCAGTCAGTCTATGGTGTGCCACAGTAGCTGTACCCCGCCCTTTCCTGCCAGGGTCTGGCTGGCACCCACCCCACTGCAGGGACTGGACTGAGACACAGTAACAGAATCAATGCCCCCTGCCCCAGGCAAAGCTTAAATGCACTATTTTAGGAAAAAGAAAGTTTCCATGAGCTATGAGAGCAGGCCCATTTGGTTGTGTGTGTGTCTTTGTAACAGAATCTGTGTTTAGGAGTGGGTGGATGTCTGAGTCTGTTTCTTTGTTAGTAGCGAGTAATTCTCCCACAGACATAACCTCTCCTGTGTGTGTAGTTGAGTAACAGTCCCTGCCCTGGTCCTGTGGTCAGTAGGGCCGTCCTGCAGGGTCAGTTGAGTGGACGACGCTCTACAATTCACAGGATTTGTAATGTCTACTGCAGTGCCTCCCAGACCCTGCTAACACAACTATCCCTGGCTAGGCCTGTTGTCTTACTCAGTTTGCACTTTACCCCTAATGGCTATTTTAAACTGTTAGATTTGATAAACTATGACGATGATAATACATTGCATTTAGAGTGCCTTTTCTAAGGACTCATGCACGCTGTAAGACAAAATATACAATAGACAATCAAGAGGTAAAACTAAAATCTAAGTTAAAAAGGGGAGAGGTCCAGGTAGGGAAAGACCTGTCTAGTTTTGTTATGGCCCTGGGTGTCTTATTCCACTGTCACTTTTGACACCAGACACAAGTGCTTCCATCTCCTAGAATGGCCCAAAAAAAGACCAGGCCCATGGCCCCAAGGTCCTACCCTGACCTTGGACCTTGGGGAGATTTGGGGGATTTTGGCGGGATTTCTTGGGACTTGAGTTGGGTTTGGGGGTAGGCGTGCAATGTGTACTGCGCCCTGCCATTGTTTGGCTAGGCTAGTCTATGCGACTGCTACTTGTTATGTTACAAAAGCATGAAAATGCAATATAAACCGTTAGTTACTTTGGTTTGGAGTCACATTTAGAAGCATGTACTGTATATGCACTATTAAGTTTGCACAGCTGACTTCATGGGAAATGTAACTGGCTCACCTGGCTGGCTAACTGAACAATCTATGCTAGTTTTCGTGTACATTTACAAACTAAATAAATGCCTCACATTCAACCACACAACTACTTTGCGAAAGTAATTTTACTACTAGAAAAAAAGTCATATTAAAATGTGAAAATTATTGACAGGTTTCAGTTACAAGTAGTCATACTGGTTTGGGTGAGACTTGCGGGAAACATTTCTGACAATGTCAGTAGTTTGCTTCTAACCCTGCTTTCCTCAGAATCACCCTGGGTGGTGGAAACACAACTCACAAAAAAAAACACCACTGCTGGGGCCCAAAGATGGAGTGGGACCCGGTGTCTAGTGGAAAAGTGCCGGTCTTTGTAGAGTCATGACTGCATTGGTTCTATGTAATGCCCCTGTTTGTTTTCTTATCCGCCATTCTGTTACCCCATCAGCACTCGTACCCAGTTAGCTTCATTAGCTAATAGCATTAGCTACCCCATGCTGTTAAGTCTATCTCTTTGGTCTCTCCTTGTGTCCTACTAGCGTAGCTAGCATTGTTTGGTTCCTTGCTGTTTGACCTTGCTAACTCTGATACCCTGCCACTAGCCGTGAGGGGCAGCCTTCAGTTACACCGCCGTCTAAGTGGGTCACCCCTCCAGAAATGTTTGACCAGGAGAGCGACCAAGGGATCAGTGTCGCGTTACTCTGAGACTGCAGAGAATTTGGCCCAATCAGGAAATGAAAGGGCCAGGGCAAGGGGTTCACTAAGTCCACTGGAATGAAAATATGCAAACATGTCTGTTAGGAGGTAGTGGGTTGCTGCTCACTGGGCTGAAAGCCTGTCTAGCAGGTCCACAAGCACACAGTCTAGTCATTCATCACATTATTTAAGAAAGAATTTGGTTTTGTCCAGGATGAAGAAACACTGGGAATCTGGCTGATGTCATGTAGGGCAGCTGCATGCCATCTTTCAGCATGGTGAAGGCTAATGAATCAGACAGTTTCTAGAAATGTACCCCCTTGTTTCATAAGCTACCTCAACCCATACTGTCTTTATCAAAGCATCATGACAAGGGTTTTCATAGGATAGATGTGGTGAGGTGAACAAAGGTGTTCTCAATTACTCACTAGATAAAGTGACTGATCTTGGGTTGCTTAAGCCAAGTACTGTATTACATTTCTCAAAATGTACACATTGTTATGTACACAAGATGAATAATAGTCATAAAAATAACATTGTTTTTCCTCTTCTCTGTATCTCCAGAATATACTACTGGTATGATGAGAGGGGGAAGAAGACAAAGTGCACTGCTCCTCAGTATGTCGACTTCGTCATGAGCCTGGTGCAGAAACTGGTTACAGATGAGGACATATTCCCTACGAAATACGGTGAGTTTTTTAGGCTGGCAGCACCTCACTGTGGTCAGTCTTCAGTACTGCAGACTTCTCTGTTCACTACTCTCCATCCCTCTGTTTATGAGAGGGGGGTACAACTGTAGTGAAATGTGCCACTGCTGCCCTCTACTGCCTGAAGTAGGCCTAGTAAAATTATTGGAAATTATTATAGCTGAGGGTGAGCAAGTCTATTCCTGGAGGGAAGCAATGCTTTTGTTTTATTTTCTGAAAACAACACACACACACACACACACTTTATATGAATGATAATTATGCTGCAAAGACATCTGCCATCAAAGCATGTTAAATATGTTACATTTGAGCAAATGACATGATTTTTAACTACACTCCTCTTTCATCTACCCCCTCTCTCCATGTAGGCAAAGAGTTCCCCAATTCGTTTGAGGTTTTGATAAAGAAGATCTGCCGGTACCTGTTCCACGTGCTGGCTCACCTCTACTGGGCGCACTTTAAAGAGACGGTGGCCCTGGACCTGCAGGGCCACTTGAACACTCTGTACGCACATTTCATCGTTTTCGTAAGGGAATTCAACCTGGTCGACCCCAAGGAGACCTGTATCATGGACGACCTGTCCGAAATCCTCTGCGCCCCCGCCCCAGCGCCAGCCCCCGCCCCTACCCCCTCCAGTCCCACCTCGGCCCCCTCCCCCTCCTCACACAATCACGTGACGGAGAGATGAGCAGGGGTCGCCCCGATAATCCAGCCCCGGGGAAGATAGAAGATAAGATAGAGGAGAGGAAAGAAAGCCTGGCCCCCTTCCTAGGCCTACGGCGCCAGCAGGACATAGAGACCTTCCACTACCCTTATATTTCGCTACAACACCAACCAACCAGCCGGAAGGAGGGGGGAGGGTTATTTGGGGGTGGGTTGGCGGGAGGGGTTTGTCACGCCAGCAGGAATTGGCGTGAGCATTCCTCCCAGGGGCAAATCCCTCCCATCTGCTCTGCAATTTAAACTAGGAACAAACTGTGTGTATGTTTTATTTTAATTTTGTTTTACTTTACTTTTTTGTTGAAAAGTTTTATTCAGTTTTATTTTTATTTTATTTTTCTCATTGGGGGACAGTGTTTCTGTTTGCCCTTCCCCTCCCGCTGTCCTCTACCTAACATACAGTACAAGATGGTGGCTCTGCTTTGCTTCAACATACTATTGTACAGTGTTGTTAATGTGTGGAGAAAACCTATGGGTTTTTGGCTCCCCTAGTGGTGGAGGACTGTAGGGGGAATGGCCACTACGCTGGCCAGTAGGGAGCCATGTTACTGCCTGGTGGGGCGATACTAGCCAATCACTGTTTGGTTTGTTTATCTGGGGATGATTAAAGCGCTTCCTACTCAGGACCTGAGAGAACACAAGTCACTGCTGCCAGAGAGATGTTCTCTCTCTCTCTCTCTCTCTCTCTCTCTCTCTGTCATTCTCTCTATCCACAAAACTGCTACCAATCCCTTAAATCTTCAAATCTTCAAATATTACTACTTCTAAACAGCTTCATCACAGATCCCATCCGCAAGGGGCAGTGTAGACACAGGGTTGCATCGCCACAGAAACAGGGAGATGGAGAAGAAGTATAAAGATTGTATATTAGATTTAATCTGTCCAGACCCGCTACTATGAGACAGACTGGTGCCCATATCTGAGTAGGGGAGGATGGTGGAGAACCCCCCACCCCCACCCTCTCCAGCAGCACAGGAGATGGACAAAGACATTGGTAATGTCTGCAGGCCAGGAGAGTGAGGGTGGGAGGTGGAGAGAGTGATGGTATAGAGGGAGGTCTGCTCTACTGCTCTGTATTGTTGAAGCCCTGTTGTCTGAACAATACCCCCACCCCAGCCCTTGTCTTTTTTGTTTTTATTTTTCCCTTTAAAATTAGATTTTTTTTAAATTATCAAAGAGGAAACTAGTTCATGAAATATAATAATGGCATCCTTACACATGTATAGAAAATGCACAGTCTGCTTGAACTTCACTGTACAAAGAATCGCAAGCGGGTTCCGTCAGACATAGCCTCTGTATCAAGGAGGATTGGGTTTATAATTCTCCTTTTATTTTATTTATTTTATTTTTTTTGTTTGCAGGGTTCTTCAGTTCTGGCTTTCATTTTTATGTATTTTAATTATTAACTAAGTTAAAAGCAATTTAATATTTTAAGCTCTGCGGATTATAATCTAATAAAAGACAAAAATGCCACCCTGTCCTAAATTGTCTTTTGTGTTGTTGTTGTTGATGATGATGAAGAGACATGTGTAATAAAGCTTGTAAAGAACACTCCACTGCATATCTTCTATGCACACATGTTATATACCCAGTGCTAGTCAAGAGGCATTTCTAGTTTATTCCAAAGTCTTGCATAAGAAAACATGGATGATCAAGTCATCTTTACCACACCAGTCCACCATCATACTGTGGATTCACTCAATACACCCACTCAAGTATTGCCTCCAGACTTGATAGTTGCATATATTCTCAAATACAGTGGTTGTATAACTTAATATTTAATTCATCTTCACAGCATTCCATCATACATGTGCATCTGTATTGATTGAGCACCCTGAGTAGAAGGTATTTGATGCGTGCATAATGAGACTGGTAAGACTGGACACATTCAGCCGCCTACACTCGCTTAGAAATGCTTCAAGTTATAGCGTAGTGCATTCACATTGCAGTCACGATGGTGCACACTTATCAGGCAGGGTATTATAAGACATACATATTGCATTTAAATATAAGAAGATATAAGACATAATATTCGCTGTTGATAATAAGAACTCCTATTTTCATTCCCTATACAAAATGCACTGATTGTAAAATAAGCATATAATACATAAACTCCTTACAAAAGGTATTTACTGGACGCTGGTGCTTTGCTGCTTTAAAAGCCGTCGCCTACTCACGGACGCCCGCGGGGAGGCGCCATCCTGCTGTTTTTTTAAACGGGCTATGACACCCCCATCCTGATCCAGTTTCTTAGCGCTGCAGCTTGGGGTCGGCAATCTGACCGTGTTACCGAATTTAGAGTAGTCCACCGCGTACATGCCATCCTCCTCGTTTACGGTGGGTACAAAGCGCTGCCCCCACAGTATCTCGTCTGACAGGTAAGACGTCCTGGCCTGAGTGGTTATCCCGGTGGTCTCAACGACACCCTCCAATACCACTATCACCTCGATGTCCTCATGTTGTAAGTCCGCTTGTGAGAGTTCGTATAACGGACTGTCTTTGGCAATGGTGTGGCATATGATGAGCGGGGACACTAGGAAAATGCCATTCGTCCCCAAGGGGTTGTCAATTTGGATGTCTATCTGGTCGAGTGGTACCAACTCGCCCTCGGGAGTGGTGGTCCGTCTTACCACCTGCATACGCACGGTGGCGCTGATGATCATGCTTTTCCGCAGGTCACCTAGGCGGAACATAAGGCAGAGCTTGTTATTTCTGATGCAGATGACTGCGTGCTTGCTGAAAATCAGCGTCTCAGCGCGCCGGTTCGCTTGTGCAGTTTTCATAAAGATACAGCCGAGCATTATAGCGTTAATGAGTAAACCCACGATGTTCTGAATGATAAGAATCACGATTGCGGACACACACTCCTCTGTGACCATGCGCCCCCCGAAACCGATGGTCACCTGGACTTCTATGGAGAAAAGGAACGCGGAGGAGAAAGAGTGAATGTCAGTTACGCACGGGACAAAGTCGTCACCTTGCTGATCTAAGTCCCCGTGCGCAAAGGCAATGAGCCACCAGATCATCCCGAACAACAGCCAGCTGCACAGAAAGGACATAGTGAAAATGACAAGTGTGTGAAGCCATTTCAAATCCACTAAAGTGGTGAAAACGTCCAATAGGAATCGTCCCTGTTCGCGAATGTTCGTGTGGGCCACATTACAGGTACCATTCTTGGCGACGAACCGAGCCTTCCTTGGTTTTGCCTTGAATTTGGGCTGCTGGACATCCTCAGCCAAACGTGTCAACAAATAATCCTCGGGAATAAGTCCTTTTCGGGACAACATAGCGCTCCCATACTATTCACCCAGGGCCACTTGCCTTTTGAGGACGCAGATTAGCTACCTCTATGTGTCCTGGTGAAATATGGAATTTCCTCTTCTCCCGTGCGTATTCTACTCGAAGGGCGCTCCAGTAACAGTCCTCACCCGAGTGACAGCTGGCCGAGTCCGAGCATGGGAGAGTGTTGTGTTGTCATCTGTTTTCTGGAGGTATGTGCGCTCCTCACATTGCACCCGCATCAGGCGCTACACAGCCGCCGAGGTCCCATGAGAAGATTCCGCATTCAGCACTTCAGCTGCCGCTGTCAGTCAGTTCTGCAACCCGATAGTTGTGTCGCTGTTCTATCGCATTTAACTCACCGGTTCCTCGAACTCCTCCATAGAAAAAAAAACGAATTCTCTCACGAACCGATAACAAGGTAGTTAAAGCACAGTAGCGTCGTGATAGGAAATAACATAAGTATCTCCGAGAAGAAAAACAAAGCCGGCTTCTTTCTTTGGATGAGGGGTGAGGGGGCTGGTTCCCAAAGCAGTGGTGTGTGGGTAAGGAGAGCTGGTGCTAAGAAGGCGTTCTCCACTGATGTGAATGTGGAAGAAACCGTTCCTCCTTCCATTACATTTTTATTGTCCTTTTTTTCTGATTGAAATATGAGCATTGGAAGTCTCTCCTAATGTATACATGCACGATATGAGACTATAACGTTATAACTGCCCACTGTATAGATTGATTTGAAACATCACCTTTATAGTATACCTATCATGCTGGGGGCAACCACAACTTCCTCCTCTGGCTGTGGGTATCAATAAACTTTAACCTAATAAATTCAGTATTCATCCATTCTCATGTATAGACATTTTCTAAGAAATGTTGATATTCAGTTATAAAGGTGACTCATTGCCAAGCATACCACCAATGCTATTTTCATGAGGGTAGGCATAAGGGCACCTTCAGAACAGTTCATAAAATTAGCCTTGGCCTCCCCATAAACATTACAGATATACACCATGGCTGCAGCAGGCCCTCTCACGTCCCAGGCACTGTGACACCCACCCACATTTAATGATGAATCCTAACCCATAGCCATATCCATAGCCATAGCCCTAACCCTAACCCATAGCCCTAACTCTGATCAATAGTCCTAACCCTGACCCATAGCCCCAACCTATAGCCCTAACCCTGACCCATAGCCTAAATCTGACCCCAATCCCAACCCAACCCCTATCCCCCAACAACATATCACTGTGCCTGGTCATTCCTACATGTCTGGGCCTGCTGGCTATACAGATGACTATTTCTGGGGCAACACCCCCAAGTGTCAATATGTAATGTGAACCCTGTCATACAAAGGTGACTCATAGGCTCATAGGTTATACAAAAATGACTTTCCTTTTACTTAACTCAAGGGAAAACACTACTTCAAATGTATGTTTATGTATTTTATTAACAAATAATCAACATTTTTATATACAAATATGATACACAGTTAGAAAATAAAAATAATAATATAGCCCATGGTACAATTGCACTTTGAATGTCCTCCTTCTCCTGGTTCCTCATCCTCGTCCTCATTTACTTGTCTGCTTGTACGAACGAGGCGAAGACACTGTCCTCTTTCTCCAGCAGGGCGCCGGGCCTGTCGTACTCCAGGATGATCCCTCTCTTCATCACAATCACCAGGTCTGCGTTCACAATGGTGTGGACACGGTGCTACAGGGGTAGGGAGGGGAGGAGATAGAATAGATAGGGTCAGGTGGATGAAACATACTGGCAGTATTCAACAACTTGCATTTATTGACATCTAGGGTCACATAGACTATAGATATATAGTATATGTGTTCATGGGCGACGCATTATACCAAACATGGTCAGAATTCGAGTCCATTGGAAGTAGGTGTCTAGACCATACTATATATACCATACTATACTATACATAATGGCCACTATACTGAATATGAATTATTCGGATTCAAAGTTTCCCCTTCACATCTGTCATCCAGTGGTGCACAACTCCCCACCTCAAGGGCCATCACTCTCTCAGGAGAAATCACCTTATATGGCTGACTGGGACACGGTATACACTTCAACATTGGCTGTCATACAGACAAATGTGGCTCTAAATACCGGATTGGACAACTGGTCCGATTTCATTCATTCTTCATCAGCCACTAATTTAGACCTGTCAAACTATGTATGTGGACCTTCTGGGCAATCTGTTTCACATAAATTTACCAAGTACCAGAGAGAAACAAAAACCAGCAAGATTGCGGCCCTCAAGGACTAGAGTTGTGCACCACTTTTTCAGAGTTCTATTCATTCAGAGTTCTATTCATTCAGAGTTCTATTCATTCTATCCTGGTCCAAAGTGGTATCCTTATCCATATTTACTGTAACACTGTACTGTTCTATCTCTTCCATATCTATGTTGCAACCTTCACCTTACATCCATTTGCAAGTATTACACTGTATGAATGTCAGAGCTTCCGGTAGGGACTGAAAGTGTTGCGTACATTAGACAGGAACATTGAAACAGCACTGGGGAGATACCTACTGCTATAGTAACCACTGTTCGATCAGCAAAGGCAGTCATCACCACCTTCTGTAGGATGCTCTCCTGTGGGCAGAGAACAATGGAGGAGGAGGAGGTCACGTATGAGCTATACTGATATACACTGCACTGCACTGGGATCGCACCCAGGATGATCCCATTCTTATATCTGGGTTTTTTACAGCAGTTTGGACTGTATAAATATTATTTAGTTATTTGTTTGTGCTGTCATATCCAGTGTAAAGTGTTCTTGTATGTCTTCTATGGCTCTGTGAAGCAATCATTCACAATCATTTTTCACTGGCATGCCAAAAGAAACCCTTTAAACACTTTACATCTAACCGAACCATCACTTCTCATTGGTTGTAGTCCTGTCATGTCTCTCATCTCTCCCATTAGCAGTGAAGTTACTATGCTCCATTTCCGCAGGCCTAGCACAGTGCTAGTGAGAGCCAGTGCAGTCTCTCTTTGTGACAGGTGATTTAAGGGTGTGTATGTGCAGCCAACCAGTGTGTGTGTGTGTGTGTGTGTATGTGTGTGTGTGTATGTGTGTGTGTGTGTGTGTGCAGCCAGCATGCTGTGAAGAAAGGAGCTCATCTAAGGAGCCTCCATTCCCCCTCTCTCCCACCTCCCCTAGGGCTCCTAGGGATCCATCCGTCTCCCTACGAGTCCCTGTATTCCTCCCATTCCTCCATCCTTTCTGCCATATACCCACCCCCCTTCCCCTCTCTTCTCCTCTAGCTAGAGTGCCCCCCACCCCTCCGCACCAGGAGTGGCATTGCATAATAGCCCTCTCACTCCCCTTTCTCTCTCACTATCCTTTGTTGCCACTTCATAGTTAGGATGCTACCCCCCCTATCTCTCTCTCTCGCTCTATGACACACGCACACGCACACACGCACACGCACACGCACACGCACACACACTCACCGTAGCCATGTCTATTGACGCCGTAGCCTCGTCCATGATGAGGATGCTGCTCTTCCTGACGAAGGCTCTGGCTAGACAGAAGAGCTGCCTCTGGCCCTGACTGAAGTTCTCCCCTCCCTCTGTCACTATGGCGTCTGAAACACAACAAACAAACAAACCAACAAACAAACAACAATACTTTAGCGACTATTCTACTTAACGGTGGGTAATACCTGTGACCTAATGCCTGTGACACATAATACACAAAACCTACTGTACAGTACATTACACTTACAGGGATAATACAACAGTTCAGGACATAATACGACATGACAGTAAAGTGGGGGAAATGTACAGTAAATCACCATACAAGGCCTTACATTTGGTAACACTAACTGCTTCAAAATGATGTAAGAGCTGTGCTTGACCTCATAATAACTGTGCTTGACCGCATTAGTTAGGATTTCTCAACTCATTCAAGTTACTGTAGTTACCCTCCCATAAACTGGCTGGTGAGTGATTACAATTATATCTGACCAGACACTTCACTAGAGTGAACACCAGCATAAACTGTAGGGTTGAGTAACTGTCTCCATCTCTCTGTCACTGTCCAGTGTGTGTAGCCACCACACACACACACGCACACACACGCACACACACGCACGCACGCTTTAGATGATGTTAAAGCCTCTGTCACAGTCGTGAGTTACAGCGGAGAGGGAGTCTAAAGGCTGATCAGATACTGGATGAGAGGATGAGAGATTGATCAGGGCACCTCTGGGCTGAAAATGACTTCCTCCTTGTACAAAACAGCTGGATTCATCTCAGAGATCAACTCAGAGCAGGTGCTGAACAGATCAACTGATTTCCAAATTATATAAATTGCCTTGGAGTGGCAGAAAGGAATAGACCGGCACATCTCATTGAGATGAGTGCTACAATTAAGCACTAAAGTCAGCATGAGCTGCCTACACACACACCAGACACACACACTCCTCACCGAGACCTCCTGGCAGGGTCTTGACCACAGGTTTGAGCTGGGCGATCTCCAGAGCCTCCCACAGCATGTCGTCTGTTGCCTTCAATTCAGGGTCCAGATTAAACCTGTCAATCACACCAGAGAACACCCTCACAGGAGTAAATCAGTCCAGACTGTATTAGCATCTACAACCTTGATAACTAGGACATACAGTATGTTCTAAACTGTTGTTTTATTTAATTCATTAACAATTCCTTGCTGACATTCAAACACACATATCTTTTTAGTCTAAAATATTTTCTTAACTCTGTTTCTTATCAACATGTATTATTTTGAATGCACCAAAGTTTGACTTGACTAGACTCGAGGGAGACAGTACATCTCTCAGCAGCCATGAATCATTTTTGGGTGCATCTATGACACAACAACACTTTTGAGACCCACGCAACTCTGTTGTCCTACAATAAACCAGTTTCAGAGTTTCTCTGAGAGGCGTCCTCTCTTCTGGTCCGTCAGCAGGCAGCTCAACTCACACAGTAAATGAATCTCTTTGATGTCTCCAACAGTTTGTCAATTGACCCACTTACTGTACTTGAAGTGGGAATAGTTTCCTCCTCTCTCTCTACAGAAACAGCTCCAAATAACTCTACCGTTACGGTGTTTAATGATGTAGGGATGTGTAAATGATGCCTCACCAGTGATGTCAGTGTATCCTTCTCTTAATTAACTGTACTATAGCAGTAGGAAACTAAACCATTTAACCATGGAGTGAGGGATCTCTTACCGGATTGTTCCGCTGAATAAGACGGGGTCCTGTAGGATGATGGAGAAGCGAGATCTCAGTGTGTGAAGAGGAAGCTTGGCTATGTCAATGTCATCTATGATAATCCGCCCTTTTTAGAGACAAAACAACCGATGGAGAAGCATGTTGATTATCAACCAAAACCTCAGTAAGTTTCTGATATTCTGATAAATGTGTTAATTTTAAAAGAAGGAATTGTATATGATTATTGAACAAATGTATTAAACATCAGTTCTAATGGGGAAAAATCTCCCCTCAAAATACACATTTCATTGGGATCACTTGTACGAATGACACAGAGATGATCAGCTGACTGAAGGAACCAGTACTGTCAGCTTTAGTATTGTCATAGTAACAACCCGCAGTATTTACCCTCAAATGTGTCGACCATGCGGAAGAAGGCTAAAGAGAAGGACGACTTCCCACTTCCTGTCCTGCCACAGATCCCCACCTAGAAATACAGGAGGAGAGCACAGCCTCTTTAACATCATTACAATCATCACCACCATCATTGTCTTCATCATCATTATACCACTCACCATCATCATCATCATCATCACCACCATTTTCATCCTCATCTTTCATTATCATCATCAACACAAGCACAGCTCTACAGTCATTTCGCTGCTGATTGTTAAAGTCTATCCCTCCTCCTGGCTCTGTGTGTTTATTGTGTCTGTTGTGTACAATACCTTCTGTCCAGGGCTGATGTGAGCGTTGACATTTTTGAGGACAGGTTTCAGCATGGTGTCGTAACGAACACTCAGGTTCTGGATCTGAATCTCTCCCTGCTGGGGCCAGCCGTCCGGGACCTGGGACGGAGCTGGAGAGAGAGAGAAAGACAGTGGGTAATCCAGATGTCTAGTTTTCCACAGTCCATAGTTTTGTAGGTACAGTACAAGCTCCCAATTCAAGGTTACATGCCCCTGGGGTACGACTAGCATGCCTGTTGTACTGGAATGCTATCACTGTAGTACTCTAGTAGTGAGGTAGTAGACTGTGGGGAGGTCCCCAGTAAGGAACACCCTTTGGGAGAACCCTTTGGAAACCCTTATAGGTTCCATTTAGAACCTTCTGTGGAAAGGGTTCACAAAATGGTTCTCAAATGGTTCTCCCACAGGGACAGCTGAAGAGCCTGTATGATTCTAGGAAGCACCTTTTTTTCTAGGAGTGTAGTACTCTGTGAGATGTGGTACTAGGATAGTATACTCACTCAGCAGTCCCTCGTAGTTCTCAGGCTCTGTCCTCAGAAGGCCATTGATCCTCTTGACTGATCCCAGCTGCACCTCCATGTCGGCCAGGTTACGCACCATCCAGTTCAGGTAGTTAGACACCTGGGATAGATGCAACATCATCATCATGATACAGGTAAAACATCATCATATTATTACTTGTCCAGCATAAACCTGGGAGAGAGCTAAAACATCATCATAACAAACACCTGAGAGAGAGACAGAGAGAGAAAGGTAAACCCTCAGAGAGAAAGGTAAACCCTCAAGAGACAAGTAAGTTATCATACAATTGCAGAAATAAAAAATCAAACAAACAAACATACACAGTATCCTGCACAGATTCTACTCCATTAGTTCCTCCTCCCTCTCCTCTCTCCCCTCCCTCCCCAGAGTAGGCCTCACCATGAGTGCGTAGGTGAGCCCCAGTCCCACCAGACCAACAGAGAGGTGGTTGTACAGGCAGTTGGTGATGGAGGCCACAGCAGCTATTAGAACCACACATGCTCCAATGTACTCCTATATAGGAAGACAATAAGTTATAAACACACAGACTCCTCCCACTGTATCAAATCAAACTGAAGGATACAATACAATGCGCTACACAACAGAAAAATAAATAAAAGCAGAGAGAAAATAAAAAGACAATGAGACAAAAATACATACAGTATACAACTGTAAGTCACTAGTATGCCATTGGGAATAAAATGCTCTTTATTAAATTAATGTGCCCTGTAATTTTCAGAATTCCTACAGAGGGAGCAATCACCCAATAAAAAAGAAAATGAATGAAAACATGGAATACTAATCCTGAGCAGAACAGTTTATGATAGAGTAGAAACTAACTAAGCTCTTTACCATGCGGACCTCTAGCCAGCGATTGGCTGCGGTGAGGAAGAGGGAGGCGATGTTGTTGGCATCAGTGAACTCCAGTAACCTCTTCCTGAACCTCGGCTCATACCTGTCAAAGAAACAGAGCATACTAGAATTCTGGAGCAAGAACACTTTAACGCCTTCTAGACCATTCTAAGGTACTCTGTACCGTCAAACAGAAGTGCTGTAAATCTGTCTAATGATAGCCATGATCCGACCAATATAATCACAGTTGTAATTAACCTTACAGGTTGTCAGTGTGAACATGAGCATAATTCACTGTACCTGAAGGCCCGTATGGTGGTGAGACCCTCCACTGTTTCTGAGAAGTGGGACAGTAAAGGGAGCTGGGTGCTGTCATCCAACAGCTGTAGGTCCCTGACCAGGGGAGAGAGAGAGAGAGAGAGAGAAAGAGAGAATAATGGAGAAAGAATAAGGGGGAGTGGGAAGAGAGGAGAGACATACTGTAACTAATCATTGATGAAGACATAGACCACCCATCCCCCCACCCACCCACCTATCCATCCACCCACCCACCCACCTATCCATCCACCCACCCACCCATCCATCCACCCATTCACCCATCTATCCACCCATCCAACCACCCACCCACCCATCCACAAACCCACCCATCCATCCTAACAGACTCACCTGGAGGCGACCCGGAAGTACTTCTGTATGAAATAGCAGGTGATGGCCAGGGGTACGAGGACGATGAGGAAGACAGGGGTAACGTAGGAGATGACGCCCAGGGCGGACACACACAGCAGGCTGGAGCGACTCAGACACTCCAGGGTGGCAGGGATGTGCTGGTCTATGGTGTTGGTGTCTGAGGAGAATCGGTTAAGGATGCTGCCCAGAGGAGTGGTCTCAAACAGTCTGGAGAGACAAGGACACACATACATATGTTATACGCTATGAAAGGGACCGGTGATTCACTAGTAACATATATGAATGAGAATGACTCACTGAAGGGTAGAGAAACAGAGGAGCAGACGTTTTCTTTCAATGTCCAGGGAAGAAGTTATATATGTGAGTGCTCATCTTTGTGTGTATTCAGTGTGTGTGTGTGTGTGTGTGTGTGTGTGTGTGTGTGTGTGTGTGTGTGTGTGTGTATGATAATCGATCATCTGAGGGAGTGGGGTGAGACACAGCAAACAATATCATTCGCCCCATTACCCTGAGAGCCATCTGCCTGCCTCACACTGAACAAGACATCACAGTCCACACACACACACACATCATTTCACACTTTTACAGACACTTGTCTCTACACTTTATATTGCCATTAACTAGCAACCTTTCTCTGTTTTTGCAGGCTGCTGCTGTGTTGCAATTAGTACACACACATACATTACTCACACACACACACACACACACACACACACACACACACACAACACACACACACACACACACACACACACACACACACACACACACACACACACACACACACACACACACACACACACACACACACACACACACAGCCTTACCTCATAGGGGCCAGTATGATATTGTGGAGCAGGTTTTGGTGTAGGTTCTTGGCCACTCTCAGGCCTGTCCACTCTACAGCCACAGAGGTGACCAGACACAGAACGATGCCCAGGCAGCACAACACACTGAACACCGACAGGTACCACGAGTGGCTGAACCCACACTCCTACAGGAAGACAGAGAGAGTTAAAGATGTGTGTGTGTGTGTGTGTGTGTGTGTGTGTGTGTGTGTGTGTGTGTGTGTGTGTGTGTCCTAGACCTCCAGTTGTGTGTGTGTGTGTCCTAGACCTCTAGTTTATGCCATATACAGTCCACGAGGCAGTCCTTAAAGCAGCAATGTGTCAGGGCCTGTGTTAGATAGCGTGACAGGGCTGTGAAGTGGCTCCAGTGTGTGTGGCTCCAATGAGATTAGATAAGCATGGCAAAGGGCTTTTCTCTCAAGAACATAAGCATGGCAAGAG
Source organism: Argentina silus (assembly GCF_951799395.1). Taxonomy (NCBI): domain Eukaryota; kingdom Metazoa; phylum Chordata; class Actinopteri; order Argentiniformes; family Argentinidae; genus Argentina; species Argentina silus. The sequence continues at coordinate 19,798,830 of NC_139657.1, read as the reverse complement.
ACACTGACGTTTGGGTGTGTGTGTGTGTGTGTGTGTGTGTGTGTGTGTGTGTGTGTGTGTGTGTGTGTGTGTGTGTGTGTGTGCGTGTGTGCGCGTGTGTGTGTGTGCGTGTTTGCACATTCATCTACTGTCCCCCAACCCCAGCTGGCTGTCTTTAGCCTCTGAATGACTGTGTGAGGACACACACATACACACACACACACACACACACACACACACACACACACACACACACACACACACACACACACACACACACACACACTGACAGTGAGAAATGGTCTATTATAAGAGGCGTGCTAGGATAACCCCCTACAACTGGCCTGGCCCTAATGTGTGAAAGACAGCTTATTAGCCCTCTTCTGTATTTATAACATTATTAGTGCTCTTGGATTCAGGTGTCAGCTAGTGGTACTTATACTTGGCAGCCTCGGACGTGCTTTGCATGACTGTACACGGCTTCCAAAAGAAAAAAAACAATTAGCTTGCAAGATATTGCTCTGTGTCAGCTGTTGTGGGAAGCTTAGCTGTGTGGCGAAGACGGTGCTACTTGTATCCATGATATCTGTATAACCTTTGTTATATTTTTGGTTCTTTGATGTAATGATTTACTGTGAACCCAAATAAAGTATTTGTGTGTATTTGTGTGTGTCTGTGTGTGTGTGTGTATGTGTGTGAGTGTGTGTGTGTGTGCGTGCATGCGTGCGTGCGTGTGCGCTTGCGGGCGTGTGTGCCAGAGAGCAGGGCCAGGAGACAGGGCTCTGATAAAGAGGAGATAGGGGACTAGTTGGTGGACAATGGCTGTTGATAGACAACTTGGCCGTATGCAATCAACATTCAGTGGCAGATTATATCCAAGTAATAATGATCATATTGTAATATCATATTGTTATAATATAATAATATATAATATTACATCATACTGTAATATGATTGCCATGATTGCAAACCCTTTCTAAGTGAGCAATATATGATTATGATTATGAAATAAGAACAAAGATGAGGATGGGAGCCATGGGTCCAAATGTAAATATTAATCCTGCCTCTTATAAAGGGTAGGTGGCATTTGAATCTGTAAAGTTCCAGTTGGAGTGGAGTCTGATCAAGGCAGCACTTAGTAGTTGACATCTAAATCATTCATTTTTTAGCTTTGATGTTCTGTTCCCCTTGGTGTTTCCATTTCCTGACAGCAGCACTCTTTGTATTTCCAAGTGCTATTTCTTAATGCTACAGTACCCTGATATCCACACACTGTACCTAACTCAAAGCTTTCTGCAAATGCTTTCCTCCATACACGATTTACGTTTTGAGACAGTTTCCCAATTGATGCAGTTGTGTTCTGTTTGTGTATCTGCATATATGCAGATCAGGCTGAGACCTTGCTCAAGGGCATCTCAGCAGTATGGACGCATGCACCATCAGGGAAGCACAGTAAAGACAGTCTATTGGCTGTACATCTGGGTCAGATTTTCACCATAGAAATAGATTTAAAGTACACACACAGTAGTTCTGAAATACATGTTATACATGTACATGTTATGTCATGTTAAATACATGACATACAATACTTTCATGGTCCACCAGGAGCCATAGACATACTGTACATGCATCCCTCTCACATGAGCAGCTCTCACCTGAGTAGTGGTGCAGTTGCGCCCGGCGGCATCCATCTTGGCGATGATGACGTGGGAGGTCCAGTGGGCCAGCCAGTAGTCGATGGAGACCATGAGGGAGTGTTTGCAGAGCTGTGATAGGAGGAGAAAGGGCAGGAAGATGACCCCCGCTGAGGAGAGGTAGTTGCACCAGGAGCGCCAGGGGATGGTGGCACGATGACGCATCACTTGGGACAGGTCGTCCTCCTCCTCACTCTCCACAGACTCTTCTGGAAGGACAGAATGACGCATGAAGGAGGGACAGGGTTGTTTTTACTAGACTGTTTATTTGCTTGTTTGTTTGTTTGTTTGTTTGTTTATGCTATTCTTAAAACAAGACTAAATATCTTGAACTCTGTCATCAAAGTTGATTGCATCTTCATAAAGCTTTTCTCTCAAGAATATAACTTGTTTCATTTGTAAAATGCCCGGTAGTAAGATGTAATATCTAAGTCAGATAACATAAGACAGAAATCCTTAAAACAAGCAAAATAGTCTCACACCCTCGGGGCTTGATAAGTAAATCAATCTTAAAATAAGAATGATAACATTTAGAGACAGAATACAAGATAATCACACTTGTTCAGATTTCTATTTTTTTAGTGCACCTTTGATCTATGATCCAGGTTATAGTGTCCTCCTGTAGGACCTCTCTCTCCCCTCGCTCCCTCCCTCTATCTCACCCTTTCCTTTTCTCTCCCTCCCTCGCTTTCTCTCTCTCTGACTGATGCACAGTGACAGAGGAGTAGGAAGTTAAGTGGGCCACAGGGGAGGAAGAGTCTGTTTCAGCTGACTGATACAGACAAGGCCACACTACTGCATCTCAGATGGAGATGGATAGATGGATGGAGAAAGAGAGAAAAAGAGAGAGAGAGAGAGAGAGAGAGCAAGAGAGAAATAGAGTGTACCAGTGAGAGATAGTGTACCAGTGAGAGATCCTAATTTCTATTCTACTACATATGCTTATTACCATGTGTGCATGTGTGTGTGGGGGGGGGGGGGGCACTAACCATGGGGTGAGTAGCGTTAACGATCTCCCACCTAACAATCTCCCACCTACTCCCCCTCATCTAAATATACCTCATCACATCATGCATGCAGCAATCCTCAGAGCATGACTGTATGAGAGCATCTAGGAGTCAAGGGGCCAGAGGGACAGAGAGATGGCGGAAGAGAGAGGGAAAGAAAGAGGGACAGAGAAGAGATGAGAGGAGAGAGACTGGAGGATTAAGACTATTGTACGTAGCTCGCATTAGACATGCTGTTAAAGTCTTCAGCATTGGAAAAGTAGAGAGAGCAAGAGAGAGAGAGAGAGAGAGAGAGAGAGAGAGAGAAAGAGAATAAGAGACTAGATAGCGCAGACTGGTATGAATGGAGCATGGGAGGAGCAGGTGAGCCTACATGTCTACATGTTGCAGCAGCACAATGCCACAGACTCATGACCAGTCGGTAAAACCATGCGGTTCAGCCACACCTGCTTCAGCTATAAGAGGAGACATGATCCCACCAGTCCACCCAGGGGTGCCACCAGAACACGGGAGACAACACGGAACACAGATAAAGTGTCACACTGACAGGGTCAACTGCTGTCACCTCACAGTGACAGTTACAGTAAAAGCAGAGAGACATAGAGAAACATGATCAAATACAGTACAGTTCTACAAATAGACTGATATACAGTGCATGTGGAAAGTATTCAGACCCCTTCACTTTTTCCACATTTTGTTATGTTACAGCCTTATTCTAAAATGGATTAAATTATTTTTTCAAATTCATTTTTTTCCTCATAAATCTACACACAATACCCCATAATGACAAAGTGAAAACAGGTTTTTAGAAATTGTTGCTAATTTATGAAAAATAAAAAACTGAAATATCACATTTACATAAGTATTCAGACCCTTTGCTATGACACTCGAAATTGAGCTCAGGTGCATCCTGTTTCCATTGATCATCCTTGAGATGTTTCTACGACTTGATTGGAGTCCACCTGTGGTAAATTCAATTGATTGGACATGATTTGGAACGGCACACACCTGTCTATACAAGGTCCCACAGTTGACAGTGCATGTCAGAGCAAAAACCAGGCCATGAGGTTGAAGGAATTGTCCGTAGACCTCTGAGACAGGATTGTGTCTAGGCACAGATCTGGGGAAGTATTGAAGGTCCCCAAGAACACAATAGCCTCCATCCTTCTTAAATGGAAGAAGTTAGGAACCACCAAGACTCTTCCTAGAGCTGGCCGCCCAGCCAAACTGAGCAATAGGGGGAGAAGGGGTCAGGGAGGTGACCAAGAACCCAATGGTCACTCTGACAGAGCTCCAGAGTTCCTCTGTGGAGATGGGTGAACCTTCTAGAAAGACAACCATCTCTGTAGCACTCCACCAAAAGCACATGACAGCCCGCTTGGAGTTTGCCAAAAGGCACCTAAAGGACTCTCGGACCATGACAAACAAGATTCTTGGTCTGATGAAGATTGTACTCTTTGGCCTGAATGCCAAGTGTCACGTCTGGAGGAAACCAAGCACTGCTCATCACCTGGCCAATACCATCTCTATGGTGAAGCACACACGCACTCACGCACATGCACACACACAAACACAAACACAAACACACAGACTATGGTGAGATATGGCCTGTGACCCCTCACCTTCGTCGTCCTCCTCTGTCTTTGCAGCCTCTCTAGCGTACATGACCCTGCGCAGGTTCTTCCTCTCCAGGTCTGTCATACTCTTCTCCACCGTCTCCTGCACAACACACACACACACAAACACACATACACACACACACTGATGGAAATAGTGATTATGGTAGATTAATAAGTTACATGATGCATTAGTATTATAGTTGTCAGATCAGTTATAGGCTGCTCGATCAGACCCTCAGTCTCTGTCCACAGAAGGATTTGTTTTGTCTTAGGCCAAGCTGCTGGTGCCATTTCCAAACAGCATGGTAAACATGTTGACCTCGATGGGCACCGGCTACCCATATGATAAGACTGAGAGCAAAAGGGGGGTTGAGCAAGCATTAGATTTACTGTCTCTGATACTTTTCCACTGCTTGTAGTTTAGCTTAAAACTGAGGGTCAGCCTTCAGCACCTCAAAAATCCTTCCTGCTTTGCTGTTTGCTGTTTGCTGTTTGCTGTATCTCCCCCTTGTGTGCACATCGTATTCAATTATTGAAAGACACCGGTGATCTCATCTCATCTCTTGACTCCACACATCACACCTGAATCCAAGAATCCAAACAGACTTTGGCGTCATGAGCAGGCTGGGAAACAAACTGTAAATCTGAGTGACAAACTCTAAATGTTGATAATATCATACCTAACTTTGGCCAGTTAGATGTGAATATGTCGTTTGTCCCTCTTAGGTGACCCCACCCATTTGGGTAATAGAACATTAAAGAATCTCTTGGATGTGTGCCTGTGTGCGATAGGCCTTGTGGTAGGGATATAAAAGACTGTAATAGGGATACCAGAGGTTGTGGTAGGGATACCAAATCTAAGAGTCTGTGGAGTGACACTACACCACTTGTTTACCAGTTAATAGTTGAGAGATTCATTCCTCGTGCGCCTGAGCTTCGCAGCATTTTTGGACATGCCAACGTTAATCCGGTTTTATATTTGAGATGGAGCCTTGGGCCAAAGGGTGTAGATATCTCGGGAGGTACATATGTAGCTCTCATAATGCAAGGTGGAGCTTAATTGGTTAAGATATCTTGGAAAGAGTATATATCACAAGTTTCTTATCAAAGACCTCAGATGGTCTGCCACAGAGAATTTTAATGATCTTAAAAGGAAAGCTGCCACAGACGGCTGGGTAGATTGTCAGGGAACAGATAAAACAAAGTAACCACGCATGCACGCAATCATGTTAATGACTGTTGAATATGAAGAATAAACATCAGAAGTAAATGCACTTCACTGTAAGCTGCCACCCAGCAAAAGGTAGGCTTAGTGTAGTCACAGAGAAGAGTGTAAAAGTAAGTGGCAATATCTTAGATGCTTATTTTCCAGGGACAATTTGAAGTAGGTTTAACCAAGAGAAACAAAAACTGTTTGAGTGAAAGAAAGGTGTTTGATGGTGAGACTTGAGAGGGCTTTAACAATGTAAAGCATGTAAAGGGTTGAAGAATGGTGTTGTTGAGTTGAATGAAACAGATTTGTAGACTAGATGTTGGGGTAGAGTGAGTTTTGGGTAGTATGAAAGAAAATGGAAGTTATTTTTAAACCAAAGGCAAAAATGCCAGGTACTACTGAAAGGGAGGGGATAGAGATGGTGGTGCTGATTAACAGGTTCAAGCAGACAAGAGATTATGATGATGTTCAACTAACAGTAATTGTCATCTCATGCACTCCTCGATCAGATCAAAATATTGTATAAGATAAATAGAGTTAAAAAGTTGCTAATGAAATTGCAACCTGACGGTAACTAACCTTCACATTTTGTGAGGGGATTTTGTGAGGGAATTTTCTGACTATTATAGAGGACATTTTTAATATCTTGAAAACGTTTATTTAGTTTTTGGAAAAAGAATAAGGACATTTTAGTATTAACAGTAAACACTGACATCTTAATAACACTGAAGAAGTCTAACCCTTAAATATAATGTCAGTATGAAGTCTAAATAATGCTGACCTCATCCAGTTACTGCGAAATGGTTCTGCAACATTTAAGGCATATTTACACACACACACACACACACACACACACACACACACACACACACACACACACACACACACACACACACACACTGTATGTAAATACTCCTGGGTCAATAGCAGATTGCTAAAGAGAGCCTGACCTCTCCCGGAGCCCCTCACCTTCTCAAAGTCCTGGTCCTGACGGTTCATGAGGGTCTTCCACTGTTCAAACAGCTCTGGCTCAGAGTTCTGGATGTCCTTCAGAGTCCCTTCTGTCTGGATGGTCCCATCCTTCATTGCTATGATCTGGGGAGGGAGGAGGAGAGAGGAGGGTGAAGGAACAGGTAATTGAATATATTCTTTATCAAACCTTTATTCAATTACAATAAACCATCTCTATTTCAAGGGGAACTGAAAGTCAAACAGATCAGAATTTAGTCTGTGCACACGCGCACACACACACACACACACACACACACACACACACACACACACATACACACACACACACACACACACACACACACACACACCACTCTTACCCAGTCTGCATGTGGTAGATACTGCAGTTTGTGAGTGACCAGCACCACTGTTCTCTTCTCCTCTTTCAGCAGTTTGAGGATGCCCTCCTGCATCAGATGGTCACTCAGGTGGATGTCCAGGGCAGAGAACGGGTCGTCCTGACAACAGAGGGAGAGAGAGGTTAAAGAGAGGGAATATAGAAAGTTTAAAGAGAGGGGAAAGCCTTTTGTAACAAAATGAATGCAAAAAAACTATGGCAGTTGAAGAGCAGAAGGTAATTTGCAAAGGTGCCATACATTAAATGAACTGCTGTACTGTATGGTGACCTTACTTGAATAATGTGTATTATTGCTATTACTTTAGTAGAGCTACCAGAACTAAACCAAATCATTATCCTGTTGACCTGAGTCAGCTGATGTAGACTCACCAGAAAGACTACATTGGTCTGTTGGTACAGGGCTCTGGCCACACTGATGCGCTGCCTCTGTCCCCCTGAAAGAATGATACCCTGTAGAGAGAGCGAGAGAGAGAGAGAGAGAGAGAGAGAGAGAGAGAGAGAGAAAGAGAGAGAGAGAAAGAGAGAGATTGTGTCAGGACCTCTCCCTGAGGGCAGACTACTATTCCAGTTCTTAGCTTTTAAAGGTTCAGTTGTGTTGCATTATTCACTACCGGACAGAAACAAACGCACGCACACACACACACGCACACGCACACGCACACGCACACGCACACGCACACACACACACACACACACACACACACACACACACAAGCCCTGAACAGTTAGTTAGTCAGTTAGCTTATGTGCAAGAAATATTCAACCACTCTTTAGGAGAAATGAAAGTTCAAGAAAAGGTGCTTCTTAAATCCTTGTTGTCAAAAACCAACATGTTTCAGCATCAAAGGACATCTATACAAACATAGAGGGGGGGGGGACACTGATCCTTGCTCCTGTCTCAGTCTATTACTCACACACACACACACACACACACACACACACACACACACACACACACACAGACTGACCCTCTCTCCTATCTCAGTCTGGTCTCCCTGTGGCAGTATGTCAATATCAGGTTGTAGGGAGCAGGCCTCAATGACAGCATTGTATCTGGAAAGCACAGAGAAGGCAACACAACAAAGACAATGTGACTTTAGGTGACATTAGGAAAGACCGAAAATGGCTGCTCTGTCAATAAGAGTCCATAGTCAGGAGAGCATGACTGATTTGTAGTTGTGTAATTTTTACACAGCAGTGATGTAATGGTCATTAACTTTCTAGTGAGACTTAAGGTGAGTGGACAAACGATTTTGCAGCAAAGTCGGGGTGTAGTTGCCAGAGGCTGCACTGGCTGGTATTGAGATTATGACCCTCAACTCTATATGCTGCACCAAAAGCCAAGAGGCTTGGTTGAGTCAGAATATACTAAGTCTGCCACATAGTAGCTACAAGACCATGGTAATTCATGGAGTTTTATGGTAACTATATGAACACAAAACATATCTGAACAGAAGTCCAAACAATCTTATTGTATGTGCAGCAACAGAAAACATTCACAGAAAACATGATTCGCCAAACAACTTCATAGAGATGCTGTTCAGTATAGCTCCAGAATACCCCAAAGAGGAGAATAGAAACAAAGAGCTTCTAGGAACACTGTAGCTCCCGATGGGCTGAACCAATGCACTATAAGAGAGAGAGTGAGAGGGGGGGGGGGGGTGAGAGAGATGAGGGATGAGAGGGGGAGGGAGAGAGAAAAAGAGCAATGAGAAAGAGAGAGAGAGATGAGAGAGAGAAACTGTATCATTGCACTAAGGTGGATGGGAAGTGACAGTGGGGTAGAGAGGGATAGAGAGACAGGGGACAGCCAGAGAGAGAGAGAGAGAGAGAAGGAGACAGTAGACAGTGGGCAGAGAAGGAAACAGTGGGAGTGGGTAAACATCCCTCTTTTATATAATGTCTCCATAGCAACAAAGCAGGGTTCCATTAAATTTCTTTTTTTTAAGGACAGTCCATTAGGCACAAAGAGTAGTGAGGACCATAAACACACGCAACCAGCCTCTCTGGGAAACCATTTGTTGTGAGGATACAGAAACGTGTGTGCCGTACCCATCCACTGGCAGGGAAAAACAGCATATGGTGTTGTGCCACTGCTAGGGAGGTCTGGGTGACAGGGCAGGAACCCTCCACATTGACAAAATAGGGAAACATCTTTAGAATTAATTGAACCAGCGGTCAAAGAACTCTTAGGCCTGGATGCCCATGCCAAGATAGTTCACTTGTGTGCTCTTATTGAGGCCTTAGGACTTTTCACTGGCCTCTTGGATGTTTCATTGGGGATATGCTGTATAGTATGTCTGACCAAAGAGGTTTAATATGAAGAGGTTCTATTACTATTTGATATAACAATATCAAATGTGGGTGCAATCTTTGTGTTCTGTAGTGTTTGTTAATACTTTATTTGAAGGTCTGCCCATCGAACTGCTTATAGATATTGGTCACATAGTTTGTGACCAATAATATATTAAGCTGATTAAATAGATGATTTACATGTGATTACATCAGTACTCTAAACTCACCTGGGTTTGATCATGGGCATCTCAAAGGTGATGTTGTCCACTAATGTGGCATTCAGGAGCCAGGGCTTCTGGGAAGCATAGGCAACAGAGTCTCTCTTCCTGCCAGACAAACACAGCGAACACACATATCAGCAGGTGTCAAGATGAATTGTGGTATAGAAAGTACAGTACAAAAGAACCAGTCAACCAGTGCACACTCCAATTTACTACACATTTTACTACACTGCAGGATGTCGAGATATTTGGCACACTACATCAGTCTTACTAATCACCCTGTTCACCTCAACCAAAGCTGTCCATAGATTTCTCCTCTTGATGACGCACAAGGACACACACACTTGCTTTTGTTGTTTTTTTAATTGATTTTCCTTCAGCATTGTTCAATAACAAATGGCAAAGCAGGGGAATATCTTGTTTATGGAGTCACTTCAGTGTATTTTCCAGATAGCAGTTGTATTGTTCTGTTCTGTAGATAACAGTGAATACATCATCTCCATAGTGACCATCTGGCAGGACAGGAGTCATGTTGTGTGTGCTCACCTGATATCGCCTTCGCCAGATGCAACCTTGTCTGTAGGACTGCAAAGACAAATACACACATACACGCAGGCACACACACACGCACACACACACACTGATTACCTTATTTGAAGTGTGAAAATAAGTGTTATTTAAGTGTTGAGGTGTGAAGTCATACCGATCATTTCAGTCTGATTATTAAATACATAAAAATTAACAAATTAGAGATCCCTAGTTGTTATTATTATTATTCCCTAGTAGTAATTACATCACATTTGCTATTTATAAGTCATATTTATCCAAATCCAGGGGTAGGCCTATACAGTATACATTATTTGAAATTACTGGGAAAATGACAGACTGTGGTTTTAATGAAGATGTTGCTGTTTAAACATCGGCCATGTTTGACCTGAAACCTACCGTATGGATCATATTGAATTGTAGCCTAATGATGAAATAACATGCACTTCTGTCTTTCCTAAAATACAACACTGCCCCTTTAAGACAGATCTCAGCCAGCCAGTGTGTCTATCTTGCATTGAACAGCACTAAACTAGTTGAGCTACAAAATATGATATATATTTTACTTTTATTCTATAAACTACTGACAACATTTCCAAATAAAAATATTGTTATTTAGAGCATTTATTTGCAGAAAATGACAACTGGTCAAAATAACAAAAAAGATGCAGTGTTTTCAGATCTTGAATAATGCAAAGAAAACAAGTTCATATTAAACAACACAATACTAATGTTTTAACTTCAGAAATCAATATTTGGTGGAATAACCCTGATTTACAATCACAGCTTTCATGCGTCTTGGCATGCTCTCCATCAGTCTTTCACATTGCTGTTGGGTGACTTTATGCCACTCCTGGCGCAAAAATTCAAGCAGCTCGGCTTTGTTTGATGGCTTGTGACCATCCATCTTCCTCTTGATCACATTCCAGAGGTTTTCAATGGGGTTCAGGTCCGGAGATTGGGCCGGCCATGACAGGGTCTTGATCTGGTGGTCCTCCATCCACACCTTGATTGACCTGGCTGTGTGGCATGGAGCATTGTCCTGCTGGAAAAAACAATCCTCAGATTTGGGGAACATTGTCAGAGCAGAAGGAAGCAAGTTTTCTTCCAGGACAACTTTGTTGTGGCTTGATTCATGCGTCCTTCACAAAGACAAATCTGCCCGATTCCAGCCTTGCTGAAGCACCCCCAAATCATCACCGATCCTCCACCATATTTCACAGTAGGTGCAAGACACTGTGGCTTGTAGGCCTCTCCAGGTCTCCGTCTACCGATTAGACAACCAGGTGTTGTGCAAAGCTGAAAATTGGACTCATCAGAGAAGATGACCTTACTGCAGTCCTCTACAGTCCAATCCTTATGGCCTTTTGCGAACCTCAGTCTGGCTCTTCTTTGCTTCTCATTGATGAAGGACTTTTTTCTAGCTTTGCACGACTTCAGCCCTGCCCCTAGGAGCCTGTTTCGAACCGTCCTCGCCGTGCACTTCACCCCAGCTGCCGTTTGCCATTCTTTTTGTAGGTCACTTGATGTCATCCTACGGTTGTTGAATGACATTCAAATGAGTTGGTGGTCATCCCGGTGAGTGGAGAGTCGTTTTCACCCTCTGCCGGTCTGTAGCTTTGTTGTCCCTAATGACTGCTGCTTGACCTTGTTCTTATGAACCGCCGTCTTTGAAATTTTAAGGATGGAAGCAACCTGACGCTCACTGTATCCTCACTGTATCCCTCTGCCAGTAAAGCCAGAATTTAACTTTTCTTTTCAACTCTTTTGGCATGGTCAATAGTTATTTTTTTATTCCATTTTATTTTTTTATTACTTTTGAAGTACTACTAAATAACAATGATAGTTGGCTTACATTTATGACACCTAGTCCTCCAAGGCAGTTAGGGTTAGGGTTAGTCATGATGACTAATTACGGTTATTGACGATACCATGAATATTAATATTCTATTACTCCACCTTTGCAATTAATAATTACTACTTCAGTAATGATTGTCAATTATGTTATACCCTTGTTCATCAAATTTTTTTAAATATTAGAAAATATATATATATGATTCGTTTTGGTGTTAAATTAAAAATGCATGAAAGCACTTGGAATGCAAGTAAGCCATCATCAATTACGTTTTGCCCCAGGTATCCTGTCCTTGGAAATAAGTCAGATTGCCTTTTAATATATAAAATGATTTTCGAAAACCTATTTTCTTTTTTTTACATCTCCATTGGAGCCCATTTATTTTCCCTTACTCTCTTTAGCACTCCCTGCTGGTACAAAATCAAATGTTTTGCAGGAGTGGGAGTTCTCCTGTATATACTGTACATTCTCTGCTCATACTGTACCTGGTGAATATAACAACTAGAAAATAATAACAAATAAGTATTTTATCTTGGGGGCCTTATGTGATCGACTACTTCGCCCATGTTTTGGGCCAGCCCAATCAGAAAACTATGTATTAACCAAATTAATAATTTATCATCTTTTTAAATTTTATTTTTGTATTTTTGTGAAGGGCAGTATTCGTTAAACAATGAATCAGGTTTGTATGGCCTTACCATGGAAGTAATGCATATACTTGGTTTGCAACACAAACCAAACAAGCCCCTCACTGCCCTACATGAGCACGTCTAACATTGGCCTAAAAATAAACCCCCTATTACTTGCTGTAATTTGCAGACTCAACAAGCACTCGAGACTCTGACACACTCTGATCATAGAACAGTTAGAGTTCTTTTAAATTGCTGTAAACATCACTGCTACAATGCATGTAGATTTGGTTTTGTTGTGTGTTTGTTGTTGTTTTTCTGCTATTGACAATTTACACTGGGGAAGTGGAACCTATTATCAACATGGCATATAAGATAACTTGCTTGTTGGAGGGTAGGAAGCACCCCAGCTGGACGCACACACACCACACACACACACACACACACACACACACACACACACACACACACACACACACACACACACACACACACACACACACACTGCTTTGATTGAGGGAGTAATCTGAGCCCCTCTGTGCCAGGGGTGACAGGATCCGCCTGTCCTTGGCTGAGGCTCCCATCTTCATAAGAGGATGACCCGGGGAAATGAGAGAGGAGGTGGAGAGAGAGAAAGAGAGGCAATGAGAGAGGAGGAGTGGGGAAGGAGGCTGGGTTATTCTGGGGGCGTTCCTGTCTGGGGTTGATAAGCAGCCTCTGATCCTAGTCAGAACAGCTCTCTCTGATGACAGGTTCAGTTCAGACAGAGGAATGCCACAGACATGGCGTCATGGCACTGTGTTCCAGTCCTTACACCCAGTCCCACACTGCATCAAGCCCTTCAGCAGATCTCAAAAGAACGGATGGGTTTAAACAATATGGTGTTAACTCAACCGAGTCTACGAGAGATAAAGGTGAATCTGAAACCATGCTGCTTACACTGATCCAATCCTGTCATATCTGTTCATACTGTATGTGCCTTATTATAACTTGTGAAGCACATTGCATTTATGTACAACATGTGCTATATAAATAACATTTGATTTGATTTGATATCTACTGTATGAAAAATGTAATAGGCTAAGGGTTGATTTGGGACTTGTTGGAAATCTGCCACCATGGCGAAATTCAGTTTGAATTTCCAAACAAAATCCTCTCTAATAATAATAATAGTATTATTATAAAAAATAAAAGACTGACTTGCCGTGTTGGACATTAGCTGTTGTGTTTCAGCATGTGCGCACGATTCGAAGAGGCAGCCACTAGAGACAAAAAGGCGAAAATCCACTCCCCAAGAAAACTCCTGGGAGTAACAACATGTTTGAATGCAAACCGAGTGTCGGGTGGAGTACCCATTTTAGAAGGCGCCTTTTCTGGATCAAAACAGCGTTCGTAAATGAAATATTTCTCATATATATCTCATTTCGTGATCACTACTGATTAAACATAGTCATTACAACCTTTAGGAATCTTTTATGAAGCTTGAATGTTACATACTGAACCTTATTTGTGTATTTTAATGTTACTGTAAGTGTGGCCATAATTATGTTGTGCACTTAAGTGAGACAGTAAAGAGGCACTAAACTCAGACCCATTCATTACAGAGCAATACAAGCTCATGAATAATACATGAGCTTTTCAATTTGTTTTGGATTATAAAAAAAACATCAATAGTTGAGTAAAGGCTCACTGGAAAATATAGTGCATTACAGGTTACACACACACACACACACACACACACACACACACACACACACGGGTCACCGGCCCTGCAGTGACAGAAGATATATGGTCTGGTGAGCCTCTGTGACAGTGATCTATGGTGCATTGAAATGTTCCCACTGTTTATTCATGAGAGGAAGTGATGTGTGTGTGTGTGTGTGTGTGTGCATGCGTGCGTGCGTGCGTGCATGTGTGTGTGTGTGTGTGTGCGTGTGTGTGCATTTCCTATTGTCCTTTACCTCTAGTTTATGCCATATACAGTATTAGTGTATTGCCTCCTCTCTCTACTGAGTCTGAGCACCTACCTCTCATCTCCCTCAGAGTCCAGGTTGGGCAGGCTGCATAAACGGAAAGAAAAAACAGAGGTCAAGAGGGGAAAAGTATGAATAACAACAATATTTCACAAACTTGTATTCTATGCTTTTTTACAGATACTACTGAGTAGGTATGCCAGCTCAAAGATTTTAAATAACAATATTTTTCGATAAGAACATTCTTTGACCTTTGATGCCACTAGTATTACTTGCTGTGCCCCCCTTCATTGACATCTGATTGGCTTTGCACATGCCCGTTAGGAGCTGTGTTCTATTTTTAGCTTTGACAAGTTGTCACATTTCCTGGAGGTCCTAGGACAGTGTATTAATGATGTGTGGGTTTAACACCAAAAACATTTAAAATGGCCACCACTCGAGGACAATACCAGAGAACACAGCTGTCACTGAGTGTTCCGGGGAAGTGACATTTAAGAACCCTTAGTATGCATGCCACACACACACACACACACACACACACACACACACACACACACACACACACACACACACACACACACACACAAACACACACACACACAGAGACACACAAACAAACACAAGCAATTTATTGTATTGAGGAGGTGCTAAACCCCAAATAAGCTAAGAGGATCAAGGTCTTTGTGACTCTGTGACAAACGGCAACAAGATAGCCCTTTAAAACATTAGGATCAAACAACTGTTTTTAAACATCTGATCAGACCTGCTTCCACCATGGATGATTGTGGATATAAATGTTAGAAGTTAGATATACAGTATAATACTTCCATGTGTTATCCTTCCAATGAACACAACACTGTTTGTCTTGTTTAACCCTGAATAAAATCAATGTATCACTCCCCTAATTTAATCCACCCTACTTTATCAGTGACCCACCTAAAATCTAATTACAGTACATTCAAAGTGAAGTCCCATCAAAAGTAACAACAAAGTTAGACCGTTTCCAACAGTGTACTTTGAAGCTCCCAACCAAAGCACTGTGGAAAATCACCCCATCAGGTTGATAGCTAATGACCCATAACAAGGTCTTTCGATAAGACTTCATGGAGAGATGGCTGTGTCATTGTGTTCCCACAGGATAATCAACCTATTAGAGCTAATGATAGCCTGCTGCTTTCATCTTGGTCTCCCTATCATGACAGGGTAATTTTATTCTTCATGTGTGTCAGGGTGTACAGGGAACTGGGAGCAAAATGGGAATGATAAAGACCATTATCGCAAAGGCAGCATCCGCAAAGGCAAAAGATAGAACCATTCTTAACTGAAAAATACCCGAAGAAATTCATTGAAATCTTCAGACAACACTACAATGGTATTGGTAATGTAGAAGGATTTTCTCCCACGGATTCTGTCGTTGTCCCCATTAAAACATAAAGGGACAGATCAGGGAGGAGAGGATTAATGGTCTGAGTCTTTCCTGATGACCACGCCTGATAATGATACATTCTAACTATGAGGCGCCATCATCTCAGACTCTCTCAGCCCAAATGACTATCTCAACACTCCTCTCATTAACACTCAAACATGTCTTATAGATCTATTCTATTCTATTCTATTCTATTCTATTCATGACCATAGTTGGTATCAACCTAATGATTGAGTCCTTAATAGAGACTATGCTACTGTATTCTACTATATCCTATTCTACTCAATTCTATTCTATTCCTGCTATACTAAATATCAGCTATGATTGAATTTTCCATAGACCAGAGACTAAATACAGATCTACACAGTGCTCCTCAAAGTCATCTCAGTAACTCTGTGCATGCGCTCTGCCATACTTGGAACACAAGGTCGACTCCCTCCTGGGGGCCTGGCACAGGGGTGAGGAGGAGGGGGAGACTAGGGGAATCCGGTGGGAGAGGGATTACACACGTGGCATGCTGTCTAACGTATGTAAAGATAAAGAGTGTGATGACAGTATAGTGAAAATGCTTTGAGGTCAACACAGAGACTCCATGTTGAGACTAATCCATACAGATTACTCTACGCTTCATCATCAGAGTGTTTACTGTTAGGTGATTGATGACAATTATGATGGCGAAAATATCCCACAAAAAAGATCTGACACAACATTTCAAAGCTACAACTACTCAATATCCAGGATTTGGGCCAACAGCTCCTAATCTCCAACAGTAATGGTCCCCTCTAAACATCCCATTTAAACACTTTATGGCGTCTTAGAATTAAACGGCTGATCCTTTGTCCATCTCTGGGGTGATGCAGGGTGTAGAATGCGAATATTTGTGGGTGTGCCAGCTTTGTCTTGGCACGAGGCCAGGATTGGGTTTGTTTGGCTGGCCAGGAGACAGTGCCAATCTAAACAGGGGAATTGGTCTTAATAAACATATCAAGAGATAGACAGTAGACAGTAGTCTGACCATGGCAGGTGGCCATTCACAGAGGTGATAGGTGCTCTTTAAAGTTGCCCTCCATACCCCACCTTTCACAGAGCTACCAAGCTACAGTACATAAAGTCTATGTAAAGTACTCAGACTAGAGTCAGTAAGACAGCCTGTAAGTCCTTCCTTCAAGTGTGAGAAACCATCTTGACACTCCAACTGTCCTTTCATCTCTTAAGTGTCTCAGCATTTGAGAAATCTGCAACATAAGCTCTATTTAAACAAGCCGTGAATCTAATTACATTACACTGCAGTTTCATGTCAAGAGGGGAACTTGGAGAAGCAGTATTGATGTTAATTAAATAGCCTTGGAAGCTGCACAGTATTTATCCCTGTCTCCAAACACATAAAACAAATGCATTCTCTCTCCCTCCCCCTGAGACAGACTAATTACTACACGTTGGCAGTGCAACACAGGACATTTAACAATGCTAAGAGAGGTAACACGCTCGTAAACGCTCGCCCTCCTATCGATCACAGCAAGCAGGGACTTTAATCAATTCTCATTCACCATTTAACCTTTCAGCCATGGGAATGGGCTTCATATGAGCTAGGATCTATTTGTAAATACTCTTTGTAATTCTGTCCATATCCTTTTGCATTCTATAAACCGGGCAAGATGGACAGGAAAAACATCTTTAATAATGTAGTTCAAATGTCAATGCTGATTAAGTCAGAGGAACTAATGCCTGATGGGTGTGAGTGAGGTGCATGTTACCTGTTCCAGGTGACACTCCCAGAGACCTTCTGCATCTCTCCCAACGCTGCCAGCAGCAGAGACGACTTCCCACAACCCACCTGGCCCACGATCATGGTCAGCTGACCTGAGACACCGACACCAACACCGACACCGACACACACACACACACACACACACACACACAGAAGAGAGCAAGGCATAGAGCATTGTAGTTAGCAAGAAACCAAAGTCTAATATTATGATCTAAAATAGCTATTTCTAATATCACTTATTAACACTAGAGCCTCACCATAAGGAACCTTGATGTCGACATTTGACAGGGTGGCAGGTCCGTCTGTCCAGGTGAAATACCCACTCGTTATCTGGAGAAAACATCACACAGACATATCGACCGAAGCAAAATGTCAAAGATGGACTCATCACTCAATACTGCCTCTGTAACATAATCTGAACACAAATAAACAGTCAGACAGGACGAGTAGGGACAGCCCCAGCAGCATACTGATGAAACAGAGAGATGGACTGAACCTAATTGTATCCATCCATCCATCCATCCATCCGTCCATTTGTCTATCCGTCTATCCATTCCTCCATCCATCCATCTGTCCATTTGTCCATCCATCCATCCATCCATCCATCCATCCATCCATCCATCCATCCATCCATCCATCCATCCATCCATGTGAAACTCACCCTTATGCAGAGATCCTGGTCCTCCTCCTGGGGAGCCATGTCCCCCTCATGGTTGGAGGTCTGAGTTCCATAGTTGCACCACTCTTCCCTGGGGTGTCGCTTCCTGTTCACCACCTTCAGGGGCTGAGGGGTTCGGAGGGAGGGGGGCGGGCATGGTTTAGAAGAGGGCTAACAGTATGAATGCCCCAGTGAGAGAGAGGAGGTGGGAGTGGTGGTAGTAGAGGTGGTGAGAGTGTGTGTGTGGTTAAGGTGGAGGGAGGAGGACACAACATACAGTAAGGAGAGACAGTGAATAAAAAAACGAATGAGCCTGTGAGTGAGAACAGTAATGTGCGTGATGTCAGAGAGTAGCTGGACTTTTGCCTGGGCAGGGTGTGTGTGTGTGTGTGTGTGTGTGTGTGTGTGTGTGTGTGTGTGTGTGTGTGTGTGTGTGTGTGTGTGTGTGTGTGTGTGTGTGTGTATGTTCTCACCACAGCCTGGTACTTGTTGCGGTTGTTGGGGCCAGATGGAACAGGAGCTGTGGGCTCCTGCTCCTCTCCAATCTCATCACTGGAGAAGAACTCACTCAGTTTCTGCACACTGGAGAGGGGGACACAACAGCAAGAAAGCTTTCAATTTGTTAGTTTTGTGGGTAATGGGAAATTAAATCAAACCATTAGATGTCAGGTTTTTCTCTTCGGGCTGTGTATGTAAGACAAAGGCTGAGTATAAAGACTTTTTATCACTCTCAAGACAGGTAATTTCAGATAAGGCTAAAATGTTGACAATAACAGTTGACAATAACAAGTATTCTCTCCCCTCTTTTCAGTTTTAAGGTTTAAACTACAGCATTATAACCATCTATCCTGTTGGCAATCACATAATCTAAGTGCAACAACATGCATACATCTGGATAAACAACCAAATATGGATGAAACACATCAGCCAAAACTAAGTCAACCTACATAAAAGTGTGAAAACGATTAGTAATAGCCCTGAGTAAAAACATGACTACACTATATACACAAACAATATGGGCCTATAAGTCCATTCAACTGTGAACAGTCATACTGGTACACCTTAGGCTGTTCAATGAGGCAACATTTATTTGGAGAGTTCTGATTGGACAATCAATTCTGTGGAACATGACTCGACATGAGTTGTACAACTGATCTTCTCTCTCTTAAGCTTTCTTATACTCTCTATAAAATGAAATACATGCTCTTCACCCACTCTGGGGCTGGCATCCACTTCAAAACAAGACCAGAATTCTCGGATACACTCCAATGGCAGGACCCACAGATTCATTCACTGAAATCCTATTATGCAACCCCCCTTATTTCCTTAATTTTGTCAATTGTATCCTTAACAGCTTCAGACCTTTTTAAATTAATTATATGTGAGGGAGGGCCTCTCTTGAACCAAGAGCAGAGGCAGAACCAACGTAGCTAACAGCATATGCTACTCTGCAGTGTGGCTTGGACCAGATGGTAGCATAGATGGTTATGTCAATAACAGGATGTTCCTGGTTTAGTACTAAGGACAGAGGATTTGACTAAGATGACCCTGCTGGGATATCAATATCACATTCATACTGCTGTGACAGTAATGAATAAAGATAGCATCCATGGCTCTGACTCAGCGCATTTCATTGAGTGCCACTGAATAAGGGCCCTAAGTGAGCCTTGTGATGTGCAGCCTTCCAGTACAGCGAGACACTCCCCTCTAAGAAATCCTGGACTGTGATGAGGAGTAGGATGAAGCAGACGGTTCCCATCCTTTTCCAATCAGAACCAGTGTTACTTCAGTCAAACAGTTTATAACACCCCACTAAGCTACCCCAATCACATCTTCCCATCCCATCCAATAGCAAACAGTCTAATCTTTAACTCTCTACCCAATACCTCCACCTGCCTGTTGTTTACAATACCAGCTGCCAGGAATCGGGGTTTTAAATGGTATACAAATTGACCAATCATTCCTGATTGTCCCAGGATACATATCCAAACTCCACTTAGAGAAATCAGCCTGTGCGTCATTGATTTTATGAGAGTAGGGGCTCATATTCACTCTTAGTAAGTAAAGCAGCCAATAAAGCATTCAATCACACACTATTCATTCTGTGCCAATGACTGTAACCAATGGTACAATAATGATGCATATTGCCTTGATAATACAACACTCTACCGCCAGCTATTTAGTAAGGTCAATCACTCCCATTATTTTTCTATGACATTACAGCTCTGTATAGTGCTATAATTACTCAGCAAAGAGGCTAGTAGAAGATGGTGGAAACAGCCATTAACATGACATGTGGAATTCAAAGAAGTGGGGAAGTAGCTCTCTGACAACCTAATTATAGTAGATGTGAAAGTAATTGTGAGCAAAGAAATCAATATTTACAGTCACAGTCTATCACATTGTGAATAACTGAGGGAAATAGTGAGATGATTTACTAGTGCCAGAGACACTGAAGCAATACTTGAGTGAGATGACTGGCCCCCTAAATCAAGATCAAGTCAAGAAGTGCTACTTTTACTGAGCTCAGTTCTACTCCACTTACCTATTATTAGTTCAAGTCATCTCCACCTCCACTAATCTCAATGACAATGATCTTGAGGTGACTTATCGATCAGAGAATCAA
>NC_139657.1:19507952-19772952 GCF_951799395.1 Argentina silus | reverse complement strand
AAGAGCATTGCTGATATTCATTTAGTTGGTGGTAGCCTCTCGGCCATGTTATAAAAGGAAGTGAATAAATTTCCAGGATGTACCAATTGTGCTTATACGCTCATTCCTGTGGGTTTCTCTTTAGCTTTTCTATTCAACTCTATTCTATTAAAAAAAACATCCTTCCATGTTCATATAAGAAAGGAGGTACAAAAAAGTATAGCTTATTATCAATTATACATGCAATGAAAATCACCAACATGAAGGTCAAACTGAAGAAAAACAGAATGCAATAAATCCATGGAGGCCTATCATGCTGCGCCTCTTTTCCCTTCTTTTACCCCTTTCAACTGCCATCCTGACTTTGATTTTAGGGGAATAGCGTAAAACATATTAGACTAGACAAGACTAGATTAATAGAACGCAATAGAACCCAATAGAACGCAATGAAATCCAATAGAATCCAACTGAATAGAATATAATAGAATCCATAGAATAGAATAGAACGGAATATAACCCAATATAATAGAACAGAACAGCACTATGGTCTCACCTGCACCGGCATAGCCCACAGGTTGGGACACAGGAAGAAGAACCACATAAGCTGGTTTGTATCTATGGCGACCAGGTTGCAGATCTGTCCGACTGTCAGCTCTCCCATGGACATGTTGGACGTACACAGCCTCATGATCTTATTGTAGATCTTAGTCTGAAGGGGGGAGGGGCACAGGAGAACCCACTCAGAGAAACCACAGGGAAATGTCATATAATGATAGTATACATTATGCCGTTTAGCTGACGCTTTTCTCCAAAGCGACTTACAGAACCATGTGCCATGCTCTGAGGCACTGAGGACGACATGATATGAGGAATATGGTGTAATACATTACTAATGTCATATCCAATAATACAATTCTAACATTCTAATGGTAATGATCTTTTTGGAGAAGGATCTCTATGGTAATGACAATAACATTGGATTTCTCATTGGACAATCTCATTGCTCTCATGATTGGGTTGGTTAAGTTGCCCTCATACAAATTGTTATCAATGCTACTGAGGCATGGTCTATACATGCAGTACAGTACCTGAATGGCCCCTCGTAGGTTGATGCCCGTCTCTATGGCTACATAGTATGAGGCCTGGAGGAAGGTTCTCTGCAGGATCAGGGCAAAGAACAGCAGCACAGCCAGCACGTATGCATTTGCCAAGAACTCCTGAGAGGAGATAAAATAGATCCCCAGCAGCTTCCTCTGAAAGCACAGTGAGAGACACATGGACATGGACCTTGTCAGTGTTCACACAGCCATCGAAGTTACTCAGCAAGATGGAACTATCTGGAAGTTAGGCTTTGACTCTCAGGACTCTCAAGGCTATTATGAAAAAGTAGATTCAGAAATGTCTGTGATGAGTTCTGGGGTCAGTTTCCCAAAAGCTTTGTAAATTAAGTAGTACTTAATTTCTCCCAACAACCCTGCAGAAATGCCGCAAAAAAGTAACTATGGTAATCAATGTTTATAGGTTCTGTGCTTGAACAACAACAAAATGTGTAAAATTAACAATTTTGCTGGTCTAGGAGAGGAGTAGTCCTGGCTTTTTCAAAAGACATATAGTTCTACTTTAGCTTCAAAGCTTTTGGCAAACTGACCCCAGTTTAATTTGACCATTTAAAATCATCACTTGAAATTGAAATTATGTTGATCGGACCTAACCTTAAGAGCTGTGAATGATGTGAACCCACTGAACCGGAGGTTAAAAGGTTACATAAAAAGGGGCTCAGTTGTAGAGACATGGGTGATGGCACTGGGGAAATGGAGATCTTATCTCCATTACTGAATGACAAATAAATAATTTATCAGCAACCCATCCCCTCTCCACACCTCTTCACACTGACTACACACATTCATAAACACTGTCTCTCACACACGCACGCACGCACGAACACATGCGCACACGCACGAACACACGCACACACGCACACACGCACACACACACACACACACACACACACACACACACACACACACACACACACACACACACACACACACACACACACACACCCTGTGCTGCATCTCATCAAATAGTTGTAATGTTATTCGGTCTACTCTTGTCAGTAACCTTGTCACATCATGGTATTATTAGCCCAATATCACTCTCTTCAATATAACTTTTCAATCTTTAATCTCTTCTAGAGGGGTCTATTTCAGTCTGCCCTCCAAGCTAACTCACTGTCAAGATGGAGACAGAGGAGAAAAATGCTCTCTATCCGGTCCAACCGTCTACTGTTTCCAAATGAGCTCCTCTTTTTTTAGATTGTGTTGCGTAACTTTTGATATTGTGTTGCGTGACTTTCAAACAAATAATTAAAGACTTATTCTTACAGCTGAGAAGGAGATCTGGCTGTCGTTTATGGGTGTCTGCTCTGTGTGGAATCAGAGTATCTGAGAGCCAACAGCTTGATAAATACTTGATAGGGTTATATTAGGGGTTCACCTTTGAGGACAGGTGTGCTGGGACACAATAAACATCAGATCAACCTTTGAAAGACAAGAGGAAGTCATGGGTTGGCCTGACTCATGTGAGCTCTGCCGTGTTACCACAGCTGCATCTCTCTCTCTCTCTCTCTCTCTCTCTCTCTCTCTCTCTCTCTCACTCACTCACTCACTCACTCACTCTCTCTCAAGGTTTAAGTGCTGTGTGTGTTTGTGTGTGTGTGTGTGCGTGTGTGTGTGCGTGTGTGTGTGCTCTCACCGGGTTCTGGATGGTGCGGTTGTCCTTGCTGATGTGGTGGACGATGCCAGAGATGCAGAGAGGTCCAGCGAAGCCCAGCAGGTCAGCCATAAAGCGGAAGGAGATGCTGAGGATGAGGGGTCTGCCGAATGCCTGCCGCAGGGCCCTCCAGATCCACTTTGGCCCCTGAGGCTGGGTGCCCTGAGGCAACTGTAGGGACAGGGTGTAAATAGGGAGGGGTCAAGAGTTTATAACGTACAGGAACAGGACATGGTCACAGACAATTTGATGAACCTACAATGTAAGCTGAGTTTCTCAACACCACCACACACCATTGATGCCCTGTTCCCTGTAATAAAATGCCTTACAATTGTGAAACAAGGTCACACATTAAAAGCCTGTTAACTGAGCACGAAAAGTAATTGCTTGGAAAAAAAACCTACATACAAAGGGATCTAAAACCAGTGCACCTTTGAGACATCCAGAACTAGGCCAGGCATGGGCTCTGCAGGCTCGCAGTTCCTGCTGCATCATTGGATTTGGTGTTTAATGAGGCAGGGCCTTAGAAATGACTTGTATTCCCAATATGCAGTGTTCCTGGTCTCACAGCTTCCTTAATGATATTCTCCAGGTTTGATATTTCCTGAGTCTACAGAACTGTGACAGCACAATGAAGAAGGACAGTAAAACATTTAAAAACTACAGGGAAATGTTCTTAGGCATACCTACCTTCTTAGATCTTATTATTTACCTGTAATATAAAACCCAGACAGACTGAATAGACCATCAGAGATAGTAGTACCAATAATAGGC
This sequence comes from Argentina silus, assembly GCF_951799395.1. Taxonomy (NCBI): domain Eukaryota; kingdom Metazoa; phylum Chordata; class Actinopteri; order Argentiniformes; family Argentinidae; genus Argentina; species Argentina silus. Next base: position 19,769,427 of record NC_139657.1, on the reverse strand, counting down.
TGAAGATACAGTATGCGGCTTATAGTCACAACCCCCCTATTCACACAACACTAACACAAGTTAGAGTTACTGATCAGAGAACACATCTGGTCTGTAAGTAAACACTCCCTGTGCATCCCTGTGTGTGTGTGTGTGTGTGTGTGTGTGTGTGTGTGTGTGTGTGTGTGTGTGTGTGTGTGTGTGTGTGTGTGTGTGTGTGTGTGTGTGTGTGTGTGTGTGTGTGTGTGTGGGACTCCCACAGTAGCCTGTGAGAGACATGACTGTTATCATCTGGCCCGGTCAGCACATGGGCTTTAATTCAACCCCTACTGCATCACACAGCCGAGGAGAGGAACATGTATTATTGTATCACACATATCAGTCTACAGACCTCTACCTTGAGTACTAAGACAGGGAAAGAGGGAAGACTGTCTCTCTCACACACACAAACACACACTCTCACACATACACAGTACGACACTTGCTTCCCATGAAGTCGAGTACTTTCACCCCCGCGGGGGTCAGAATGTCACAGCGTTCACAGTGGAATGGAAATGACCTTGACCCTCATAGTCATCTTCTCATCGACACCCCCCCCTTATTCCCTCCATCCCTCCACTGTACTCCCTCCATTCCTCCATCCATCCTTCCATCCCTCTCATCCCTCTCTCTGTGCCCGGAAGAAAACGAGGCAGCATTCACACCGGACGCACATGCAGTCGTGACTGTCTCAGTGACATACTATGTACTGGAAAACACTGACCTCCCCTGGTGAACTTTGACCCCTGACCCCTGGCACGTGCTCCCTGTGTCTCACTGAGTGAGAGAACAGGATCTTCCCCACCACTGTCTGCATCAAAGAGCGAGGCTTATGAGAAGCTGCCTGGCGCCCAGAGCACTGACCCCAAAGTGGGATGGGAAAGCCAGGAAGGGACGCAGTAGTATAAAGGACTGGTGACGTCAGCATTGAATACTATATGTAGAGAAAGTCTCTTTGAGTTCAACAAGCATACTGTAAGAAGTGAAGAAAATACAGACATTGATTGAACTGAAGGTGAGGTGACAGATGACATTAATTCAGGCAACTGACAACCTTGGGGGCATACAGGGTCTGACTAGGACATTTGGTTTGTTTATTAAAGGGCAGGGTCAATGGCGGTTGAGAGCATATGGGAGAATAAATGGTGTATGGCTTGGGATAAGACGTGTAGCACGTGTGTATATTCCTGTGAAACTGGAAACTCACAGGGGGTAAGTGAGGGAACGGAAGCAGGATGTGCTGGATAAATGTGTGTGTGTGTGTGTGTGTGTGTGTGTGTGTGCATGCTTGTGTGTACGAATGGCAGGGATATGACATTTCAGTGTTTACGATAGAGCAGCATCCTCTGTGTGCGAAGTTTCAGCACAGTTTTATGGCTCCAGTCAGATCAGGGCAGGTCATTAGAGGATAGTGTGGGTGTCTGTTATGAGAACGACTGTTTGGGATAACAAAATGAATGCTTTTTGATAGGTTTCCTATCTCATGACATCATGCGGGCTAACAAAACCAACTAAATGTTTCCAGAGAAACATTCAAATCAACCAAAACAAGCCCAAACAATCTGTGTTCTCATTCTCTGACATACAGTAACTTCGGAAAGTATTCAGACCCCTTCCCTTTTTCCACATTTTGTTGTGTTATAGACTCAATTTAAAATGGATTAAATTAAAAGAATTTGCCATCAATCCACACACAATACCCCAGAATGACAAAACACGTTTTTTGAATGTATTAAAATAGAAATACCTCATGTACATAAGTATTTAGACCCTTTGCTATGACACTCTTAAAATTAGCTATGTTATTGCTATTTTGTTAATATTTTGCTATTTTGTAAATTTGCTATTGTTTTTTATGTCCCATGCACCAACCTCACCAAGTCAATTTCCTGTATGTGCAAAGACTCTAAAATGCAAAATGATTCTAAAATGCAAAAATGTCATCAACAAATCACTCAATAAGGTGAATTGAGTCTATCTTAATGCAAGGATAATAGTTCATGTAATGTTGGAATTAATATCTGTTTTTATAGGGTCTAAATTTTATAGGAATCAATTACATACTGAAGATTAGGGTTTCACTACCAACTCAGCAAATTTCATAATTTTCTCTTGACCCCTGTCCCTGCCAGTGACAAACATACCCATAACTTGATGCAGCTACCACTATTCTTCACACAAGAGATGGTGCAGAAACTGCATTGCATGTGCTGGATTTGCACTAAACTTAATGCTTTGTAGTAAAACCAAATAAACACATTTCCAGCCACTTTCTTTGCTGTATCACTTAAATTCATTGTTGCAAACACAATTACGGATATGAGATAGATTATTTTCCATTAAGGGATTCTTTTTGGCCACTTGGTTATAGACCAATTTTGTAGAGTGACTGAGATGATGTTGTCCCATCAACTGTGCTTTTTCCTCTATTCAACTTTGTAGATTGTTGTAAGTCTCCCAAGGCTCAGGATAGCTTTCCTGAGCAGTTTTGTTCCTCTCCATTTGCTCAGTTTGTAATGACAACCTGATCCACACAGTGTGTAATTGATTCCTATGCAGAACTTGTTTTCGCTATGTCATTCTGGGGTAATGTGTGTGGATTGATGGCAAATTCTTTTAATTTAATCCATTTTAAATTGAGTCTATAACACAACAAAATGTGGAAAAAGTGAAGGGGTCTGAATTCTTTCTGCAAACACTGTAAATACCTAAAGGGGCAATCTGGGATCTAATTTTTTTTCAAACTTTCAAATATGTCCATGAAGTAAACACAAACACATAATACTGCATTGATCTTTACAGTATAAAGAACAGCTGACCTGATCAGCTGTCATGACTGACTGACTTTCTGAGCATCGAAGCCCATGTGTATACAGTGTAAACAATAGCAGTACCAGTAGTTACCACTAGGGTTAGACGATATCAACATTTTGTTCTTGACGATATAACACTAGAAAATATCAAGATATACAATAATATTGTTCATTGCTCATTGCTGAAGTATGGTGGAGACATGGCAGCTTGAGCAGAAATGACTGAACTGCAGTGCATTGAGACATGTTTTCACCGCTAGATGTGCTTTGCCTTGCAAAAACAACAAGAGACTGCACTTGTAGTTATACACATATCTGGAGTTTTAAGAAAAAGAATAATATCTCTATATGCTCCAAATATCATGATATTCGATAATATTGAATATCAGCCCAAACCTAATTAGCACCATACTGGACATGAAAACAGAACTAAGCTCCTCTACCTTCTGGGCTTCAAAGGCCTTGCGTAGCTTCAGGTCATTGGTAAGGGCTCTCATGGCGATGGGCAGCTTGCCGATGACCTTGAGGTCGATGGGCCGTCTGTGGGCGGAGGTGATGAAGGTGTTCATCCACCAGTAGGTGGCCTTGGACAGCAGGTTAACGAAAGGCTGTAGGAAACGCACACCCAGGTCCTGCAGGTCCTCTGGGGGCTTCATCTCCATAGGGTCATTGAAACACAGGTAGCGCTAGGAGGACAGAGACAGAGTTTACCATCATCCAGACAAACAAACATAACAAGCCAACATAGCACACATACACACACACATACACACACACACACACACACACACACACACACACACACACACACACACACACACACACACTATGAAGAACATAATGAACTACTTGCTACACTTATTTTCAAAAACATATATTTTAATACAGTACGTTTTTAAGAGATAATGATTATCATTTTGGCTTGCTCTCCACTGAATATGGTAGATACTGCCTGATAATATGTTTGTGGGCTCCATTAATTGTGTAAATTATGGGCTGTTTGATCTCGTCTTGGCACCCCCTTAATCTTGCCAAAGTCTCTCATATTAAACTATTCAGCTTTGGGGCTTTGTTAAAGAATATAATAGAATGGAATAGAATACAATATAATAGAATAGAAGAGAAACTTCTGGTTCCTCAATGCAGTTCCCTGACTGCACACAGAAAACACTGAAATAAATATTGAGGCATTTTACACCTAATGCGGCACTTGGTTTCAGAAGTAAGACAGTCAGTTCAGTTCAGCAGTGCGTGAAAAGTAGGTTAGTTAGTTGGGAAAAGTAGGTAAGTTACTGGCAGAGGAATTACAGCACAGACATGTAACCTGCCAACAGCCTGCTATATATAAACAGAGGAGGAGGAAACATAGCCACCGGGTCTCAATGTAACTTTTACCATCCAAAATACTTATAGTAAGATCTCCCTCAGGACCCTGTAGGACATATTGTACATTGTGACTCATGGGACTTCAACCCAGCAGATATGTTCCTGGTGCGGATGTTGCCAGCTCCACACAGCCTACACTCAATTCACACAAACCATTTAAAGGAGCAGGCGTAAGTTTGTTTGAAATCTACCACCTTCGAATTTCCAAACAACAACATCCTCCCTAATAATAATATAACCCCACCAAAATGGACTTGCCGTGTTGGACATTAGCTGTTGTGTTTCTGCATGCCCACACGATTCAAAGGGGCAGCCACCAGAGACAGAAATGTGAAAGTCGGTGAGTCCACCCCCCTAGAACACTCCTGACCAAAACTAGATTTGGCGCTGTTCTACTCGAATGGTGGTCAATATCTGCCAACTGTACTGCAACCAGATCGGGCCCCACTTATGGTTGTATTGGCAACCATAACAGGCCCATTTATAGATGTACACATTGAGTGTGTTGAGTATGTTTCTATCAATTATAGAGTAAGCTATACCCATACCGTCAATGGTAGCCTACCAGTGGCGTCATGACAGCTAAACGGTAGACCTATGGCAGAATCATTGGCGCAAAAAATCATAATCATAATTTGGGCTGATGGTCTGGGAGAGAGACAGACAGAGAGACAGAGTGAGAGCGAGAGGGAGGGGAGAAATAGGAGAGAGGTAGGGGAGAAGATGAGAGAGAAAGGGTGACACAACATGAGTCCACCTGCACACAAATATGCACCCACCACAGTGAAATTACAAGTCCTAATCTCTTAATTGCCTGTCATCATCATCATCTATCATACACAACAATAAGGCAGAGCTTTATCCCCATCACAGCAAGAATTCTCAGCCCATTACAAAACCTATCAAATAAATGCTTTCCTCCAGAAAAACTCTCAGAGCACCTGTGGTTTAAAGGAATGCCTCATCCACACAGATGTAGATACCACCTGCTTATCATCATCATCACCATCAACACTAATATACAAACTAAGGGAAATGGAGAGTGACTGTGCTGTATATGAATCAAACACAAAGCAGCAACATCACCAGATAGAGCACAGCACAGCTTAGCACAGACACACGCACGCACGCACGCACGCACGCACGCACTGCTAAGGATGTCTTTGATCGCCAACAGTAGTTTGTAGAGCACAGCACAGCATAGCACAGACACACACACGCATGCACACACACCACATACATACACACACACACACACACACACACACACACACACACACACACACACACACACACACACACACACACACACACACACACACTCACCCTGCCTAGGATGACGTTAATCTCCACAGCCAGCAGTAGTCCGTAGAGCAGGGCCAGTAGTCCTGTGATGCAGTAGCGTAGCTGCCTCAGGCCGATACCATGCTCTGTGTACTTGGCAAACTTGATAGATTTCATCAGAAATGCCATCACCCAGTAGATCAACAAGGCTGGGGATTAACAGGGGATCAGTGAGAAGCAGGGATAATCATGTTGTTAATAACAGGAACATGTTATGAAGCCTGATAGGGCCTATAGCGTTTTACAAGGTACGGTCAACCAGCTAAATGCTATGGTGTGGGACAGAGCTTTCAAATACCTTTTCATTTGAATTGGGACTTGTGATTGCATTGCACTTTAAACTGATTGTATTCCTCTGCAATGTATGCTGGAGTGAAATGTGTATTGGACAGAATATTGTTAATGATCAGTTTTTCATTCAAATAAATTGTGCTGTTTCCGTTTAGCATGGCGGTATTCCTGATGACTCTCTATTACATTTTCTTTTAGTAATCAGTGTATCTACCCATACACAACCCTCTCACAGATTATTTCAATTTCATCCATGACATCAGTCGAATAATCAAGAGACTGCATCAATGACTACTTATGTGATTTTTTACACTTCAAACATTTCCTGGAAACTGCAGTAATAGGGTATTTTTAGTGCAGCTCAAGTGCTAAGCATTCTGGGATTTGGTATATTTTTCTTAGCTCCCCCAAGACATCTCCAGATTGTAATGGCAGATTCAATCTGTGTAATGACAGCCTCTGGGGTTGGACCCCTGATTGCACGGCACAGAGCACAGAGCACAGAGGGAGGGAACAATGAAGGAGGATTAAGTGAAGAGACAAGTGCAAAACACTGACTGAGGCAAAACACTAATTACACATGAGGAGGAAAATAGAACTGTGTGATTCGATGAAGAGATGTAACACAGCAACCACAGGGATGATTGGAGGGGTTAAATGGATAGTTTGCCCAAATTACAAAATCATATATTTTTATGTTTCCTTACCCTGAAAGGATTCTATCGACAAGGACAAACTTCATCCACACTTTGGTTCTGTTTATCTGGGCACTGTCTGTCTCTAACCACTAACAGTTAGCATTTTCAACCATAAAACAATGGAAGTCAGTGGTACCGAAATTAGCATGTTTGAAATGTCATGCCCGAATCATCTTTCAGATAATTTGAGATGATTACCATAGACCATTGGTTTATGGTTAAAAATGCTCAACTTTTAGAGTAAAGAACCAAATATGTGATTTTGTAATTTGGGTGACTATCCCTTTAAATAATACAGTGAACTGACAGAGAGAAGCTGACTGAGCTGGGGCCTCCCCTCACTATGGTATTACATTGTAGATTCACGATTCAGATTCAATGATTGAAGATCATTATAACTGCCTCTCAGTTATTCCTTCCAGTAATGAAATGTCGTTGAATATTATAATACTCATCCAGACTAGAAGTGTAATTACATCTAATGATATTGCAGATAGCAAAACACCTCTCATTTAAATACAATGAACTATACTATTTGGATAAACAGTATAATTTTCCAAGGCCTGTGGCATTATAGACATTAAACACATACAGAAAACTGCATCGCATTTTAATCGTTGACCGTAGGTTAAGGCTATTGATCGATCACCATTGAATCACCCTTATTCAGAGGACGTGACCGAGCCTTCACATGGCCAAAAAAAAAAGTAAAATCTCTGGTTTATTTGCATTAACTTCCCTACCTATCAGTAGCTTTGGGAAGTTGGAGGTCTCGATGTTATGGTAGTAGATGATGGAGGTGATACCAGCCATGAAGGCCAATGCTGCTGGCATGTACAGGTGCAGGTGGAGGGACTGGGTGAACCTGGTGAAGTACAGAGAGGAAGGGGTTAACATACACACATTTACACGCTAGTACACACACATATTGCATGTATACACACACACACACACACACACACACACCGGCACACACATGTACACACATGCACACATGAGCAGGACTACATGCAAGAAGTATGTGCAGTAACCAATCAATCTATGTAAACACACAATGCAATACAAAAGCACCAAAAATCTCTATGCGATATAAAAACAAGCATGAGGTAGCTGTAAATAGTATTCACTGTGAGAGCCTGAAGAGCAGATTGGGAGCCATTCAGTCACATTCGCACACATGGGAATGTGTAATTGCAGATGTGCTTGAATGCATTTAGGGTTGGAGAGGGGGGCTGAATCTGGTTTTGTGAAGTTAAAGTGTTCAGATAAAGTGGATAAACAAGAAGAATAACACATCCAATAGCTTTAGGTAGGGGCTCGAGTTGTACAATATGTGCAGACTCAGATAAAAATAAAAGTCCAAACTGCAGCAGTGTGCTGAGTCCTTTTTTTCATTTTATCTGGGATGAAAATGAGTCAAACCCTGGCAAGAGACAATACATCTGCAATAGCAGCACTCACCCATCGGAGACGATGCCCTCGGCGATCTCACAGACGAGTACGAAGAGCAGGACGAAAGTGAGGAGCCAGCGCAGGTTGTGTCCGGGGAAGTGCAGCCAGGTGCTGTGGTGGATGTGCACCTTGGAGCTTTGGCTGCCCCAGCCTCAAAATAGGAAATAGGAAATAAGTCTTAGCTTAGAAAATAAATGTGTAATAGGTGCATCTCAATACTCAAAGATGGCTTCCTTTCCTCATTTCAACACTCAAAGATGGTTTCCTTTCCTCATTTCCTTGCCTTCATCTATAGGATCTGGTCTTTACAGATCGGTATAGAGGAGATGAAGAGATAACCTTTGATATACTGTATAGTATTTAAATACAACATATATTTCTAGGTATTATGTTTTTGTTCTTTGGATTTATGGAAAAAAAACTGTAAATTGTGTTTTAATACAACCAGGATTCTTAGTGTTACTGTATCTCAAGGTCTATATTGATTGCTATTATGCTAGTGGACAAACCTCAAAAAGGGCTTTGGTTTTTGAGATACCCCTACCCGAGGTAGAACAAAACACAACCATGTTTTTCCACATCTCTAACATCTCCCATATACAGTATGAAATGGATGGTTGTACACAGATATTTTACTGAAAAAGTAGTTAAATTGGTAGATATTGGGACACACCCATAAACTAAAAAAGCTTCACCGTTCACAGTTCACCGTACTCTGAGTACAACCTTGAACACAGTGAGCTAAATGATAATGTCACCCCTGGGACAGTCTGAATGTCACAGGAGCTGGGCAAGGAAACAGGAGGTCATCTGAAGGGAATTGACAGCCGGCCAATGTCTGTGAACTCAGCTTTAAGGTGGTTCGCCCAACATTGCTTTGCATGATGCCTCGCGTATCAAGTTGTCAGGTGGATTGGTAAGGAGACTACTCTGCCTGAGACGTTCACTTATATCATATTTTTCTTTCTTCTTTTTTTAATTTGAGCTTTTATTATTTACCATGCATTAGTCACTACAGTCATTACTTGTTATCTGCTTTTAGTGTTTGAACACCCATGGCTGTTATACACTTCCTCTTGTGTTTTTGTCTTGTGACTTTTTTCATTCTCTTTTTAATCATTGTTCCTGTAAAGCTCATTGTATAACATATGTGTATGAAATGTGCTATATAAATAAAGTTTGATTTGATTTGACTAGTGCAGTACCTTCCTGGTCAGTTACTGTACATGCATTTAATACTTCTGGAGAGGATGCTGAATAGCTTACTTTGCCTTAGATATCAAACACAACAACATCTTGCTGTAGGTAACATGCCAAATGCTAAAATACTATAATAATCAAAGTGCCATTTGTTTCATTGGCAGCGTGAGTCAATGCTGCTACCAAACACTTCTCTGCCAATTACATTATGCTAATGTGAACTTTAACTACTTTTGAAGAGGTGAGTTAATCACTCAGATAACTGTTGGAACTGGCTGATACACACACGCAACACCTGCTCTGCTGATCAGAGTGTAACTGAACCTCTCTGAATGTCCCAGCGCCTGAAGCTAAGCGAGAGATGGATGAGTCTCTCAGGGTGTGTAGAGCCTTGGCAGTAAAGGATAGAGTAAGACGGAGGATAGGACAGGACACCCTTAAAAAGCAATACTCTGTATCACATTGACACACATTGCTGCACTGGTGTTTTAATGTTATTTAATGTTTAATGTAAAACATTTAAAAAAAAAAAAACCTTCCCCCGATGGGCCAAAATTGCCATTGTGATCTCTTACTTTGATGTTGGGAGGCCTTTGGAATGTGTGAATACTGAAATGTCATTTGACTGGTACTGATAAGATGATGTCTGATTGGTTCTCCCTTACAAACAGCTCTTGATTTGAAAACATACTGTATGGTTGGAAGATGGGTAAAAAACAGAATGTTGCAGAACATATCTTTCTCTTTGTTTTCTGGACAGTTGTCCCAGCTGGTCAGTCGTCCCTCTCTCTCTATCTGTCATATACCATGAGGGTAAAATGTAACATTTCTCTATTATGTATTTGCCTTGTAATAGTTGTATATGTTTACAGTGTGACTAAAGCCTCATTTGATATACACTCACCGAACACTTTATTAGGAACACCTGTACACCTTCTCACGGTGAAGGTGTGGGGAATGTTTTCTTGGTTTTCTTTGGGCCCGTTAATACCAATCAATCATCGTTTGAATCATCGCCACAGACTATTTGACTATTGTTGCTGACCATGTGCATCCCTTCATGGCCACAATTTACCCATCTTCTAATGGCTACTTCCAGCATCATAATGCACCATGTCACAAAGCAAAAGTCGTCTCAAACTGGTTTCATGAACATAGCAAAGAGTTCCGTGTTCTTCAGTGCCCTTCCCAGTCACCAGATCTGAATCCAATAGAACACCTTTGGGATGTGGTAGAACGGGAGATTCACAGCTTGAAAGTGCATCTGAAAAATCTGCAGGAATTGCGTGATGCAATCATGTCATCATGGACCAGAATCTCAAAGGAATGTTTCCAACATCTTGTGGAATCAATGCCATGAAGAATTGAGGCTGTTTTGAGCAAAGGGAGGCTACCAGTATTCCTACCCAGTATTAGTATAGTGTTCCTAATAAAGCGTTCAGTGAGTGTATAAGGCTCTACACAGTCAGGTAGCTAGAATGATGGCTCAAGGTGACAGAGGGAAAGATTAGGAGAATCCAGGGGTAAAGGACAGAATATTTAAGAAAGAGAGTGAGGGAAGACAGGATTATGGGTGAATGGTAGAAACTGTGCATGAGAGAAAGAGACAGATACAGTAAAGAGAGAGACTGGGAGAGAGAGACAGGCACAGGGGGATTGAGACTGATAGAGAGAGGGAAAGAGAGATGATTTTAGATTAGTTTAGATTAGATACAACTTTATTGTCTGCGGCATCACTAGTTACATAAAACTGCTATATTAAAAACATGAAATCATCATCATCATGAGTCACCATACACAACAAACAGTACACATTTAAAGGGGAGTTTGACGTAAAAACAACATCCTGTCCTGCTTTATCGTAGCCCATGTTACACTTGCCTACATTAAATATAACTATCACATGTTCAAGAGACCAACAGCCCAGGGGACGAATTGTTGGCCTTCAGCACCCTAAAGCACCAGCTATAGGGGAGACGTTGAAACCGAGGGTATAGAGGGTGACAGGGATCATCCAGCACAGCCAGCGCCTTCCTCTTGACAGTGCTAACAAACAGGTCCTCAAGCTGTCTCTGAGGTCGGCCGATGATCTGGCTTGCTGTATTGACGGTTCTGGCCAACTTGCTCTTGCTCCTCACAGTGAGGTTACCGTTAGGCTGCTCTCCACCAAGCTTCTGTAGACCTTCTCCAGAGTATCTTGGCTGACACCAAACACTTTTAACTTTGTCATTAAAAACAGACGATGACTTGCCTTTTTAAAAATACACTTATACAGTTTAGCTCTCCTTTCACCTCCAAAGCATGAGTTTATCCTAGCTATTAGAGTTACTTTAACAGTCTCTTTCTCTCTCCCTCTCTCTCTCTCTCTCTCTCTCTATTGGTCTCCCTCTCTCTCTCTCTGTCTCTCTCTCTCTCTCGCATTCTTTTTATCCTCCTCTGCCTCTCTCTGTCCTTTCCCTTTTTCTCCATTCCCTTTATCTTTTTCACTCTGTCTCCTGTACAGTACATGTAAACTCTTATCTCTATATTTCACCCTCACTGTGTTCATCAGTTCATCTCAATCATTAATCGCAGTCCCTTGGTACAGCAGTACAGGGACACAGAGATAGTCACACACTGAGGATGACACCTACAATATGGAATGGCCAAGCACAAGGACAAGTCACTATAACAGTCACTGTTAGTCACTGATGATACTTGATGATACTTATGCGACGGCCAAGCATTAAAGTGACTTTAGCAGTGTGACAGGAACACAGAGCCACCTAGTTAAACACTGGTGACACTAGAGCAGATCTGTCACACACTGAACAGATTCTATCACCCACTGATTACACAGTGCCCGTCCCACAGTGATGATGACACTACTGGAATGGCTCATAGCCCGGGGGACGGGGATCTGTAACCTGATCCCACCATAAGATGATGGCTCTAGCCTCTGCTCAGTAAATTCCAACGGAAAGGTCACATTTGTTTGTCAAAAATAAAAATGCATCCCACACCGAGGGGGTTCTTGGAATATGTCCTACCCCGGCCATACAGTAGGTCATATTCCCATTAAAATGTTAATGGTTTTATCATAGGGGACGTACAGTACAGTCCCCACCAGTACTACTACTATCAAACATGAGACTTTCAGTAATTACAACAGTATTCATGAAGTGTGTCATACAGTACTGTACTGTGTCATACAGTTCATACATGAGTGTCAAGGGCACAGGAACATCCTGTATAGGACAGTTAGAGGTCAGATGTGCTCAAACCCATCTTTCTTTTCCCAGACCTTTGTGGTGTAATGCTGACACATCGCTCAGATCTGTGTGTGTGTGTGTGTGTGTGTGTGTGTGTGTGTGTGTGTGTGTGTGTGTGTGTGTGTGTGTGTCTGTCTCTGTCTGTATGTCTGTCTGTCTGTCTGCCTGTCTCTGCGTGCGTGCGTGCGTGCGTGCGGTGGGGCATGCGTGTGTGGGGTGGGGCGTGGGCTCTCACCACGCGGCAACACTCACCGATGAATAGAATGGGGAAGGTGATGAAGAGCAGGAAGATGTGCGGCACCACGTTGAGAGCATCCAGGAAGCAGCCGTTGTTGAGAACTCCCTGGTCCACATTGTACGCCGCCGAGTTGTTTTCGTTCCCACAGAACGCCAAGGACATGGTGGAACCAGGACTCTATAGGTAACCCACGAGGAGAAAGAAAGGGAGCAAGAGGAGGAGATGAAGACCAGAAAAAAATAAGGCTTTCAGAGCATGATGTCTCCCAAGAGGGCACTGATGGTCTGCAGGTCCCAGAGAGTTAGACAATGACCTCTCTCTCCTTCCTCTTACATCCTGTCTCCCAATACTAGACCCAGAGGGAGAAGGGAGAGAGGGATAGAGAGAGAGAGAAGAGGGCAGAGGCCGTAACAGTCCAGTAAGAGGTAAGTAGAAGCCCTGTCTCCTCTCCTCTCCTAGTCTAAGCAGCTTCCCCAGCCGTGCTGGTGAGAAATGCCTGCATCGTGTTCCACTGCAGTCCCCAGACGTCCTTTAAGCCAGCACTCATTTGAGTGCAACGCTGCTCCATTCCTCTGGAACACACACACTCACATGTACGACGCGCACACACACACACACACACACACACACACTGGCGCCTCGCAGACAGACTGCACGCACGCACGTGTACGCTAGAGCAGCGGCATTCTGTGGTGCACCTGCTTCTCCTTTCTCTCCCAATGAGATTTCAAAGACGACCTTGCAAGATGATATCTGAGGGTCTGAATGTGAGAGTGTCTGTACGGACAGGCAGAGCAGCGGGAGAGAGAGAGAAAGAGAGAGAGAAAGGGGGGGGGGGGTATACAGCTGCAGAACGAACAGGGCTCACGTATGTGTGAGGTATGAGAGAGCTCTACACTCTAAATCCAAACACAGCTTTTCCAGAAATTGCATAATCCTGTTCCTGCATTTACTCTATTACTTAATGCATATTCAGCCTGCTATGTTTCAAAGCCCTCAGGGCCTGTAGAAACATAATGGTGGCAGAAAAAATTATGTAGGTTGACATATATAAATGAAATCCTGAGCAAGACGTGTTGTTGTTGTTTGCAGGGTTACGTTCCATGGACCTAAATGATAGACGGCTTGTTCACAAGGGTCAGCCTGAGCCACACATGAAACAGATTCTATAATATTTCAATAGCAATTACCTGTTCAATAATAAATGCCTGTTGTTTGGAGATTAAGATGATTTATACATCAGATAATCTGTGCATTTTAGTCTTGCTTACAAATGCTTAGGTACATGGAGATGGATTTTAAAGGTAATATTTAGGTAGGTAGGTGATTTTTTTACATAGTGTTGTAAACATACTGTACATAGCGGTCATCTTAGAGGTTCTATTCAACACATAAGAATCAGTTGGCCTTAAATTTGTGACATTACACTGTTCATGCCCAACCCATAGTCAGTGACAGGATCTGGAGTATGATATGAGAGATGTGCTTGAGGCAGAGAGAGAGAGAGAGAGAGAGAGAGAGAGAGAGGCTCAGAGTAGAGACATACAGAAGAAAGTCTAGACGTGTTACCTGATCCCCTCCCCCTCCACCCGACCGCAACTCCACCCTCTCACTTCCTGTCCCGCACAGAAATACCTCCCCCGGTGGGAAGACGTGGGAAGCAGTGCTTAAATTACAGGAGAGTACTGGTGACAGCACTATGAAGTCAAGGTGTACCAGGGGGATGGGCTCAACTCTCCACCTTAGGGTTTAGGTTTTTAGATGGGACCATTTAATGACATCAACAAAACAGACTATCTTCATAATGCAAAGATCTGTTATTCAAAATCGGAGAGAAATGGGGAGGGTAAGCAAGTGAGGTAATGGTGAGCTGGGGGGGGTGGGGGGGTGATATGGAAATAGGATGAGGAGGAGGTATGGGGCCGGAAGGGGGAAAGGTGGCTAAATAGGGAATATTCGCAAAGTTCTGAAGGAAATATATCTAAATATATCAAAAGATATTCATACATTATGTACTTTTAGATATCCATTTCATGATATGCACATACAACATCAATATTCACTCATGTAACCAGTTTTGTTTTCATATTATTGTCATGTTACTGAATTTGAGATTAGCAGCATCCATGGGATAGTCTTGGGAGTGTTTTAAACATCAGCACACAAATCGATTTTAAGAGGGAAGCATCAAGTGAACAGCAGTGCATGTGCATACCAAAACATTGAGGACAAAAAAGGATTTTAAGGTAGGCTATTCTAATATTTCACGACCAATATATTTGGCTCAACACACACACACACACACACCCACACACACACACAAACACACACACACACACACACACGGTCGGTCTCTGGTGCATCGGGTGTGTGTGTGTGTGTGTGTGTGTGTGTGTCATTTATGTGAGTGATAATCCCTATTGAGCTCTCTTTGGGGAGGTGTTGAGGTCAGAGGTGAAGGCTGGTCATGCATCATTTAGTGGCATCTTCAAATTCATCACACACACACACACACACACACACACACACACACACACACACACACACACACACACACACACACACACTTTCACTGTCATGTTGCCTCTCTTTCTATGACCCTCTATATCTCACAATGAGAAAAGCAGTAACACCATAATAACACAATGAAGGACACAAACTAAACACACGCAGCTAGATTTCTCACTCTCCCATGACAAACCACCAGCGCAGCGAGTTTGAACCTATAGGGAGTGAGGTCAGATTCCTGATTCTATTGGAGCGCATCCAGGGAATCATTATATAACGTATGCACGTGCCTTAGTGCTCTACTGATGTACTACTGTATTATAGATATATTGACATGATGCAGGTTTTCTGAGGTATGCCGTGAAACATTGGAATGACCAGGAGTAAAGATTAAGTTGCCACTAGACACTGATCGGAGGTCAGATTCAGGCGTTTCTCCCCCTAATGGTAAGAATTAGGACTTGGGGAGTGTAAAATGATGATCCTAGTATATAATATATTTTATATATATATACTATATATCTTGACACCGTAGGCCTTGAGGTCATTGTAGTAGCCGAGATGATGACCTTTTTCCAGCATTTTTTATCTAATACAACACAAAAAACATATACCTAAATTTGAATATGTGTAGGCTAATGCTGGTATATATGTTTAGTTTTGTTTTAAACATTTGAATAGTTTTCTTTCCTTTTTATGTCTTATTCTCTGACAGGTGCACAGCAGCATGTAGGATCGAATCAACTTAATCAGCATTCAGCCACCACGGGCATACATCACATGCCTGTAAAGCTAGACATCCCATTCACACATTCAAAAGCACATACCGGTTTGTATCTTGAGATCATCTTGTTCCAATAGCGCCGGTTGACTCCACTGTAGTTTTCTTTATGAACTAATCACAGCATAAGTCGCCAAGTGCCACAAAAGCCACGACAGAAAATTAAGTATTATTTTTGACAAAAGTGCGCGAAATGAACCCTAAGAGCTAGTGATGGACTTTTCGAGTCGTTTCAGTGAGCCGGATCAAATGGCTCCGTTTACCTAAAAGAGCCGTTCATTCAGTTACGAAACGGCTCTTTGTTAAAATCAGCCCCGTTTAGTGACGTTTTGACTTCTGATTGGTACTTGTGCACTTCTATCACTTAAATAGTTCAGTGGAATCGAAATGTACCTTCTTCCAATTTGCTCCATGCCACTTCACCAATGTTTTCTCTCTCAGTGATTTTAGAGTGTTTCAGTCGCACGCTTTCCTTCACATGGACTTGGTCATCTTTCACTCACTGATTGTCGTGTGTTGGATGAAGTAGTTTCGATGTAGTGAACTTATTTTTCATTGTAGCTTTAGTTTGACAAACTATATTTCTCTCAATGGTAGCTTTAGTGTAGTTCAACTTCTTCCTTTGTAAAGTAATTGGTAATTTAGTTACATACATTTTCAAAGTCTTCCCCAACACTGCCTGTTCCTCTAACGGGAGCTGGCCACGGTGCTGAAACCGCCCGTGTACCATGGAGGCAGCGAGAGATGCTCTTCAAGACGACCTTTGGCTTTGGGATGAGCCGTCGACAACTAGTGTAAAACCGGTCGATCCGATGCTTACATCCACAGTGGACTGTGGTCACGTACACCACCAAATTTGAACATGATGAACTGAACGTCGATGGCTGAACATTGCTATTACATAATAGCCTGTTGTAGTGCGCCAGATATGAGAGACTTCTTAATTGCCAATCACATTGGTTTTGCCTACATCCCATTACGTAAACAGTGATTTGCAAGACGAACTAATGCAATGAATGCATTTTGCAAGTTGAAAATGTAGATGATCCTCACTACCTAAAGCCTACAGTATTTCAGCAATGCTGTAATCTGGAGAAACCTTTACATTCATAGGCTATGGATTTTATTCAATAGCATTCATTGCCAATGAGACTACTGTAGGGACCCCCTATTTCAATGAGGGAGACCTCGCCAGTTACTGTAGGCTAAATGGATGACTAATGTCCTGAACCCGATTGTAAGCAGAGCGGAAGAACACGATTGCCCCCTGTGGACGTTAATAATTTCACACTAGTAGTAGCCTGATAGTCCAGTAGATAAACTCCTAAAAAAGACCATATTGTTTAAGAGTACAGTACATACATTGTGTTTCATGAAATATCCACACAAATAATTTGTATTTTCAAGCAGGCTCCATTTAAACATAAAAATAATAGAAGTTGATGCATTAGTGCGAGAGAGAAAGAGAGAGAGGGCATTAGTATGCAATTACATAAACAGGCCCAGTCCTGTGATGTGTGAACCAACAAACACCTTTTATTGATTCTGAGAGACTTTATTGAGTTATTGAGTGTTGCTGCTGGACTCGCAGGATCTGGTGCTGCTGTTTATCTATTGTAGCTGAATACAGATCAGACCTTAACTGGAGACTAGAGAGAATTATCTCACCTACATCCCAGAGTATTATTATTATGTATGCCTCATTGAGGTGTGCTCTGCTTGGACTTAGGAAACAGGCAATGATCAATCCCAAGCTGGTCCCTGACAGAGGCCCTCCAGCATCTTGAATTTTGCACTACTGGATTTACTCAATACATTTCCTGAAAGATGTGTGCAATAATGAGACAAAGAGGAATTACCGGCAGATAGTGATGTCATTAAACTCAATATTCTTGAGGATGTATACAAATACTTCTTTTCCTTCTTGAAAGACTCAATCAAGCCTTTTTAGCTGTCTGCTGTGAGATGTTACAACTCCAAGACTTCTTCTAGCATTGTGACTGCCATTATGACTGATGTATAGATGATTTACGTACTTTAGACAAATGTACTTGTTGTAAGTCGCTTTGGATAAAATCGTCTGCTAAATGACAAAAATGTAAATGTAAAAATACTGGGAGCCAAGTGGAACTTTCTTGGGAATGGAAACTTGTCTCATTCTACTCAGGGTGCATATCACAAAAGGGTGGTCCAATGGTTACATTTTTTTAGATAACATTTTCAACAGTTTAAAAACAATCAGATTGCCAAAGGGTATGAAAAGGTTGGATGAACGGAGTTGGAACTTGGTGAGTCTGGTTGGTTGGTTGGTTTGGCAGTCAGGTGACTAGAAGAATGTCCTGTAGAAAGAGAGAAACAAGTCAATAAACTAGGTGTCAGCTAGAATGTATCTCACTCTAGAGGAGAAAGCAGACAAAAAAGACAAAAAAAAATGTTTCACTGCACATAAACATGGCAACTCTGAAACACATGCAGATGAGTTGCTGCATCAGATACAAGGGCCAAGCAAGGTTTGAATTACAGGGGGGCCCAGGGCTGCTTAGGCACTCCCATATCAAATCAGGGCAGCACCCCACGCACTCTTAAGAATTTGGAAAATCAACATGGCTACCCCCAAAAGACTTAAAACATCAACTCACTACAGGCCACTTCAAACAGTCAATAAGTAATTGAAACCCTGGGGCCCATCAAAACCAAGCTGTGAATGACTGAGAGTAGCAAAGAGGAGATCCTATGCAGGGATCTCCCAGGCCAGCTATCTCTGAGTCAAAACATGTAACAGCAGTCCCTTGGAACAACATCAATCAGAACAACTACAGAAGGCTGACAGGAGGCTATACAAGATGCTACTCTGTGAATGGCCATGACCTCACACCTCTTTAGACAGGCCGGAACATATGATAAACATACATATATGTTTATCATTGGCTCTTTGAGATAGGCTATATGTCATTCCAAGGACAGTGCTATGTTGGAAAATGCCAGTGCTGAAATTAATTGCAAATCACTTGACTTGAAGCGGCCGTCATGCTGTATCATGCTGACATTATTGTCACATCACTTCTTACAATCAGCAGGCAAATCAGAATGCATTGCCTTTGGACAAGACTTTACTTTATAAGTACAGTAATCTCTGAATAGGAAACTACTTTATATTCTACAGTTTATTTGGTCAGTTTATTGAATATTGAGATCAGACTTGCTGCTTTTGTTGGTGTCATTTCTGATTGACAGACAGACTGTCACATGCACGTAATGCATGCATACATACTGCATAGGCAACATGCCATTTTAGGCTAAAAAGAGTCACGCAAAACATTCCCCTCAGGCAGGGGTAAAGGGAGGTTACCCGGGGTGTGACTGGCGTGAGGTACTGAGGGAAGTTAGGGCTAGAGCTGGAGCAGGTAGCCTTGTCGGTACACTGAAGCACTGCCTTCAAACACCTTTCTGTTTGCAGTGGGACTGACTGATGCTGACTTAGGGCTGGACACACATACAGTACATACGCACGCACGCATGCACGCACGCACGCACGCACGCGCACACACACACACACTCTGTGTCACATTTGTAAATGCGTTTTACTAGTACATCAAACTTCTATTATCAATACTAGACATACAACATGCTCCAGATTTGAACAGAACCATAATGAATAACATGTGGATTTGTGTCGATTGTGTTTAGCATGTTAACAAGAGACGGTACTTACACCTCATCTTCATACTCTTTCGGAGGTGACACCGCTATCACCAAATCAATCCAGTCCTAAAGACAGATGAAAGATGATGATGAAAGACAATCATTAAACATTTGTCTCATTTGGTTTCCATTCATACTAGATCTTCCTCATTCACACAGGATCTATATGGTCCAAACAGTTACAGATCACCTATTGATGAAATTAATTTCCCCTCTCAGTCAACTAGCCTGCTTGTATAGCCATATCAATAAAACTGGTAGTCAGAAAAAGTATGACAACAAATCGATGTAGGTCCTAACAACTAGGGGTGTGTTTCACAATATTACAATATCAATAGAATAGCTTCAGCTGTAACATTTGTTTCTCTAGTATAGCATGGGTTGCAGTCTCTTTCTTTAGCTCATTTGCCTGGGTCTTGCCAAGGAAAACCAACATGCAAGGTATCAATATGACAGTCGTGAATGCAGAAACAGGTACACAAACTACATGATCTTAGATGTTGTTGTATGAGTTGTTGTCAGAGAAACAATAGAATCCTACCCCTCCACTGTTCCAGGCCTTGGCGAGAGAGTTCTGTCCCTCTGTCAGTGAAGCATCAGTCAGGATCTTCCCATTTACAGCCATGACCTCATCCCCTGGCACTATCCCACCTAGGGGCACGCACACACGCACACACACACACACGCACACAAGGTCACTCATTATATTCATTATATTTTTGCAATTTTGCGTTTTTAACAGCCACCAACCCAGGACGCTATAATAATGCAATTAAGATTCAATCTATGCTTTGTAAACTCAATTGCCTAAGATTAGATTCTGCTATAATGACTCCAGGGGTACATGGACTAAAAGGCACTAAACCATGCCCATTGAATATTAGTCTGAGTGAACCTTTTAGTTTGGAATAAAACGTTTGGAATGAAAAACAGAAAATAATTCCATCTGTTTTGTTTTGATTGGACAACAGTAGGTGGGAGAAGAGATGTGTTTATATGATTTTCGCTGTAAACATAGTAATCCAAGTGTTGAAACATAAACCCTGAATCTATCCCACTTATTGTCAGCAGTATATTATACTGCATTTTGATTGAGTTGCTATTCCATTATAGACCTGTGTGTTTTCTCTTATATAGACACTGTTATAGACTAACCATGCTTGTCTGCCGAGCCGCCCTCATAAATTGCCGATACCACTAGCTTTCCAACCGGGGAGTCTATGCCCCCCTCCACAGCCAGATCAAGTTGCCCAACCTAAAGGAAAGGACAAATTATTAGATCACATTTCCAAGTCATATCATGCAAAGCCTCAGGTTTATCATATCATGCAAAGCCTAAGGGTTATCATACCAGCCATATCAGCCAACTTTTTTACATATGATAGGAAACAGAGATGATTGTGCAGTTTAAGAAGGATCCTTATTTCCCTCATTGTGATTGGACAAGGGGAAATAGTCTTAACTGACCTTCGGCAGAGTAGTTATTACCTTTTTGATTTTCAGTAGTCTCACGTCTCGTCCATCTATCTGCTCCGAGGAAAACTGTTAAAACCAGCAGGGTGTTGGAGAGAAACTTGTTTGAGTTTTAGGATTTGAATGGGCGCCATTTTGGCAGCAAATGTACTGTACCAGCACAATCACATTGCAGTGCGAATGCAGCTACTGTAATTAGTAATTTGTGCCAACAAGAAGAATACAGTAGTTTGCTGAACCTTGCTGAATATCTACCAAAGGCTCTGTAGAACAATAGACTAGAGGTTTCCAGGAGGACTATTCTAGTGGGAAGATTGTCACTGATGATCTATAGCTACACTGGATCTAAAAGGTCAACTATAACATGATTCACAATAGAGACAAATTGACATTTACAAAATGCTTTATAGCCAGGTTTACGGTTCCTAGATAGCTGAGACCTTCTGTTTATTCCCTTGTTAAAAAAATCTAATTTGTGTAAGACTCATTTGCTTTTCCATTTAGAGGTGTATTTGATGTCCTAAACCTATAGTTGTAGCCTAGATCACTCACTGCCTGACCATGATGTCTACAATTTTCACATATTGACTGGCTCAGGCATACAGTACCATGGAATAGGGATCAAAGTCTTCCACATATTTCTGAAATCCCTGAAAGAGAAACACACACAGCTCATTAAAACAGCTCAATATGTCAAAGCAGCATTGAGGCACAGTACCAGAGGAAACACACTGGAGCCATGTATTACCCTTTCGGATTTGATACCTATGACATCTTACAGTTACACATTCAATAAAACCCACTGAAATAGCTGACCCTTAATAGCTCTGCCCAAACAGAGCCAACATAATCGTTCATTGTATTCTAACAGGATTTTGGAATGTAGTGTAGTCACAGCTGTTGAACCACTAGATTTCCTTTGACAACCACTACTACCTTGTTAAAGAATATGTTAAATATACATCTCTGAATATGAGAGAAATTTGCCATGGAGATCCATTTTCAATGTCTTTCCCACATTGTTACAGTTTTTCTCGACTGCTTGAGCTCATTTCTTAAAACAGTATTCAAGTTTTCAAAACAGTTAACTTGTTCCCCAAACAGTTAACACGTTTGCCAAAACACCGCAATTATTTTCCAAAATGCACTATGACTCTCAAAACTTACAACACATGTCACAAAAGCAAATCAGTGCATCAAAACAGTATCCTTTATCATCTAATGAAAAGTTCAATCGACTATTCATTTCATAATGACACACTAAATAGTAACTATAACCATCAATCATCATGCATTGCAGGTTGGACAACATTTGAAAATAATGACAATTAATTTCTATATGGCGTCCTTCGAAGCTTTGCCGCCATCTGTGGCTGGAGACTGAGTAGTTTGTGTGAGCCTGAATGAATGTTGATTTTGAATGATATCGATAGCAATAACACGGACGTCCTCTGACTGCCGCCATACTGTGGGTGTTGAAAAAGGTATCATCTGAAGAGGAGGCTTGGTGAAGTGCACAGTACGGCATGTCCTGACAGACTGGGCACAATAAGGATTCCATTCAAAAGTGAGGAATGACAATTCAAGGCTTTTTAATTACAATAAGCATATTATGCATGGTTGAGTTAGACCACAGAGAGCTCTCTTCTCAGAAGACAGGATGTTGTTAGTAGTGTCATTTGTATTCCACACAAGAGAGACCTTGATGCCAGGACAAGGTACTGTCAGTTAAGATCATGACAACCACAATAGTGGAAAGAAGGAGGACATCCACACAGCCACATCATTTAGTTATAGAGAAAAATAACACACATTTCTTCCTAGGCTACGTCCACAGCCACATCATTTAGTTATAGAGAAAAATAACACACATTTCTTCCTAGGCTACGTCCACAGGCACGTCATGTTTGTTAGCAAGCTATTAGTCTCACATGTCATCTATAAAACACTAGTCACGCGTAAGCTGCCTAACAAGCAACTACAATAAGGCACTCATGCATCAACCTGAGCGGACAGTTGGGGAAACAGAGATAAAAGGGTTTGCAGTCACTCCTCTCAACACCCCGAGAGAGGAGAGAGAATACTATAGAATGGATTTAGAATCAGGAAGGGGAAATATCCTGTATTAGCCACTCAGTGGAGTGGAGTCAGAGGGGAAGGTTGATGGGTATGGATTACTTGTCTCTTGTTGGACTTAAAGGACATGTTATACGGCACCATCCGTTTCAGCATCTCCGGAGGCTGCAACACAGGACCAGACAGAAGCCATTAGGGATCAGAATAACACCACTCAACTTCCCTATGAACACCGCCTTGGTCATGGACTTCACTCATCCCTGTCACCCCATCTGACCACCGCATTGCACTTAGTATGTCTTAACAGTTGTTGTAGACAATATTTTCTGGACACAAACTCCATCTCACTTCTCTCTCTTCTCTCTCTCTCTCTCTCTACACTTTTCAAAAACGTTCAATCTAGAAGGGTTTCTTGGTGGTCTCTGTGGCAGACATAGAGCATAACTCTTTGAAGAACCCTTTTGGATTCCATGTGAAACTACAGAACTCGACGAGGCTATCCTCCATATTGAAACCAAACATTCCATCGCAGATCGCAATCTGAATTCCAAATTGAATATGATTGTCATAGAACTGTTGGTGCCAACATGGCTCCTGCAATGACACTTAAATCTCAAACAGAGTTAGTCTAAAATGTATGGTTCCGCTAGTGGCCATCAATTTCATTAGCTGGCACTTATGGTAGGATGTGGAAATGTCCTTCGTGTGACACCCAATGAGAACAGAATGTCTGTCTGTCTGTCTATCTGAAAAACAGCAAGAGCACCTGGGCCAGTCAGAGAGATCAGCCATCAAACTACAGCAGCTTCTGTTTCCCTGACTCACTGGGACCTGTTAAAGACACACAGCCATATCTCTTCTCTTCACATGGATAGGGTCGATTAGACCGAGAGAGACACACAACTGTCTAGCCTCAGAGAACAACTTTGAATAGCAAGAGTAACTTGTTGTTCCCTTAAAAAACATAATTGATGGTCTTGGCTGCCTGGATTTATCCTTGAAAACATAATTGGTTGTGCTTGTGCTTCAGAGCATACAGTATATTAAAATTGCAGTATAACTGGTTAAGATACAAGTGAAAGCAAAGGCCAATTAAACCTTAGCTATGGTTAATACGCAGTGGTGCAGTTGAGAGATATTTCCCATCTCATGTTATGTTATGAGACAGTGTGAAAGGAGAGAGGAGGGGAGATTTCAGAGTAATGCCATGCAATACTTTTGTGTGTTTCTTACCAGGGCCTCAGAGCGTAGGGTGACACGGTGCGGTAGAGCCTGGGCTAGCATGACAGGCTTAGACATAGGAGCCACCTGTCTTCTCTGGTTGGGAGGGCTAGGCGCGATTTGCTATTCAGGATGGCCAGCATCCAATATAACAATAAACAATGGGGTTACAGTAGTCTTAAGTGAGAAAACTATACTCAACAATAGAATTTGAGAACAAACGTCTCATAAATTCACATAAGAGCTTCCGTGCAACATCAGAACTCTTGGGAATTTATCAAACTGACAACAAAAGGAAGTATGTAGCATTTTTCAAGAAATATTCTGTGTCAAAACATTTCTTCAGCACGCAAATACCACCTGCAGGAGGAGACTTACCAGGGGATTGCTTAAAGTAGATACACGGCTGGCATGTGAAGTGTTTCTCATAACCTGAACCACAGTGAAATAAAATAAACTATTCAGCCCCTGCATACACTACTGGAATGTCAATGTTACATGCACACACACCCCCACTACCCCCTTCCCCCCCGACCCCCACCCCCATCCCCACCCCCCCACCCCCCTCACGGCAAACCAGAGCATGCAATTCTACACCCAGGGTTGCCAAATGCAATAACACATTACAAATCACGCAGAGCCACCGCAAACAAACTGAATAAAAAACAATATCTTCCTCTATGATTGCTTTTCATTTCAGGGGAAGGTAAATTGAAGTCACCCCTTGTTACCATTTTGTCACACTGAATGTGTGGTATTTTTCCTTCCCTTCATGATGAAGAAAATAACCATGCAGCTTCCCACAGGCCATGCAGAGTTGATGTATAGAAATGTTGACCTTGAAAATAACTGATTTGAACTGGGCCATAAGGTAAGGTACCTTGGGGCTGGAGGGGTAGGACAGCTCACTGGCATTGGCTGAGTAATAACCCCCCCTCGGCAGGTAGCCGCCCCCCTCCCACTCGCTTCTCTGCTCCGGAGGACTGGGGGGGTGGTGGTGGTGGTGGTGGTGGTATCCCCCATGGGACCCCATCCTCTCCTCAGTGTGTTGGGAGGGTGGGGGCGGAGGGGGAGGGGGAGGGGGGGGCGGGGGAGGAGGAGGGGGAGGCCGAGGGGAGGATGGGGGCCTGTAGGACTGGGAGGGAGGTGGGTAGTGGGAGAGGGGAGGAGGTGGAGGAGGGGGAGGAGGAGGAGGAGGTGGGGGATGACGTCCTCTAGAGGCCAGGGTAGAAGTCGAGGGGGGGGGCATCCTGGAATGAGTGGGCGGAGAAGGAGGGTGGCGTTGGGGGGATGGTCTGGAGGAGG
Organism: Argentina silus; assembly: GCF_951799395.1. NCBI lineage: Eukaryota > Metazoa > Chordata > Actinopteri > Argentiniformes > Argentinidae > Argentina > Argentina silus. The sequence continues at coordinate 19,743,670 of NC_139657.1, read as the reverse complement.
GCGGTGAGTAGTTGGGGATGGTGGGGTTGAGTCTCGGGGAGGGTGGGGGTAAGGGTAGGGGTGGCGGAGGCTGGGAGGAGGTGGGCTGTGTGGGGGCCAGTCTCTTCAGAGGTCCCCTCAGGCTCTGGTCAACATCGTCCAGGTTGATGTCATCCAGGTCGGTGGTGGCCAGCTGGAGACCCCCAGGGAAGCGCCTCACCGCAGGCTCAGAGACAGGGGACCGTGGCGGGGACATCTGAAGGACAACCTCAGACTCTCAGGACTCACAACCACCAAAGACCTTAAAATCTAGTCACTCTTTAAATATAACCGCATCAGAACTCAGAACTGGAGAACTAACAAGAGCAAGTGGATTCTATTGAAATATTCACCTTCTCAACATTTTCCCAGCACACAGCTCCACCACTAAAGTGATCAATGGAGACTTTTAATCCTGTTCCTTAAACAGAACACTGCAACTGCATTAGCATCACTACTACTTCATTACCCTAGTGTAAATGCCCGAAAAAAAACAGTCCACAGAACAAGCACAAAGTGTTAAGTTACTTAACATAGCTAGAAAACATAATACAGTAGTTATGGTTAAACCAGTTTGATAGAACTGCTGGACAGAGATAGGGGTCTGTATCTACAGTAAGAGGGCTAACTGATAGGCAGAGAGAGGGATCAGTATATACAGTAAGAAGGCTAACTGATAGGCAGAGAGAGGGATCAGTATATACAGTAAGAGGGCTAACTGATAGGCAGAGAGAGAGGTCAGTATATACAGTAAGAAGGCTAACTGATAGGCAGAGAGAGGGATCAGTATATACAGTAAGAAGGCTAACTGATAGGCAGAGAGAGAGGTCAGTATATACAGTAAGAAGGCTAACTGCTGTGCTGGACAGAGAGAGAGGTCAGTATATACAGTAAGAAGGCTAACTGCTGTGCTGGACAGAGAGAGAGGTCAGTATATACAGTGAAAGGGCACTACCTCTGGGGACTCGTTCTCCACACAGGAGATCTGCTCCAGCCTGGTCTGACACAAACGCTCCACCCAGTGCTGGACCTTTTCCGACTCCTCCAGGTCCTCACGCTCCGTCTCTGACACCTGGGGCGTGGACCAGGCCACACTGGGTCAGAGGTCACGCACAGCAATACACAACACTCAATGGGGTCACACCCAGAACCACGGAGTTACCCACATAGCCACACAACAAGGCCGGGACACGGCACAACGCAAGGCCATGAAAAGAATAACAATACGTGGTCCGTACCTCCTGGACCAGCCTACTGATTTTCAGCTGCTTCTCTCGTTCGTACATGCCCTCTTTTTCCTTGGCCAGCTTCAGCTCAAACTCCATCTCCTTCTTGTTCTTCCTCAGCTCCTGGAGGGTGTCCGTGTTGGACACCTTCTTCTTTTTCTTCTTTTTCTCTCCTTTCTAGGATGTTATTTATCACTGTGTGTCAATATAGCAAACCAGGAGACACACCAGACCAGAACTCATTCCAATCCAGACCAGAGACAATGCAAGGCAACAAACTATACTGTAGGCCTTTGCTTATGCTTTCTAATAGACATCTCAATAACCCCACAGCAACTAACTTTACATTTAGGTGTGTATGTTCAATTCCAACAATATCAAAATGCCACAGCACTGAGCTAACAGATTTGATCATAGTTAATTTATCTTCAGCGAACACTCACAGCACACCAAACTCTAACCACACAGAATACCTTGCGGATTGTGGGCAGCTTCCCTTCATATCGATAAAACCACCCGAAAGCTAAGGAGGAAGAAAAACATGAACCAGGTTCACACTGCTGCTGAAACTGACAACAAAACTGAGTGTGATAGTAGGACTTACTGTGTAGTAAGAACAGACTTACTACTGCACTATTTCAGCAGGGGGATAAAAGATCACGTCAAGGTGAATCACTCCACTGCACACCATAGAGAAAAATGAAGATGAGCACTTACTGCTGGGATAACAGCCTGTTTTCTACTTTAGCCATTTAGACTTGTCATCGAGTAAATAGTATTAAAGACGGCACCACCCAACTGCTACTATCAGAAGAGTGAGAGAAGGATTTTGGTCGTCAGAGGAAATCTAGCATGTTATACTGTATGTGTACGCTGTGCAGTGTATTTCAAACTCCCCCGTCCATTGATACAGTGGGGCCTCAATCACTCACTTCTCCCTCCTCCTCCTCTTCCTCCTCATACTCATCCTCATCCTCCTCCTGAAAGGAGCTGGCTCCATTGGCTGGCAGGACCAGGTGTAAGAGAAGCACGGCAGACAGGAGAGACAGGGAAGAAGAGACAGAGGGCATGCAGAGAGGACATGGAACATGAAACACACTACAGTAAGGCTGTACCAAATATCGTAGATATCATATTTACGATTCACCATACTCAGATCTACATGTATGGACATACATATGTACACAGATCTGTAGGATGTTGTATCAGACATCAGAGGTGTATCAGAGATACTGCTAATCTACCATGCAAGAAGATCTAGAAGGCAAATATAGAAGATCTATTTCTGTATCAGAGTTACACCCTATCCTCTGCCCTTACCGGAGCTCTTGGATTTGGGGGGTGGGGTGTTCATCTCGGGCTGGGCTGGAGCCAGGCCCTTGGGGCTCTTAGGGCTCTTGGGCTGGTCTCTGGAGCCCCAGTCCTCTTCCCACTCCTTGTGGTGCTTCCTCTCTGCAGCCTCAATCCTACACACACACAGAACACATACAGAGGTCATGAGTCAAAGGTCAGAGCTCCTCTGAAGTTGTGAACACTATAAAAAAAAGTTGTCATCACACCGAAGAGGTGAAATCTGCGTTTATCTTTCTACAGGACAGGAACACCCTTGTATCGGTTGCCTATGTGTTGTTGTACAGTGTATTGTGTATGTATTGTACAGCAGAGAGAGCAATAAACATGCAAATCAGGGTGGAAACCCACTTTTCCATTTCTTTCCGATAGCGTTCTTCTTCCTCAGCAGTTTTCTGAGAAATCTCCATCTTTCTCCTGTTCAAAACACAAACAAAAAACATTACAAATACCCAAGGCGAGGTGCTGACTAACAGAACATAACTAAAAACTAAATTAAATTGAAAGTCACACACTCATCATTGCTAATTTACACAATTAACATTTCGGCTCAATAGTCACGCCGAGGAAGTCTATTGAGCCGAACGGTTGGTGAGGTGAATAAATGAGAGAGAAGAGCGTGCAACTTTCATTTTCATTAGATTTTTTAATCTAACAGATAGATCAAAACTTAAATATAAAAATGGATGACCAAAATCCATTATAGAGGGAGATGAAGATATTCTGTATCAAGAACATAACAAGACAACAAAAGCGACATATGCTCACTTATAATCATCATCAGCTCAGAATAACTGATATTTACCAGTGTTCTGTGTCTGGAGAGGCATCTGTTCATTAAGCATATGCCCAGACAAAGATAACTTTTGGCAAAGACTGACAAGGAAAAGGACGTAATTATAATCATTCTATGTTCATCATTCTCGATCAATTAACACTAGCATTCCGAGAGGCTACTGAAGACAACAATCTTCAGGTCAACATAAGAGCACAGTATTTCTAATGTTTGAATGGAGCAAGTGCAGGGCCAGAGAGCGATTCTGTGGTACTGGGGTAACTCTGCCCTGTGCCCTACTCCAGAAAACACTAGTCAGGGTTGATTTGGAACAGGCCCCATGGTGGTTCACTGTTGTCCACTTACTGCCTCTCCTTCTCCTGCTGCTCCTTGACAATCTTGTTGGTCTCCAGCGCCACCCTCTTCTGGTGCATCAGCTCCTGTCTATCCAGCTCCCTGCGAGCCTCCACCGCCAGGCGCTCCTCGTCCGTCATAAACAGCTCACTGCCCTGGGAGAGCCAACACAGACAGTCAGAGAGAGATAGAGATATACAAAGTGGGGTAAGATTCTCCATGTTGGAACCAAACGTCAAAAGTATTCAAATGAGACCTCTGACAGGTACCTGGCAACTTAAACATCACCATCATCACCCCAATTTCAACTAGAAAAAAAAAGAATGTGTTCTGGGGGTCTCATACTGTTTTTATTCAAGAGTCCTGAAAGTTTCAATGCAGTTGCAGTAACAAAGGAGCTCACTGAATGTTGGCGTAAATCAAATAGTCTCTGCACGTTGTAATGTTGGATTGGTACTGCATGACTAGCTTTAAAGTTGTAGGAGGAGTTGCAACGTCTTATTTTGGTATAGAAAATGTTTAAAGATGGTTTAGATGATAGATAGATACATTTGCTGAGTAGTTGAAAGAAAGTGAGATAGTCTTATTATGGTAGTGGATAAAGTTAAAGATGATTTGGTTGGTTGGTTGGATGGATGGATGAATGGTTGGTTGGTTGGTTGGTTGGTTGGATGATTGAGTTGATAGACAATAGATCGGTAGATATGAGAAGGTTAGATAGATGAGAGAAAGTTAGATAGATCGATAGATAGATAGTTACTGTAGATAGACAGATGAGAGAAAGTTAGATAGATGAGAAGGTTAGATACACAGACAGACAGACAGACAGACAGACAGATAGATAGGAGTTTTTGAGTTACAAAAAGCTAAACAGTATAAGAAGTATTTAAATTTCAAAACCAAATGTCATAGCATAACAAGTTAGACCTATTTGCACGTTGTAAAGTTGGAATAGTGAATAGCTTACAAGTTGTAGGAGGAGCAGCAGTGGGAAAATTGGAAGAATTTGAATAATAACTAGAAAAAGAAAACTTCTGAATCAAGCCCACAAATTAGGTCCAACAACACTCCCCAAAAGATGAACACTGTAATTCAAAGGTTTATTATGACCTAAACACAATTTAACAGATCACAGATCTGACTAGGATACAATTTGGCTAATGGCAGTGAAAATGAGCTCTGGATATATTGTACAGCAGGCCCAGCGGGGCGAGGACAGAATAACAATATGACAATCACAGACATTGTTTATTTCTTCAATGTACTTCTCTGTCTGGCTGTGACAACAAGAGGTGGTTATCCAATTTTATGTTTTCTATTTACTCTTGTCACAGACAATTGTGCTTTACTCCGCTATGCAGGGAAGCAGTAAATAAATGCAGATAGCTTGTAGCAAAAATACTGAAGCCTGAAGACAACAACCTGGGTACTTGGGGAGGCAATACGTAAATGTATTTGTATGTAGGTGTATTTTTCATACACTATATAATGCAGCTTGTGTCTGTGTAATTGTGATATGTCTCAAAGAGGAAAATACACTTATCTTCTCAGTAGATGGATTATACCTCAGTCCTGTGATTATAAAGGGATGACTGTGTAGTGTGTACTTACAGCGCCGGTGAGAACTGTGATGGTTAGACTTCTGCTGCTCTTCAGAACTCTGACAGCCTGCAGGGACAATAAAGGCACACTTTACTGAGCAAATCTATTTTTTACCACCCATCTATTCATACCACCCACAACCTTCCTGTGAATTTCAAGTGGACTCTTTCATATTTGCCTAGGGAATAAGATGGTGGTGTCTTAGAAGTGAGTATGATATAAATGATTTCAGCAGCAAAGGAGAAAAGCAGGACAGGGCTGGACTGCAGTAGAAGGTGGTTGTTTGTGATGTGCTATAACCATATCAACAAGCCTCACCTCTTTGTGGTCAAGGTTGGTGAACTCCACCCCATTCACCTCTACAATCTGGTCACCAACCTACAAAACAACACAGCACAATTTGTAAGGCCAGTGATGCAACGCATACACATATACACACACGTACACGCGCACACACACACACACACACACACACACCTGTAGTCCGACTTCTGCGGAGAGTGAGCCTGGCTTCACGTTACTGACATAGATGCCAGGCTTCTGGGTGGGCCCACTGGAGATGCTGATGCCCATGCCCTTGGTGCCCACCAGGCTGAGGAACACTTTTTTCTCCTTGATCTCCTTCCCTCCCATGGACGCCAGGCCCGCCACGCTGCTCTTTTTCTCCTGACGGACAAACGGCCACACAGAGAGAGAGAGAGAGTAAACACACATAGAAACAAAGAAACAGACACAGAGAACTCTTGAGTTAATGCTTTTGAGTGGTCAAACATGTGGTTATGTGTGTTTGTTATTGGGTAAACTGTATTTGTCAAATGGCACTGCGTCCAGAGAGAAACAGAGCTCAATTTGATGATCAAGATTGAGCCACAGGAGGGAAAGAATGGCTATCATAATTCAAAGGACATTATTGAATTTAAAAGAATATGAAAGAATATGAATCTCAATCTCACCCCAGACTCCGACACAAACTGATCCACAAACTGCCACTTGAGAGCCTCCTCTGAGGAACTGGTGAAGAGAGAGTATAGTTGCTCTATCATCTCAAGGCTTCTTACACAATCTCCCACAATTCTCATAAAACAGAAGGTATTCAAGGACAAAAACAACCAAGAGGAAAACCTATGAATAATGAAAAAGCTATGAATCTACCTCTTCACTGGTATCATCCCAACCTCTGCACAGAGAAAAGATTGAGAAAGAGACAGATCATTCAAATTAAAATACTGTAAGTAATTTCATCTAAGTCACAAAGCTGGTGCATTTTACAAGTCTTACATGTATTACTGAATCTTACTCTCCATTGGGTATGCTCTTAACCTTTAACACTATAACACTGCTGTATATTGAGCAATCTGACTTACGTCTGACTTTGAGTGACACCGTCTTCTTGGTCTTGATGAGGTTGATGACTTCCTCGTGGATACAGGAGGAGATGGAGTAGCCGTTGATGCGTACAATCTCATCTCCCACCTGAAAGGTTAAACAAAGGTGAGTCTTTGTGTAACAGTGTATATACTGTAAGTGTCTGCGTACATATATATGTACACTTCAGAGGTGACCAAAGATTGCCTAACACAGTTAAATAAGAATATGTTGAATATGAACAGATACAGTGTAATAGACATTCTATATTAACTATATGCCAAGCAAGAGACAAGGTTAACAGTGTATCTCAGGGGGATTTCTAGATGCCGGACAGAAGGTCTGTCTCACCATTATGAAGCAAATTTGAGCACCTGACATCTGTCACAAGGTGAAATGGACTCAGTACTGCAGACAGACAGCAGACGGCCATTCAATCTGAGTCATGACAATTTACTTTTTGAGGGTATGAGGGTCCGGAGGGTCCGAAGAGTTCTTCAAAAGTGCCTAGATGTTTTTTATTATCCCATTGACCTACTGACTGTTTCTGACTACATCAAACACATGAGGTGCGACACATAAATGCACTTAAGTTAGAAAAAAATAAGATTTTCTCCCAAAGGATCGCAGACTCCAAACAAGAGTGTGCCTGAGCTCAGAGTGGGCTACAAAATCATCACTGCTTGCAAATGTTTACTATTGTACTTCATGAAACATACACATAAACAAACAACATATATGAGAAATAAAGTAGACATGTGGTTGCTGTAATGGCTTGATCAAACTGGATAGGTTTGTTCACTGTTGCCATTATGCGCATCACACGATTGGAATCAACCTGTGAACAATTTGAGGGTCGGCTAAAGTAGACCAAAAGCAATAATATTTGTTTATATTATATTATATCTATACACCTATGCTGCGTTGCATATGTTTCCACTTATATTTGACAGGCTAAATCTGAAATAAGTTGAATAAACTAGGCCTATGAACACGCCATCAGCGTGAATCATATTAATGAGCGAATATTTTGACCCTGCAATTGAATTTTGTGTACTGGTACAAAGGGAACTTTTGAGTTGTTGTTTAGATATCAGGTGGGGGTGGCTTCGATGTCACACAGGAGTGAAATGTGCACTGACGGATCCATTACTGGTTCCTCCGCCAAAGTCGACTTCGGCAAGTATCTGAAATGGACTTCAACTTCTCCTAGACAATTGGGACACCCTTCAAAATGGCAACATGAAATTTGAGTTCTGGGTCAGGAGGAGAAAGTGGTAGTGGTAGTGGAAAAGATAACTTTTTTTCGACTAATGGGACACATCCATGGTTTCTTACTCCCTCTAGTGGATCCTGGCGGTACTCATGTCACCTGAAATACACTCACCGCTTTATTAGGTACACCTGTTCAACTGCTCGTTAACGAAAATATCTAATGGTGTGGGGGATATTTTCTTGGCACACCTTGGGCCCCTTAGTACCAAGTGAGCATCGTTTAAACGCCACAGCCTACCTGAGTATTGTTGCTGACCATGTCCATCCCTTTATGACCACAGTGTACCTATCTTCTGATGGCTACTTCCAGCAGGATAACGCGCCATGTCACAAAGCTCACATCATCTCAAACTGGTTTCTTGAACATGACAATGAGTTCACTGTACTCCAATGGCCTCCACAGTCACCAGATCTCATTCCAATAGGGCACCTTTGGGATGTGGTGGAACGGGAGATTCGCATCATGGATGTGCCAAAAGACAAATCTGCAGCAATGATGCTATCATGTCAATATGGACCAAAATCTCTGAGGAATGTTTCCAGCACCTTGTTGAATCTATGCCACAAAGAATGAAGGCAGTTCTGAAGGCAAAAGGGGGTCCAACCTGGTACTAGCAAGGTGTACCTAATAAAGTGGCCAGTGAGTGTACGTAACTGTCCCTAAGACCTCAGTGAAAAACACATAGGTTCACCCTCATGAATGGCTAAGTATAAAACACACATACATACACACACACACACACACACACACACACACACACACACACACACACACACACACACCTGCAGGCCCACGTTCCCGGCCTGTCCATCCTTGACGATCTGTGAGATGAAGAGGCCACAGCCAAACTCCAGACCCCCTCTGACACTCAGACCTAGCCCCTCTGGATGTGTACGGTCCAAACGCACCTCTTTCAGCTTACTGCATACCCAGGACAGGGAAGAGGAGGAGGGTAGGAGATGAGGGGCAGGGAGGAGATAGGGTGGAGGAACAAGTGGAGGAGAAGGAAGGAGAAGGAAGGTAAAGGAGACGTGGTGATAGAGGGAGTAGAGTGGGGGAGGATGAGGAAGGAGGGGGGGACATCAATCAGAGCCTCAAAAACAACTCCACTCACTGTGATTAACATCTCTACATTTTCAATATATAAAAGTACATAAACTATTATGTAAACACCAGACCCGGGATGTTGACCCCACTCACCGTGACCTCTTAGGGGTGAGCAGGTCGTACTCCACCTGGTGTTTGAGGGGGATGAGGGGCCGGATGGCGTCAAAGAGAGGCAGGCGGTTAGGCTCGTTAATCACCAGCTTCAGGTCCCCAACCAGAACTGGCAGCTCCATAGACCTGAGAGGGAGAGGGGAGTAATACTGGGCAGTTATAAACCCTGCACGCATGGCTCACACACACACTAACACACACACATTCACACACACGCTCACAGACACGCTTACACACACACATTTTTTTTTTGTCGAGCAGTCGCTAATTGTTGTTTTTCTCATGGAGCACAAGCTACACACAAAAAAATCCAGCCTGTCTGAGCACACAATAATATTATTCAATACCAAACATGTTTTCCGAGTTGAATGGTTTATTATATGTTATGTTATTGTTATATGTTAAAGTCAAAGTAAAGTTAATGACAAAATTCGCCTCTCATATGTGACCGGCTCCATCTTGCTCCACCACTAAACTAGAAAAATAAGCTCCAGAAGAAACATCCTGGGCAAAACAGCCTTGCAAAAGCATCGATTAGTCTGAGATCAGTCTGAAAACTGAGATCTGTCAGTTGACCAAGATTATTTTTAGTAAGGTAAAGCTCTAACAACACACACAGACACACACACACACACAGACACACACACACAGAGCAGAGAACAGCAGCTCTATTGACCAGTGGGTAGAGGGGTGGGGAGTAATATTATATTATATTATATAAGTTAAGCAGAAAAAGAGAGTGATAAAATATTATGCAGAAAACAGAGTGAGAAATTTGAAGGAGAATGATACAGAGAGACTAAAGAGTAGCAGGGCACAGCAGTGGCAGGGTGTAAAAAAGCAACACCCATGATAGTACTAACAATTCCAAGAACGTGCAACCAACCTGATAATTACAATGGCAACCTACAGCTTATAAATCTACCCTCCTGGTCTGGTCAATTAATTATTTACTTTTGCCATTTCACTCCTGACCCACATATGAAAAGGAAAAAAGCTTTTGTGAAAAGCTGGCCAAGCTTGGCGGAGCACAATGGAAAACTGATCAGAGGGCTAAGCAATGGGGTTTCAGAACTATGGCTTCATACAAAGATCACATGGAAACCAGCACCCCCGGCCCCCATTCACCCCCACTCGTCCTACAATATTATCAGAGACCTGAATGAAACCAAATCTACCAAACACACATATCACACACACACACACACACACACACACACACACACACACACACACACACACACACACACACAGTTTAGGGACATTGCAGGACTACAACTAATGAGTTATATAATTGCATTTTTATTCATATTAATATTCAATGGAATTTAGGCTATGAGAAGAAAACAGCTGAAGAACATTGCTGTAAATTGGTCATCCTGAATACAACATACGTAGCTCTAACTGAAGTAAAACTGAAGTGAAGTGAAACACTCAACAACAATGAGAGACGTGGGTACTCACTGGTGGTACATCCGCAGCACATCGTACAGGTAATCCTTCTCCGCCTCATTGTCAATGAGCAGCTCCACCTACAAAGCACAGAAACCTTTGGTCTCATCCTCATCGTCAGCAGATACAGATGAGACACCATGGTTACAGCCAGGAGAGGCGGCTGGCCCCTGACCCACCAACACATCCCTCTCGTAACACAAACCTGGTGCCGGCTGAATTGCTGCAGAAAGGTTTTGAGGAAACGCTTTGGCCAGTCATTGATGTAGCACATCTCCTTCATTCAGAGATAGGAGGAACGGTTTCTACCTGTGTGCGCATGCCAGTGCTTGCCTGTGTGTGTGTGCATACCTGTATGCATGAGTGTGTGTGGTGTGTGGTAACGCTCTCCCTCTTTCTACAGCATCACCTCTCTATTGTTGCTACTGGTGGTAGAAGGCCAGATAGTAGATTGTTTTCTCCTCTCCTGTGCTCCCTTACTGAGACTGTGGGATGCTAGCCACTCTCATCCTACTAGACTGAGAGTGGGTGGAGGCAAGATGGGGGGGGGGGGGGGGGGAATAGTGAGGTCAGCAGTGTCACCTCCACCATACACACTTCCCTAGACATGCATGCACTAATATAAACATACACACACACACACACGCACACACACTTAGGTAATAGTAATCATCTTTTTAAGCCATTTGAAAAATGGCTTTTCAAGATATATAGCTTGATTATATTTTAATCATACAAAGTCAGTAAGCCTTGTGGTATAATGTGGTAACATAGGCTGAGTTGTGAGGTTGCTGGGTGTATAATATAACCCAACAGTGTTTATGGTGTCGACTCGTAAACCTTTCATGACTCTGACTCATGTCTGCAACAGCATAAGTCACTCTAGCAGTGCTTGTGTGAGCAGCAGACTTTGGCACCATAAAGTGATAAGATTTATAATCTACATAGAGACCACTGCCCAGTCAGGAACAGAAAAACACACAGCTGGAGTTGCTAGATTGAGCCCGGAAATACACACTCAAATTCCCTTATTCCCAAGCACCCAAGTGTAGCATAGGCAACACATGTTTTGTAATATATCAGCTTGATCAATTGTCATAAATTGGACGGACATTGCATCCCATATGGACATAGGCATATATGAATTCACAACTTATACCTTTCATTGGACTTCATTAATGCCCACTTCAATCTTACATCTAGGCCTTTACTTCGAAAAAATAATACCATAACCCTACATCGAATGTGTCTTCACTTTCATTCTCCACAAATATTGCCATAAACATCCCCCATGCAGGCACAAAGCCTTGTTGTTCCTGCCCGCCTCTAATTGCAGTCTTAAATTGTCCCATTCATTCCGCTCTACTAGTCATCTCTGACACTGTCTAAATTAAGTAATGGAAAACGACCCGTTGTGCGAGTCTGCAGTATGGGACCCGGGACAGATGGCTCTGTATCTACATTACAGGGGTGAAAACACCCTGGGTGTACAGTATGTAAGATATCGTATTCCCTTACTGTGTCTCTCACAATACGGCCAATAATATATTACTGATATTTGTTCAAGATGCATAGGCCTCAAGTAGCCTTAGTGTAATTTCGCTGTAGGCTAAAGAAACCAACAAAATTATGAAAAATAGAAGAGGCAATAAGTCCAACACGCACAGTTCACCTACGCAAAGGTAGTTCTATCAGGGACGTCGACACACACGTCGCGATAGATCTACTGCACCGCTTATCCTACGTGTGAAAATGTTGTCGTCATACACATTGTAGCATAATGTCCACTGCAACTAAATATTTGATATCCTATAGGCCTAGGCAGCCAACTTTATAACATCTTGCTGATGAGCAGCTTTCTCGCCTCACAGGTATGTTTTATGACAATTAGCAATACAACCCAAAACTAAAATGATTAGCCCTACGTTATTGTTATACAAACGAATTGGCTATCAACTTCGAATTGCTGCGTCTCACGCACTATCGTGCGTAAAAGCCCTATCCCTACAGAGGGTTCAGAGTACATGATCACACTCTTGGCTATAACTTTGATAACAAACAAAGCGGAATTAAACAACTATTCCTTCATTTCACAAATAACATGTATTTATCCGGTCCTCTTACCTTGTGTCTAAATTCACGAGCTACTTTTCGTTCCATCTTCGACAGAATACGGTGTCACTAACCATTAACTAACCAGTGATCTCCTGTGCAACCGTGCCCTTTCCGTAGCCTAGTGATTCTACCGTTTGTGGACGCTGGGTGGTGGTGGAATTACATAAAAGCAGGCTATTGCCCTATTCAGAGGACGCGCAAATACCTGAAGTGAGCCAATTTAGCACAGTATAGTGAAGTGCACAATATTGTTCTCCTTATTGCCAATCATCATCACCTTATGTTAGGACATAGGCTATATTAGCAGCTTAACGATATGAATACTACGGCTGTTTGTTTTTTTCTTATTACAAGGCTCGGCCTAATTACTGTCACTGTAACAACAGGATACAACAACAGATTAAACCATTTAAAATTACAACATAGGTTACAACATTTGCAAAATCTATTGAAAATCACATGGAGACATTCAAAGAAAAATAAGAACAATACAAAAAAAAAATAAAGAAAAAAAGGGGGGGATCAGGCTACTCAGTGAGTACTACTTATTTTCTAATTTCTAGTAGATATAACGTTTCAAATGCATTTAAAAGTGTACTGAAACTAACTGTGTCTATACCATTAAAAAACACACGGAATGATTTTCACAGATATTTGACAACGTCAAAAATGTAAAACATAGGATGGGGTCAGTGTGTGATTTAGAGATGGGATTTCTAAATCCGTTCACCACTTAGAACAGTAGGTAGCGGTAGAGTACAACATCGCTACTGGAGTGCACTTTTTTCTACTCCGAAGAGAAAATAGATTGTAAACTTCCGGGATTTCAACGAGACGAAAGTTTCATGAAATACTGAAAGGTAACGAGAAAATGTATTCAAATGTTGAATACAGCACAATATAAATGATTGTTTTACTTAGTCTTTATCGATTTGCAATATTGTATGTAAATGTTGTTGATAACTATCCATCTAACTACTAGTGTCAGTGAGATAATGTTTGATTGGGACTTGTTGGATTGAGGTGCAGTGCCATGAATGAACTCCACTGAAACGTTTGCTACCACCGTCCATAACTAACCAGACGAAATGTTGGAAGCTACTGCAGTGCAATGTAAATATATTTCTTTATTGAAATATATGCTTCAGAATAGGCTAACAGCAAATACTCAATAATCTCTGCTAACAGAGTTAGCTAACTCTGGACTGGTGTATGCATTTTTGCAGTTCAAATTTGCCGCGACCACTGGCGCCTAATAGCTGCCTAGCAACAGCGGGAAGGCTCGCCCAACTAACTAATAATCCAGGAAGAAAGCCATCAGCCACCTGTTACTCAATTTAAGAGCTCCTTTTACAATGCTAACATCTGGTATACCGAGGTGGGCAACTGAAACCGTACTATCATGATGGCAGACTCAGTCTGTTGTTGGTTGCAAGTTCCCACTTTATAGATGTAATCTCTTATGTTGTTACATAGTGTAGTAAGCCTATGTAAATAACCAGATTCTTGTCTTTCAGGGCAAGGGTCTCAGCACATTGCATTATTTGCTTTCTCTGTTTCAGGCAATCATTGGGATGGAGTCTCCTCCAACGAGGGGATATGTGTCAGACAGGTAAGGCTACAATATGTATGTAGGCCTAATGCAGTGTGTTTCTGTGGCCCCTCCCCACCTGTGAGGAAAGACTGAGCAAGACATTGCTGTTTAATTGCTTTGCCTCAGAGGACAACGTTCGTGACCGACTCTGACGAGTCCACTCGCTAAGGGTCTGCTGTTAACTGCAATCTCTGAATACTCAACATTATTGTGTGTGTAATCCTCCAGTGTTCGTACTTTAATCTGACTCTCATAGGATTAACTCCTAAATTGGGTTTCAGTGTTTCATCCAAGGGGCACAGTTTCCCACTTCCTATGTTGACCATGCCTAGTTGCAACTGCAGCTCTATGAGAGGATTCTCTCTGAAGTTGCAAAAATATAGGCCTACATAGACTGAAACCAAAAAACACATGGCCAGACTATATTGCTGAACAAAAACCTGCTTCAGGATATCTTACTTAACTTGTTTGTGGTGTTCTTGTGTAAATTGCAATGAAGTCAAAATATTCCCCAGGAGTTATGTTTTATTCATTTTTACCTGTGGCTGTTTGTTACCTTTTACCTGTGGCTTTTGGTCCTGATGTTGACAGTCACCAATAGCAGGCTCCAAAGGCAAATATCAATACTCAACACTAATCAATACTAGACATTGACAGCTCTTATGCCTGCACAAATTATGTGACGGAACACACCTGACTAAACAGAAACACCTGTCAAGCCAATTTTCAAATACTTTTGGTGCCCTGAAATAGGGGGACTATGTATAAAAAGGGTTGAAATTTGTAAATGGTGAAACCAATCAGAAAAAAGAAAACATTGAATTAAAGCTGAGCATCGCTACTTTAACCTCTTAGTAATTCGATTTTTTATTTAAAATCCAAACTGTTCCTCTTTCCAATACTTATGGTGGGCACTGTATATTTTTGCGTTCTTGTAGAGTTTAAGTTGCAACTAGACCATGCCCTGCTTCTTCTACAGCATATTTTGAGATGCAACAATGTCTAAGAAAAACCTTTTTGATTTTGAAAATATGAGTGATTAAATCCAGCCCCGTTATGGACTGATCGATTGAGTCATATTGAAGTCTTTCCTTTTCTTTTTCCTTTTCAGAGCCACCGGCCGTACCCCAGGGCAAGAGGATGACTCTCCCCTGCCCCCCATCACTGAGCGCCTAGCGTACCTGCGGCCTTCTAGGGAGCTGCTGGAGTTCTACAGGCAGAAGATTGCTCAGTTTGATGGAGAACACGAGGACCTTCTTCAGATGCTGGAGAAGTACAGATCTACCACAGAAGATCAGGTAAGAGTGTGTGTGTGTGTGTGTGTGTGTGTGTGTGTGTGTGTGTGTGTGTGTGTGTGTGTGTGTGTGTGTGTGTGTGTGTGCGGTATGTTTGAGTACACAGTTAACCAGTATGATAATCCCCCTTTTTCTCCCTGCCCACACAGCACAAGTTGCAGTGGGAGGTGCGTCAGCGTGAGGGAGAAATCGCTGAGCTGCAGAAGGCTCTGAGCGACATGCAGGTGTACCTCTTCCAGGAGAGGGAACAGGCACTACGCCTGTACGCAGAGAACGACAGGCTGAAGATCAGGTGGGTCAACTCTCAGCTTCATTAAAACCACCAACTTGGTGAGTCAAAATAAATGGTTCACCCTGCCACCTGAAAAAGGTCCTCTGTGGCTCAGTTGGTAGAGCATGGCGCTAACAACGCTTAGGTTGTGGGTTTGATCCCCGCTGGGACCATATATACTGAAATGTATGCACTCACTGCAATTGTAAGTCGCTTTGGATAAAAGCGTCAGTTAAATGGCATATATATTTAGAAAGCATCTTTTTATTAGTCATAGAAGTGCTGTTGTTTTATTTCTACATATACTGTGTAATACAATTTGCATTTTCAGATTTAAATTTATGAGACAGACATGAAAATAGGTATATTTTAAATAAAGGTAACAAGGTTTTTGTGTATAGAGAGCTGGAGGACAGGAAAAAGATCCATCACCTCCTCGCCCTGGTGGGCCCAAACGCAGGAGAGATCACCTACTTCCACAAGGACCCTCCACATCAGGTCAGTGTCAAGGCTTTTGTCAGCAATAATCTTCAAAACCATTTACAACCAAAACTAGTTCAGCGCAAAATATTAACAGTCAGTGCAAATTGTGTTGTCTGAATATCGGAATTGATCCAATTTTGACAGCTAGATGGGTTTCAAGTGTGTTTTTGTTTGTTTCAGGTCACCATCACACAGAAAAAGCTTGAGCCCAGGGTTCAGGATCACCGCAGGACAACAAAATCAAGAACTGGGTCCACTAAAGGTTTGAAGAAAATGTTTGTTGTAATATTTGATGGCTTTAATACAAACTGTTTTAGTGAAAAGTTTTATTTTGGATGAAATGTAATATTCAATTCATTATGGCATTTGATTGAAATTGCTTGATTATCTCGGCTTTGCAAAATCAATAAATACTTGTCCTGTGAAGACTAAGCTCAAAAGAAGGGAGCTATTAAAATCGTATTTTCTAAGTAGAATTACAGTGGACTCTTGGCACAAATGAGTTTAGTAAAAAGTGGAATAATCTTGTCTGGGAGTGCAATATTTCTTTAACTATGCCACTTTTTCTGTGTCTCTCTATGAACAGAGGACAGCAGGAGGGCAAGATCAGTGGAGGGGGTGCATGGGGAGAGTCCAGAGCAGTACAGCAAGGACAACCAGACCTTGTTACTACAGGTGACCCCACCCCTGACCACAATAACCCGGGAAAACAAGTCTCTTGCACATCCATTAGCTTCCTTTGAGAATTATTCATATTAAACTGATGTAATGTCCTTACCTGTCTAGGTGGAGGCGCTGCAGGCTCAGATGGAGGAGCAGACACGTCTGGCTAAAGAGCAGGTGGAGTCTCTGCTGGAGGACCGAAGGATCCACGTGGAGGAGGGACAGGTCCAGCACCAGAGAGACCAGGACCGCATCACAGCCCTGACTGACAAGTAGGTCTACTACCCCACCTCACATACAGTACACTGTTACTGCTATATCACTTTTGCCAATATACCAATAGAATGCTTTGGACCTTTCCTTCTATTGCAATAGTAGATCCCGTTTTATACAGTATGTCCTACTCCGCTCCTACTCAGGCTCCAGCGCACCCAGAACCTGCTCTATGAGAGCACCAGGGATTTCCTGCAGTTAAAATTTGATACGCGGGCCCATGAGAAGGCCTGGATGGTGGAGAAGGACCATCTGCTGAGGGAGCTGGACTCCTGCCAGGACAGGCTGAGGCAGTCCAGGGATAACAGGGACCACCAGCCTGGGCCACGGACCAGCAGCATGGCTCTGCTACTCACCCAGCCCCCACCAGACACCCAGCAGGTCCACAGAGAAGAGCTCAAGGTAGGTCCCATGCTCTTTGATTTGGTTTTATCTGATCATTTTGAGGAGGGAAAAAATAAACAAAACAAAAAAGTATTGTTCAGCACCCAGATGTAATGATGTGTTATGACAACATAATTTTTTTAAGATCATCTGGAAATCTCTATACTGAGGCAATAGTCCAGATTCAATGCCATACAGTATTTTCTATACATCACTGTGCTGGGGCTTTTGGAATTGCACTGCAGGTTTGAACTATCCCGTTAAGTATGTGGTGTTAAGAGAATTATTGTACCCTGTGGTTCCCTTTTGCCCAGGCAGTACAGGAGGAGCTGAAGCAGGCCCATCGTCTGGCTGAGATGTACCGGGAGCAGTGTGTTACCCTTGAGACAGACCTGGCTCAGATCCGAGAGGAGGGAGACGTGGGCAGGGAGATATTCAAGGTACACACACAACATGGGATGAGATCTGCGTGTAACTCAAATTTCATTACATTTCCCATCAACATGTATTTTGTGTGTATGTCGAAAGAGCGCAAAATAATCCAATCCTTTGTTTGTGCAGGACCGCTCGGACAAGATGGCGAAACGCTTGCAGATGATGACTCAGCGGTATGAGGCGCTGGAGAAAAGGAGGGCCATGGAGGTGGAGGGCTTTAAGACCGACATCAAACAACTCCGACAGAAACTTAAAGACGTAGAGAAGCAGCTCTTCAAGGTGAGCAGGGAGAAGTCTGTGGACTTGACTATCTGTTCTTGTGATAGAACACTGCAGTCAAGATGTTCTTTCTGGTTGTCAAAATTGGTCCCTGACGATGGCACTGAGTGCCTAAATGTTAGTTTGTCAATGATTGTATAATAGAATGCAACTGTCTTGTATTTTTTGGACATTCATACGTTATCCATCAGTCTGCACCTTTTGGTGTTTTTTCCCTATGCTTGCGCTGTTCCAATATTTATCGGTCATGGCCATTCCTGTGTTTTTTCCCTGTGTGTGTGTGTTCAACTGGTGTATGTTACCTTCGTGTTTCAGGTGACGCTGAACGTGGGCCCCAACCAGGACCTGGCCATCCTGCATGAAGTGCGTCAGACCAACGCCCGCACCAGACAGGTCCAGGGGGAGCTGAAGACCCTGAAGGCTAAGATCTATGGTCTGGAAAACGAGCTCCGATACAGCTGAGACTCGACCACTGCGGATCGGACAGAGTAGACCAACTGATCTGTGAAAGGATGACTGATGATGACATGTTGTGTTAGACAGGCTCGGTTTAACCTGGCTCTCATAATTTATTTTATTATTATTATTTTTATTATTTTTATTGTTATATACTTTTTACATTGATTTACTCAAATAGAAATAGAAATTATATGCAAATTGTGTATCTATGGAAGGGAGACGCATGTTTGTCCTATTACTGATTTATTTTTGTGTTGTGTTCCTATCTAGCTGAATGTGACTAATGTTTTAAGTTATGCTTTTTAGCAATAAATATGTATTTTTAGCAATTCACTCTAGTAATTATATCTATATGATAACATTTCGAAATATTTTATGAATGAGATATTGATCTTGAGCCTTGACTGCAAATGTATGCAATGGCCACACTTAACGCCCAAACATCACTTTCTTCATTCGACTTCAATCCGGTTTTGGTGAATCGAAACTTTGTTTATAAATAGCTAAAACGTCATCGCTTTCATCAACTCGACCTCTGCGCAGGCGTCTTCAAGTTGACTGCTGACAGTTCGCTCGAAGCCAACTCGTTGCCCGCATGGCCTGTTATTTGAAGATGGCAGCAGATAAAGCGAATTGATTAGGTCAACTATCAAATTCAGAGATGGCGCGTGATAAATGTTTTTATTACTGAAGTTAGCTTGGTAGGTATTGTAGCTGGCGAATGCTATCTAGCATTGTGTTTTGTTTTCGTCTCCTGATACTAGTACTAGTGATTTGTTAGCTAGGTGGAAATGGCAGAGTTTATGCAAAGATTGAATGTTTTGAAACTTGGTTGGCGACTGCTGAAATCAAGCCATGCTGGAGCACGAAAACAACTTCATGTTTCGCCGTTGTCATCCCGAAGTTACAGCCATGTAAGTCAAAGGCTTCATATTATTGCCAACGTCAGCTTTCGACACTGAACAACAACAGCAATTGGGTTAGCTCCAGTTACTCAGTCAATTAAAGAATGAATTAGGCTAGCTTGCTCACTCAGTTCCAAATCTCCACATTCATGATACGTAGCTGCTGGTGATTTTGGTATGTGATATTGGTATGCATGTCTCAATAATACAATCAATGACAGTCAAGACAGAGCATATAAACCAATAATACAAGTCAATGCAAAAGTTTTAATCTGAGTTGGCAATCAAACATGTTCGATTCAGTTGTGTGTTTGGGAGTACACTGCTACCTTTACACTTGCCTGTAATTAATTAGCCACAGTACCTATACTACAAATATCTCCGACTGAAACGGGGAAAAGCATGGTGTGCGTGGGCTGTGGGGTGAAGTCGAATGACACTTGACAGAAGGACAGCTAATCTAAACACACCATGATGCTGGTATAGTCTGGTCTGTCTGTACCTTGGGACAGTCCTCTCACTTCACCTCCTCTGCATGTGACCAGTTCAGTGCGTTACAGTTGAGTTGGGACAGGAGGCAGGACAGGGCACCACTGTATCAATGGGGACTTGTCTCCTGAAAATAAATCATCTCACATTTCACACTGAAAATTGCAAAATATAAATCATCTACTGCTTCTTGGAAAGTCTGCTTCCATATTTTCTGCTATGCTGCTGATATTTTTGCCAAGTGTCTACCAGCAACCTAGGCCTAGACCCCACAAAGAGCAAGTCCCCACATCATCATTCATCTGTTTCCCCAGCAGGGTCAGAACTCTTTCGGGCTCCTCTTTGACATTGACGGGGTGCTGGTACGGGGGAGGACACCCATACCTGCAGCCAAACAGTGCTTCAGGAACCTGGTGGACCGGAAGGGGAAATACAAGGTGCCCGTGGTCTTTGTGACTAATGCAGGAAACTGCATGAGGCAGACCAAGGCTGAGCAGCTGTCACACCTGCTGGAAGTGGAGGTGAGTGATACATTTGTGGTATACTGTCATGCACTTTTTCCATTACAAATGAATGCACCCCAGAAACATTATATCAAACTATAACTTGTCTGTCTATCTTTGAATATTATGATTATGACAATAATTTTGCCTTGTCCCTGTCTTGTCAAAACGGTAATATACTAGGCAGCTTATGAATGCTATATCCAGTTACAGTAGCTAGCGCTCTGCTTGCTTACAGTTCAGTCAGAACACTCAGTTTAACCATGTATTGCATGAAAATGGTAATACATTTAAGCTTTGTGTAATTGGTTGGCTCCGCTCTGTATAGCTCCCTGCCTGGAGTTAAACGACCACAACATACAAGTATGCATTATGGCAGGGAGCCCATGACTCATCAACACCCTGGGTGGGGGTCGTGGGTGGAACGACCACACAAAACGGCTTTCATAGTCAGTATAACCATGTCGCAACTGTTGAATGCTATGGACGAAGCTTAAACTTGGCTGCTTTTAAGCTTCTGTCCCTTGAACATGTGATGGCGTTTTTGCATATATGTGCACCAGCTGTTCTGTCACCTGATAGACAGCTGCGCCTTTGGAATTGCAGTGCCCTGCCTGAACTAACACTATGCCCCATTTTTGTTTTTCTTCTGTTATTCTCTCCTCCACAGGTGTCTCCGGACCAAGTGATGCTGTCCCATAGTCCTTTGCGTATGTTCAACCAGTTCCACAACATGTGTGTGCTCGTGTCAGGTCAAGGCCCAGTGCTGGAGGTGGCTCAAAAGTATCCTAACAAACCACATTGATGTAAACAAGGTCACTCTTCACAAGTTTAGAATAGAAATCTCATAGCCTTGCAAAGATGTTACACATGAACACACTTGTCTGTATTTTGAACTTTTAATGATATTTAATGATATGATATAACCTGTTCCATTCTCCCAGTTGCAATGTTCTCCCTCTGAATGTGTCACATTGTCTTGCTCTGTTCCTATTTTCTGTTATGTTGTGTTTGACTTTAACCTATTGAACTCCAGTCTGGGGTTTCAGAATGTAGTAACCATAGATATGCTCAGGGAAGCGTATCCTCTTCTGGATGTAGTGGATCACAATCGAAGGCCCAAAGACATGGTACGTGTGAAAGTGGGAAACTGTGTGACCAGGGTCATATTCTGCAAACATGAAATAAGGGCGGATGACATTGGAGTTACCACCTAAGAAGTAGTTTTAAATCTCTAGTAAAATATAGACAGAGAGAGCTTATTGAGAGATTTATGATTAACTTGTATAACTTGAGCACACATATTTACAGTGGTACATGTTATCTTACAGGTTCCACCAACGAAAGGTCTCCCACATATAGAGGGTAAGGTTACACACACACACACACACACACATACACACACACACACACATTTGAAAGAGTTAACATTACTCTTTATACCAGAATAACTCCCACAACCTCTGTAATTACTCTGTAACAAACTAGTAAATACATGCAGTTATGGAGTATTCACCACTTAATCAAGTGCTAAATAAATGTACTCAGTTGTCTTTTACTCCTACTGTTGTCTCGTCCTGCAGCCATCATTCTGTTCGGAGAGCCAATCAGATGGGAGACTAACCTCCAGCTGATCATGGATGTTCTCCTAACTAATGGGAAGCCTGGGAACCCTGTGACATCACTGGAGTACCCTCACATCCCAGTGCTAGCCTGTAACATGGACCTCATGTGGATGACAGAGGCCAAGAATCCCAGGTCTGCACGCATGGACACAGAGTGCACACTCAGTACACACTCTTTACTGTTCACATTCTTCTTACTACTAGTATTTGTCATTTTATGATTACATACTTGCATACTTACATCTAGGACCTAGGACCCTTGAATGCTGGGCAGTTAAAGTACTGTCACTTAAAAAAACATGTGGGACAAAGCTCTGAGGAACAATGGACATCAAGCAGGCTCAGTAGTTTTCTTGTCGTCTGGAGATTTGCCATTGCAACATAATTTCTTGTGAGGTTTTAAATAGCCCGGTTGTTTCCTAGGTTTGGTCACGGCATGTTCCTGGTGTGCCTGGAGAACCTGTATAAGAAGATTACTGGCTGTGAGCTGAAGTACGAAGCCCTGATTGGCAAGCCCAGTGTTGTGACGTATAACTATGCTGAGCTGCTCATCCGACAGCAGGCAGAGAGTCTGGGCTGGACCGAACCGGTGGAGAGGCTCTATGCCATAGGGTGAGAACAGAGTTAGGAGAGACACTGTCTGACCTTTCCAAAATGAACCCCTAGACTTAACCCTAACCCTAGAGACTCAAATCAGTCAGACAATGTTTCCCTTGCCTGGGTCATATCTAGGGTTGGGCGGTATACATTTTTTCAGACCTTTATACAGTCCTCAAATTTTACCAGGGTATGTGGTATTACCGCAAAAAAAAATAATAATAATGTCATAGGGGCGTCTTTGCTCCATGTATTTAATCTACATTGAAAAACTGAATTATTTGTGGTGACTGCTATACCTATGACATTTAGCCTAAATAGTCATTTAAACTTTACATCCCGATCACAGCTTGACAAACTAAACTGAA
Organism: Argentina silus; assembly: GCF_951799395.1. Classification (NCBI taxonomy): domain Eukaryota; kingdom Metazoa; phylum Chordata; class Actinopteri; order Argentiniformes; family Argentinidae; genus Argentina; species Argentina silus. Next base: position 19,720,296 of record NC_139657.1, on the reverse strand, counting down.
CAGTTGGATAGCATAATATTATAGCTTAATAAGAAGCATCACGCTGCATTCATAATAATATAACTTGTCCTATGTCATATACCCTATAGGCTATCATTTGTCTATAAAATATTGATTGAGTTACCGTTATGAGACTATGCTCTGGGAGTCCTAATTCCGCTTGCTTTTTTTTGAGCTCTCTCATTCGGGGCCAGCTGTGAGAGAAGGCGGCGGTAACGGCACAGCAGACTCCAAGGGCCCGCTCTGTCCGTTGCCTCTGGTCCTGCACTGCATTTGTCACCACCAGGTTGAGGTTGTGGCCAAAACAGTTGAGCCATGGCCAATTCAGGAACTTTATGGTGGCTGCAATGTTAGCAGCATTGTCAGTCGTTATCTAGTCGTAATCTAATTTCCAATCCATACTGTAAGTGCTGCGTGGAGTGCAGTCGGTGTGACATGTTAACTGACGACCACATATCCGTTGTCAGCGAATAGCTGTCTGAACCCGACGGCAGCACTTGACACAAATAGATATCCCATCCGTGCAGCTGTAAATGGGTGTTTCAGTTTGAGGTGCGAGTGTAGATTAGTTTCCATTAGTGTTCCCGTCTGTGGCCGTCATCTTTTTCATGTAAATCTTGCAAATAAACTTCTTTTTCAAATCCCGCAGGATACCGTATTACCATTATACCACCCTTATCTCTACTCTCTGTAAGCATGTGCTTTGTCCTGGTTAATCTTGATTTCTTACATTTGTGTCTTCTCAGTACTCATTCCCCACTCCTATCTGTCTTCCCCTCACAGTGACAACCCTATGGCGGACATCTACGGAGCCAACCTCTACAACCGCTACCTTCTGGCCTCCCAGCGTGCCAGGGCTCAAATGCAGGTCAAGGGGGCTGGAGGAGGAAGGGAGCCTCAGACTGAGACTCTCGAGGACAGCCCCAAAATGACGTCTGCGGAGCTGGGTGGTGTGTCTGGGGTGTACGGCCTTGAGGAGCGCCTGCCCGAGGGCTGCAGCTCCATCCTGGTGTGTACAGGGGTGTACAGCAGGGACCAACAGGAGTTGCCCCCAGACCCACGGCACACAGTCACAGAGCAGCAAATCTTTCACGGCCACAGGGACTTCCGCTTTGACCCAAACCTCACACAGCCCTCATTCGTGGTGCAGGACGTCAAAGAGGCAGTGGAGCTGGTGTTCCAGCAGGAGGGTTGGCCGCTCGAGTAGGAGGAGTCTCTGCCTCCATCTTCTCAATCCCATCCCCTTCCCTGTCTCACAGACCTGCTCAAATGTAGAACTCTAAAAGGATGACAAATCTCTCTTGCCTTTTAGACAGAAAGGAGACACTGTTATCATAGTAACCTCAGTGCCACAGTAAGTACTCAAAAAAAGTCCTTAGCTTGCAGTTAGTCATACTGTACAGGCAGTACATTGTTAGGGCCTTACATACTTTCTTTTTGGTTTGGATGGGACTACATAAATTGCTGTAGAGGTGGATAGGTCTATCCACATAATGAATGGGACCTTCTACTCAATCCCCTCACTCAGCCTTACCAACACTGTCACTTCATTGTGGCGACTCCCATCCACACACTAAGAATTACAACACAAATGTAATGTCTAGAACCTCCTCCACTTTTACCACACAGCCATTGGGATGTCTGTATCTTTTACATACAGTACCAGTCAAAAGTTTGGACACAAACTTGCCAAGAGTGTGCAAAGCTGTCATCAAAGCAAAAGGTGGCTACTTTGAAGAATCTAAAATATAACATATTCTGGTTTGTTTAACACCTTTTTGTTTACTACATAATTCCATATGTGTTCCTTCATAGTTTTGATGTCTTCAATATTAATCTACAATGTAGAAAATAATTTAAAAAAAATAAAGAAAAACCATTGAATGAGAAGGTGTGTCCAAACGTTTGACTGGTACTGTATGTTTAAGTATTCCTGTTCTGTTGATGTTCATATTGCTAGAGTACTACTATACATTGTTGTGTTGTGACTTACGCAAGACTGGACTGAATGCATTGAATTCATGGTTTTGGGGGTGGTTGAATTGGCCAGTGACCTAAATACTCACTTTCAAATCACTTTTCTTTCATGTCTTTCCAGACTTGTTATAGCAAAAGAAATGTCGTGCAAGTGAATGTTGTTATAAACATGAATGAGTTATTCCATTCACCACAAACGAAATTGGTGCTATTTGTCTGAGAGGTCACCTTACATGGGTCAATTACAGTAGGCTGTATGGCAGGCTATATTATTTTATGAAATGTATGAAACAGAAATGTGTTATTTGTTTTTTATCCAATGATGTATTTTACTGACAGTTTTAACAATTGCCACTGCTTTTGATTGAAAGAAGTGTGAAGCTGTGGAACGTACTAATGTACTGTATTTGACAAACGGGAGGATTAGTAAAAAAGTAAAAGATATTGCTTTTTGGAGTGTTAATTAGAACCAGTAATTTCTTCCACCTACATACACTGATATAGTTGTATTCCATTGATATACAAGGTGGCCATTGTAATGCAAAAGAGCTGTTATTACACATAAAATAAATAAATCAGAAAACTTCACAAAATGACAGTGATAGTCTCTTCCCATCAATAACATGTTCCTCCAACACATACAGTACAGTATATCAGTCCCCTACCATACATACAACCCCCTCTACTCCACCTGTACTTTCTTCTATATTTTGTTATGGCCCCTTGTAGAGCTGAAAATAACTTAAAACATATTGCTTACACCCATCTAGCTCTTAAAGATCTATAAAGGATCTTGTGTCAGGGCATGAAAGGGGCTGGCCGTTAATTAGTCCTGCACCCCATCAACCCCAGTTCTCAACAGTCACATGACTTTTTGTCTGATGAAGCGGCGCTGTGGATTGGGTGAGAGTTGGTGCCTAGCAGGAAGAGTGGTATCCCCTGGGGGTTTTCGTCTGTGACGGTCATGCCATTCCGTGCCATTAGCTCCCGGGCCATGAGGACGAAGGCGGCATCTACGTTCTGGGCCTGCTTAGCTGAGGTCTCTAGGGCGGCCAGTGCACCCTTCTCCTCTGCCAGAGTGCATGCATCCTCAAACAACACCTGCCTCTGGGACTGTAGGTCCGACTTGTTACCTACAAGTAGAAAGAAGGAAATGGGAGGAAATGGCAAACCCTTCATATTCTGTCCATTGATGAATAAACAGTGCTTGCTCTCTGGTGGAAATGTTCATAAAACAAATATATTGTCATTACTATAACATCATTATAGCAATATACAGTTTTGTCTTATGACAGGGTTCAGTTAAAAATGTCACCCAGTTCTCTCCCACCCACCAATGAGAATGAGCACCACGCTGGTGGCCCCATACTGCTGCACTTCCTGGATCCAATGTGTCACAGAGTCAAAGGTTGTGCGTCGTGTGATGTCATAGGCCACCATGGCTCCATGGGCACTGCGGTAGTAACTCTGTGTGATGGTGCGGAAGCGCTCCTGTCCTGCCGTGTCCCACACCTGCATCTGTAATCCCCAAACGTGAGAAGAGTTAGGAGAGCGATGACACAATTTTCCATTCCAACACTTTCACATCACCTGTTACTACCACCACAAAAATGCGTCCATTTTGCGCCTGCTGAAAGTAGAGCCCTATGTGTCTATTATACCCTAGCTCATTGGAAGGCTAGCTGAAGCTTTCACAGTGTTGCCATTGAGATCTGTGAACACAAAATAGGTTGCAGGAGCTAGAGGAAGAACATATGTTTTGGGGGCAGGGGTCCAAGCTCTTTCCTGACCCCTCTGAATACGCAGACAAACAAATAGCCTACTAGAAAAACATTCTACTGTCCATACATTCAGTTAGGCTTACATACACATTTACACAAACACGCCCAGAAAACACACATACATACAGTACACACACCCTCAAAAGCTACAAATTGGACCACTCCTTGTTGTGAGGAGAACAAACAAAAAGGAATAACTGAAAAGGGCTCAAGGGTTCTTTGCTTTAGAAGAGAGCAGTAAAGGGAGGATTTAGGTACAAATATATTGCTGAGCCAGGTTTGTAATGATATTATTAAACATTAAATGGCGCTTGTTGCAAGAGTAAGAGGATTGCTGTGACTCAATCCCAAACCCTGTCACCCACTCCACCAGGGCCATCTAATCACTCCCAATTTCCAATTAGCCCATTCAACCCATCTCTCACCTGCTACAACTCTTCTCTAAGTTGTTGGAAATAAGAATGCATAACAGATCAACACACCTGGTAAAATAAAAGTGAATTTACAATTAACAAGACACCGAAAGAAAACAAAGGAACAAAAAGTGCATGATTACTCACCTTCACCTTCTTGCCATCAATGTCCAGTGTGCGAACGGTGAAGTCCACCCCGATGGTGTTCTGCTGTTTCTCTACGAAGACGCCAGACTTGAAGCTCTGGACCACACAGGTTTTCCCCACATCTGAATCCCCCACCAGGATAATCTTAAACAGGAAGTCAAAGGAGTCCTCCTGCTCCGGTCCTGAGGACTGCATGGTGGGGAGAGTTGACACAACACTAAACCCTGGACCAGGAACTGTGCCCTGAAGCAGGGGTAAAACAAGTTCTTTTTTGTCTACACTGTGTCAATAATGATTTAACTATTGGCACATACAGTCCTAGTCAGAAAATGTGGCTGTTACCAAAGAGAAGGTATGTCCAAAATGACACCTGCATGACTTAAGCACATCCTTGAGTATCACCCGTTTAGTCTCCTATTCATAACCAGTCTGTTTCTTCTCTCTTCTTTTATCCCTCCATGACAGAAGTGTTTAGAATACGGTATCTCCACTCCTCAGTATTTCCTACATCTCCTCGGGTATTCCTCAGGTATTTATCCGGGTGTCCCAAAGTGATCTCATTCAAAATCTTAACACTTTGACCTCTAAAAGATTCTGTCACAGGTGAAAAAAGATCACATACAATTCTATTCCTAGAAGTCTAAGTATAGGTTTACTTAGTAATCTCTACTCACAATGACAGTTGTTTAAAAATGCTCTCCTATACTTTGTCCTTTCCCCTATGCATGCATTTGTACTTATGCCCTTTATACTCTCACCCTCTCTCCTCAGTTTTTTCTCTCCACTTTCCCCCACTACCATTCGCTCACAGACAACCAAGGCACGCCCCCCTACCTGTCTTGGCAGGTACGATTTCCAGTTGCCCGCCCACCTGCACCACTGCATCTTGGGAAGTGTAGTTTAGTTTCTAGGCAAAGTTCTGCATCTGTCAAAAGAGAGACCAAGAGCAGGAAAAGGAAGGGATCAATCACTGAGACGCTCATTCATGGTCAGGAGTGGCGGCCTCATTTGAGACGTGTGTCGAGGTGCTTACAAGGCTCACTGAGTACACATCCTTGAGTAAACAATGAGAAACACTCCTTGTGTAATAAAGCTGTTCTTGGCTAAATGTTAACACTCAACTCTTTTGTCTTGACCGGTAGCCTTTGGCTGCACAGAAACACTTAAAATACATACACGCGCAAACACACACACACACACACACACACACAGGGCTTTGGGCCGCCCCTCTCACACTATTTGCCACCACACTGACTGCTGTTAACAAACACATTCCAGGGCACTTAATACCACATGATGGAAACTAGGCCATGTAGAACAAGCACCATAACAATAATAACAGTTAGCAAAAAACAGAACATATTAATACAATTTACTTTGTAATTAATACATTTTACCTTTACACATTGACCTCTCTGGATGGGTGGAATAGTCTACTGCTCTGAATGTCAGAGACCCTCTCCTCTCCCCCTCTCTCTCCCTCTCTCTCCACCCACACACTTGTTTCTGTCGTCATCTCAGCCCACAGAGGCACAAGGCACAGCTGGACACAGAACAATGCCCATGAGTGTGAGAGGTACACCAGGCCTGGCATATGTTGGCCTCAGACACCATCTTCCTCTGTGTGTGTGTGTGTGTGTGTGTGTGTGTGTGTGTAACTGTATGGTCACATGATTGTTTCACATAAAGTGCTTTAGCTAGAGAGGAATGCTTTAGCTAGATAGCTGACATGAATATCCTGTTATTTACTCATATTCAACCTACAACCTACTCTCCACCGATGCTGTTAATAATAAAAAGAAAAACAGTAAATAGAACAATAAACAGTTTTTATTGTTACTGTTTTATATATCCAGATAGAACTGTGCAAAAATATACAGGCCATAATAAAAAATGGATGCTAATGATTTTTTAATTACAGAAATATACCATATTTTCCTCACAGAAATCATAAAATATACTTTATGAACCTTTGATCTGGGTATGGTCCACCGGAGAAACAACTCATATCCAAATTAACCATGTTTAGCTACACTGAAGCTACCGCAACACACAGAAGAAATGTTGTTTTGATCAAATAAAATACATAGAAACCACTACCACTAATATAGCAGTTGAGTCTCGATGGAGCTAAACCTTGACCTTGAATAACATGGTCACAGTGTTCAGCCCCCTCCATGTCATCTCCTCTGCAGGTATGCTGAGCTCACAGTGGCTCTCATATAGAGGGGAATGCTGGGACTGTGAAGGTATTTAGGCTGACTCTGTAGTTTCTTGTGTGCCATTTTCGTCTTCTGTGTTTTCTCAGGCGGTAGGACGTGGATGGGCTTCCATGGGACAGGGTTGTAGAAGCTGGGTGATGGGTAGGAGATGTTGTCATAGCCACCTGGAAGAAGATTGAAAATACATTAGGACAAATACATTTCGTTCATATATGCTATGTAAGGTTTCTTCAAAGTGATAACATCACTGAAATAGCAACTTGACTTCCAGGCACGATTTGACTTAAGACACTAAAAATGTGGATTTTAGTAAGATAATGACAGCTTACCTCTTGAGCAGCCAGATGCCTTGGGGCTGGGTCGGCTCTTGTCCTGAGCACTTGCCAACCATTCTTTAAACTTCTCCTCTGCTCTCTGCCTCCGCTCCCCCTCCTGTGCCTCTCTCCTGGCTGCCTCCTCCTGTTACAATAAAACATTGATCGAAATCTCAGGACCTCTGATTGGTTTCAATACAAGCCTAGGCTATCATCATCAGAATCAGATGAATTTACTGTCTCCCACAAAGAGCCTACCTTTTCTTTTTTCTCTCTCTCCGTCTTCTCTTGGTTCTTCCTCCGTAGCCACTCTCTGTACTTCTCCTCTGCTTTCTGTTCAATCTCCATCTGCTTCTGTTTCTGCCTCTGCACCTCTTCCTGTTCTTTGCTCTCCTTCTGCTGTTTCACCTGCTTCTCCTGGGGATGGTTAAACAATCACATACATTAGAAGATGACATCAATGCATGATTTAGAGTGAAGGTTTGAGTTAAGCAATTGGTTCTGATGATAACCTCTATGGGAGAAAGGTTTTTTTAAAAACATTTTTTTACGTGTTCTCTCTTCATCTGAAGCCACTCTTGGATCTTCTCCTCCACAACCATCTTCTTCCTCTGCTGCTCTCTCTCTTGCTGGTCTTTTATTTCCTTCATTGTGCGCTCCTGGGACATTATACGAGACATGATACCATCAGTTTCACACACTCAGTTGCTTTAGGAATAATTAGAAACCCTAATTATACACACCTCCTCAGCTTTCCTCTCTACTTTGATTCGCTCCTCTTTGGCCTTGCAGACCAGCCACCTCTCCCAGGCACTGAGGGAGGCTTCTGGATCCTCCCCTTCAATCGCTGTCCCCTCTGGGGGCTTCTGTGGCACACCTCTGAAACACATACATGTAGAACCTTGAGTACAAACCCTATAGGCCTCAATGTGACTCAACTGCCCATTGTTATTACTGTAGCTATTTGTGTGTGTATCTTTATATAGTAGTTTGTTTTTATCTGACCTCAATACCTATCCCATTGTTGATGACAGTACACCAACTAAACAGTAGATGGAGTTCATAGCATGGCTTAAATGACCATCATAACATGACAGGGCAGAATGGAACATTAGCCTTTTTCACTAGGTCAACAGCACAATATGAATGACACCAATCCTCTAATTTAAATGATAAATTGATTAACGCCTGAGTTACACATCAGTCTCTGACCAGAGGTGAGGAATGAAACTAGACATATCCTCTACTCCAGCTAGTAGCCTAGGTCCAGCCATACCTGATAGGTGAGAGTGGTCTAGCGTCCTCACTCTGTGAGGCTGAGGTGTCTATCTGATGGACATGATGAGCTGCACGCAGGTCTTCATCACTCTCATAGCTGTCATGATAGATGGGAGAGAGTAAGGAGTAGGTGGAGTCGTCAGGCGAGTCATACTCATAGTCCACACTCTTGGATCTGTGGAGGTCCCTGCCATTGCTTGCGTTTTTCACAGGGGTGGAGCTGAAACTCTTGGAGGCGGAGGCAGGAAAGGTTGACATCTTCCCCCTAATATGATAAAAAAAAAAAAAAAACTCAAGTTAAAGGGGCAATCTGGGATTGTTACATACATTTTTTTTTTTTTTTTTTAAACTAATGATATATAGCCATTGATTTTGAATAATATAACGTATTCATGAGTTTAGTTCAACTGTCTTATCAAAAAAAAAAAAAAAAGCTTGTTTTACTCCATTGTTTGCAACAATGTAATTGTAAACAAACACTGTTTAGCTTCAAAACATGGTTAAAACTATAATTTTGATCTCATGCCATGGATCGTCATTCATAGCTTCGTCGATTAATTTGAGTGTGATAACATTTCGCCAGCAGCCCCATCCCTCGGCTGTTTACCAAAAACAGTGTGGCGGGGTGACCGCTTTGTTGTTTTTTGAATCCCAGATAGTCCCTTTAAGAAAGACTACAAGAAGTAGGTGGGCAGAGAACACAGATCACGCTATACACTCTGCAGTATCAATGAGGAGTAGGTCCGCTAATACAGCAAATCTAATGCAGTGACATAAAAGCTTTGAAAGAAAAGTCCAAAGGTGATCAGCTAGCAAGTAGCTTGTCCAAACAAATCTTTACAAGGGATCAGAAACAGATTGTGAACAAAACTAGCACAAGTTGATTCAAAGTTGTGTGCATGCAATACTTTGCCTATTTAGCTAGCTGGCTAACGTTAGCTAAAACACAGATTAGCCAAAAACGTCTCTCCTAAGAAATCCTAATGCGTTTAATCTAGCTATCTGGTAATGCTCTGCTTTGTACGTCTTTATGCTTTGTAGTTTCTTTATTATCTTAGGAGAGACTCTCATTTCGATTTTTGGAAAATGTGTTAGGGTTATAATATTCTTACCAGAGTCGTCCTCATGCATCTCCCCTGACTTCTGTTGTGATTGCAAACAATTTCCCTTTCCCACAATACACCACGCAGGCAACGACGCTCCCAACCAGACACTGAGGTAACCATAGCGACAAGCGTTCCAAGCCACCAATATTTGCCCGGGTCAAGGCAAGCGGGATAGACACATGTTTTTCTGTTGGCACACTTTGGGCCTGTTAATACCAATCAATCATCATCAATCAATCATGTGGCTTGAATGCCACAGCCTATTTTAGTATTGTTGCTGACCATGTGCCACAATTTATTTATCAATAACAACAACAATTTCTGTATTTTTTTTATCTGACATCATCGTCAACTCTTACATTATTCATGCCAAGTGAGCCATGTATGGGTAAAACTCCAAGGCCTGCACTGGGGTTAGGCTATATATCTAACAATATACTGTAGGTCAGGTCATTCTTGGGTAGTCAGGACTATATGTAACAGGGTTAGAAATGCACTTGTGTAATGTTATGTGACTTTCACCAAGTTGTGATAATTTATGTTATGCTATGTTGAATGTGACCTCTGCTGGTGGAGTGTTGCAACTGGGCTTTATGATGTTAAAATCTACAATGAATTGATGTCTTGAAGATCTATTGGTGCAGATTGCCCATTGCTATTCTATGAAGACAAACTGTTTTGTCTTCCCAGTTCAATAATCCAAATCCAAGAGAAATCAATTCCTGTGTGTCCGTCATCAATGACCATTTGACAACTGACAGTTGTCAAACTATACATAAATATACCTAAATGTATATATAACAGTTGTTGAACTGTTACATATACATTCTTGTCAGAGGTGAGAGACACAGTTTGTAAATCAGACCACAGGCAGCTGACTCTGACCACAGCCACAGCTTCAGGGTCTCACACTTCTTCACATCATCTGTCTAATTGTGGCGGCACCTCTTCGGGGTAAACTAAAATGAACTTCCACTTTGGAAGACTGCATTCACAGATGAGTGTGACATTTTCTAGGTGTCTGTGGTGTTGGGCACGATTTCAATTAGCTGTAATTTGCTCATGGTATTGCAGACCTTCTGACATAACAGATTTATATTTACCAGTTATATATGTTGGTTTAGAGGAAATCATGCATGTAGTAGAAAAACAAAATTATAAAGAAATTAGTGCAGGTGCAAAAATAAGTGAACCCCAAGTTACACTGGTTAAATCAAGTAGGTAAATAGAATCAGGCAGGTAAATAATTGGGTACCAAATGAACCAATCAAAGGAGAGATCTTTAGGAAATAGTTTGGGCGGGACTCTGATAAATCGAGACAAGAAACCTGGTCAGTTTTGTGTTACCGATACAGGTGAATGCAAAACACACCATGTTGAGAGGAAAAGAGATCAGGAAGAGGGTAGTGAGAGCACATCACTCTGGGGCTGTGAATGGAGGTGCCACAAGCTATTGACTGAAGAGGTTCACATGAAGAGGTTCACATTTTGCACACATGAAATCTGAGTTTTTGTTAAGTAAACCACTTTCGTTAAATAAACAATGAAAATATATAATATTTGTTTCCTTGTGTGCTTTATTTGGAATGTCTTTATTACACATTTATTAATGTCTTTATTATGGGGTTTAGATAAAGATTAAGTTGTCAGGTGGTGTGTGTGTGTGTGGGGGGGGGGGTGATGAAGATTATCAAAGAAAAACTAATCACAACATCTACCCACAGCAGTGTTCATACACTTAGGCTATTATTATTATCTATGATTTGATCATTTGACTACCTTGCGATAAAACACAAACTAATTGTGACAAGTAAATGTGTTGTTGCATAAGGATCAACAGACAGCAAACTGTGTATTTGAGAATACTCTAAACCTCATTTGGAAAATATGTCAGGGGCACTTCCTAAATTGCTCTCATCACTCACACATGTGCATGGGAGACACTTGCTCTGTGTCATTGGCGGCCCCCCAACAAACAACTGGTGGGGGTCCATCATAGGCAGCAGTCAAACCTGAGCTACCACAAGATCAAGCACACAACACCCAGTTTCTCAGAGCCTTTGATCACTCATATCCCGCTCCAGGCTCACAGAAGGGTGTAGAATTCCAGCCCTGGCCTTCTAGTCACTCGCCTTCTAAGAAGGAAGGTGTTCCATTCCGGTGTTCTCTCTGTTCTAATATTCCGGATCATAGTGAGACAGGCAGGCAGGCAGGCAGGATGGTGGAAGTGATCCCCCAGGGGCTGCCGGAGGAGGGGCACCAACAGCGTCGGCTCTCCAGGACCCCGCATGCGGACCGGAGGCCCACCCAGGACCGACCACGGCAGTCCCGCAAGAAGCTCCAGGTCATCATCTGCATCCTGCTGGTGGAGCTGTTTGAGAGGTTCACCTTCTTTGGGATTGTGTGTAACATGATCCTCTTCTGTACGGTGAAGCTCGGCTATGAAAATTACCAGGCTGCCACGGTCAATCTATGCTTTGTGGGGGCCAGCACATTCACCCCTGTATTGGTGGGGTGGTTTGCTGAAACCTGCCTAGGGAGGACCAAGGTGCTCTATCTGTGTGCTCTCCTCCACTTCTTCGGTAAGGCAGGATTGTTTTTTTTTTGAGGGGATGAAGGAGAATTCATATTTTGGGGGAATTTAATACCCATAATCTGCTGTTTGACATTTGACTCTGCACAAGGTTGTGGGTTCTAACAAAGGTATTCAGTGTTTGGTTGGTTCAGTTGTAAAGCTGTGTTTCACCAATTCAGCATAAGCTATAGGAAAATATGTATATGGCTCTTCTGTTCTGAGTTCAGTGTTTGAGAAAGCACCAGAAGAATGTGTGGATCTGTCGGATTATTCATACTGAATCACAGGTTGCTAGAAATAGCTTTGCTTCAGTGCTAAATGCAAGCAGTTTGACCCTCGATGTGAGCTCAAGTCAACCCCATTACTAATGCTGACTCAGTGTTTGAGGATGCTGTCTCACCTCGGTGTAGCAGCCTGACCCACAAAGTTATAGTGAGAATACACAGTCAGGAACTGAGGGAATTCAGCCCTTCTATAATGTGTGAATTGAATATGATGAGTGTGATGAAGCACTGACACAGATCCTTCTCAAAATTAACACATTAGATCAAAACTGACCAATTTAAATTCATGGTTTGATCTCACTTGTTTAGCCTGTTTAATATGTAGTATATACTGTTTGTATGGCTACAATTTGTATGGGTACATACATTCCCATCACAAGTCACACAATGCTGAACATTCTAATGTGTGCCCCCAATGAAATTAATGAAATCTGATGAACAACTCCAATTCCACTTCCCTCTAGGCACGGCCATGCTCCCAGTGGTGGCGTTCCCCTTCGAGGACTTCTACATCGATACACATCACATGACCCATCAACTGGAGCACCGGGAACAGCAGATCCTGTTCTACATCGGCCTGCTGGCGGCCGCGCTGGGCATCGGGGGCATCCGAGCCATCCTCTGCCCCATGGGGGCATATAACCTGCAGGGCTCTGACCAGCACCAGCTCCTCTCCTTCTTCAACTGGTGGGTGTTACCCTCATAGTCACAAATACACACATGCATGGACACACACACACACACATACAATTTGCTCATTGATTTTACTCAACAATTGCGGCACTTAACAAATGTTTGTACATCAAATACAAAAATACTTAACAGGGTCATGATTGTCTGTACTGTTAGTTCATTGGGCCGCTGGCAGCTGGCATATCTTCATCGTTGATCCTAAATCAACGCAGAACCCAGGATAGAGGGGCTCAGTGAATTTGGTCTGCACTCTATGGAGGAGGGTCATTGTGTCAGAGACGCTGTAAAAGGACAGGACTCCTGCCCTGTGGTCTAAGTACACTCCTACTCTGGAGGAACAAGGGACAGGTATTTTGGTTTTGTTGTTATTATTGTGCCAAAATGAACAACTGGACGGAGAGCAGACTAAACTCCAGGACTGATCATTGTGTCCAAAGCAACAGTCATTACCCCACCCTTTCCTTCTGATCCCTCTATATGAGACAGCTACATCAATGATGCCCCCATCCCACTCCACCTCCCAGTAGCACATTTCAGACAGACCCACTTTGCACAGGGCCTGGTGGTAGAAGGTGAACCTATCTGGATGGTCTGGATGGCTTTGGGCCTCATGAGCCCATGATATCTCCCTGTTACTGTTGGACAGTTGGAGACTTGCACACACTGTGTTAGGATCCACTTCCACTGTGAGGTAGCAGGAGTCTATGGAACAAGATGAAAAACAGACAGAGTCAGCTTGGGTATTGTGTTGTTGATCTTATTTTTTTTAGAAAAAACATTATTGCTCACACTTTAAGAAGCCTTCTCTCTCTCTGTACTCTGGCTTGGAAGATATACGCGGGTGTTTAATGGTCACTGTGGAAAGAGAGAGAGAGAGAGACAGTAGATTATCATATGTATGACTCTTACTCTTACAACCTAGAAGAGGCAATTAGACCGTTTTCGTTTTCTTATTGACAAGGGAACAATGAGTTGTATTCCTTTTAACTGCAACCCATTTCATGTGTTTAAGATTGGTTACCTCTGCAACATTAGTTATTCATGAGTTTGATAAGATTCTACTTGTCATACTTACACATATTATTTTCAAGACCAATGAACATCTTGCCCAATTCATCCTTGCATATATTCTCCACTCTCCCCTTCTGTTCAGAGATAAATTTCGTCACAATTTGAAACCTCCCGTGTGAGGCCATGGATCCAGGAGGGTCACAAAGGGACTTGAAACTCTGTAAAAGAGTAATATTAGAGTGACAAATACATATTTATTTCAAACAAACTGAAAGTCACATCTGCATATTTTCCTAAGGGGTGATTGCACATTTACTGTAACCTGGAGTCAATCTGACAACATGGCCTGGTGACAGTTTTGTCAGCTTTTTGAGAGACAGAAATTACCTGTAGGAAATCGATTAGGTCTCCAGTGTGTGAGAGCTGCTCCAGCTCAGCATCTCTCACCCTCAGCTCAGTGACCTCCTGCCGCAACTGCTTCAGGAGTCCATCAGCCTGTCTCATTGCAGCCCCCACCTGGGCTCTGATCTGCTCCTTCACCTCAAAGCGCTTTCTCTCCATCGAGTGGATATATGAAAGGATGTGCTCTTGACATTGTCTCTCAAAGTCATCCATTGCTACCCATGTGGAGTCCTGAAAAGGAGGATCCCTTTCAGCCATTCTGTGAGGTTATGGCAGTGTATTTATGGTCAGCATTGACTGTCAATTCAACAAGAAGTTGCGGTGAAGTAGATTATTTAGTGATTGTAGATGATACTCACTGTGAGAGATTCTACCACTTGTCTCAGCTCCTGTATATCCCTCTCTCTCTCCTGTGCCCTCTGCTGCATTTCATGCTTTGTTTTTCCCAACTGCCTCTGGAGGAAAAAGATCACATCCCACACTATGCTTACTAGAAACTGGCATATTATATATACATAATACGGATAAAATGTAATGAAGAATGTACATTTTAAGACAATATGTATTTTCTTACTTGTTTTTCAGTCCATTCTTCTGTAGCTGAGATGGTATCATGGCCTTTGTGGTCATCCATCATGCACATATAACAGATACACTGCTGATCGGTACGGCAGTAAACCTCTAGTAGTTTACCATGGTGAGGGCATATCTTCTCCTGTAGTTGATTGGAGGCGTTGACCAGCTTGTGCCTCTTTAGGGGAGCCACATTGTAGTGAGGCTTCAGATGACTCTTACAGTAAGAGACCAGACATGTCAGACAGGATTTAACGGCTTTGCGTTTTCTTTCTGTGCAGATATCACACTTCACATCTCCAGATTCAGCATATTGAGTTGGAGGTGTATCTTGGAATCCTGTTTTTTGTTTCTCTACCAATTTAGCCAGCAGGGTGTTTCTGCTCAGAACAGGCCTTGTGGTGAAAGTCTGTCTGCACTGGGGACAGCGATAGACACCCTTCTGATCATCCTGATTCCAACAGTCATTTATACAAACCATGCAGTAGCTGTGTCCGCACGCAGTAGTCACAGGATCCTTTAGTAGATCTAAGCAGATAGAACAATCGAAGAGTTCATGATTGTCTGCCATTTTCTATCTCTGCGTTCTCCGCAGAGAGATAACTTTTGTTTTCCTGTTACTCGACGGAGTGGGAGTAGCTTTTTGCACTTTGTACACAGAGAGGGGGTGTGGTTTTAAATGTTGGCAAGATGCTAAGAACACATGACTTGCTTTTGATTCCAAAACATTGTCCCCTGCCCGCCCCCTTCTGGTGTGAGGTAGTTATGTGTTTTTGTTTTTTTGTCAAGTGTTTCATATTCAATCCCATTTTGACTATTAAGGAAGTGAATTGAACAATCCATCTTTTAAGGACACTTTCCAATTGAGTGAATAGAAATAGAATCAACCCTAACCCTTACAGTATAATTTCCTCCCCTCAGGTTCTATTGGCTGGTCAACCTGAACTCAACTGTGGTGTTCCTGGGCATTGCCTACATCCAGCAGTCTGTAGCCAAGAACCTGGGCTTCCTCATCCCCTTCACCTCTGTGCTCCTGGCTCTCATCGCCATCCACATGGTCCGCAACAACCTCACCTTCAGGCCCAAGAAAGGTAACACACACACACACACACACACACACACACACACACACACACACACACACACACACACACACACACACACACACACACACACACACATACACAGCACACACACACCAGCCTGCACCTTATCATTCTTTGTCTGCCCAATTTCAAATCCAAATGTTAGCTGAAATGTAAATCCCAATAACAAATTAAAATGAGCTGTTATGCTTCTATATTTATGATAGTGCTCAGATTTTTTTTTATGAGAATGCATTCCTGTTTTCTCTGTAGGCAGTTCCCTACTAACCACTTTGGGGGTGTTCCTGAACTCTCTGAAGATGTGCTGCCTGCACTACCGCCACCTAAGCGGGGATGTGGCCAGCTGGCTGGACCGCGCCAAAGAGAACAATGGGGGGCGCTACAGCGAGACGCACGTGGAAAATGTCAAAGTCCTGGTCAGGCTCTTCCCCCTCTATGGTCTGCAGCTGCTCTACCGAGCCTGCATCACACAGGCAGGTCAATGGGAGAACATCAAGCCTCTGTATTATCATACAACACACTAATCTCAGAGGATATGTAACTTATTATGCAGGTAGATAATTGTTTTATAACCAGTATCACTTACATACTGTAAGATAATTGGACACTGCATTACAATATACAAAAATACATTTCCTCAATATACTGTACATGCTGTACAAGATAAGAACTCAGATACTCACACCATACATACAGACCATCTAGATTCATAATATATGTACAGCTCATCGCATTGCAGTGATGATCATTACATATTATCATTACACATGTCCGACCTTCTAAAACAGTTTGTTTATCTTCTGACTCTACCACAGATTCCCTCAGGATACTACATCCAGACCATGAACTCTAACCTGCATCTGAACGGCTTCCTGCTGCCCATCGCTGCCATGAACGTCATCAGCATCCTGCCTCTTCTGCTCCTGGCCCCTCTGATAGAATGTGTGACCACCTGCTATCTGTCCAGGGAGAAAACACCATTCTCCCCTGCCAGAATCATCAGTAAGCATACACACACACACACACACACACATGTGCAGATGAAAACACATACATAAATTTGCCATTCATTGAGTACATCTTAACATCTCTCTTCCGCCTTCTATCTATCCCATTTCAGCGCTGGGTCATGCGTGTGCGGCCCTGTCGGTCCTGGTGGCTGGCCTGTCTGAGGTACACAGGAAGGGCTACCCCCTGGTGGAGCAGGCCCTCTCTGGGAAGGTTCTGCAGGTGTCCTCCATGGCCTGCTTCCAGCTGGCTCCTCAGTACATCCTGCTGGGTCTGGCCGAGGCCCTTGTAACCCCCGCCTGTGAGTGAGAGTGCCCTCTGCTGCCACACTTCTCTGGGTGCACATGGGGAACTCAGAGCCATGTTCATACCATCTGAGTCAAATATTCCTTTCTTTTCCCTTTAACCCTTTCTTTCTCTCATTTCTTTGGCAGGCTCTCTCATCTCGTTCCACCTGACACCCAGCCATATAAGAGGGATCTCCCTGCACTTCCTTACTCTGTCCTACGGAGGGGGCTGTTTCTTGGGTGCCCTGATCATCCAACTGGTCTACCTGCTCTCTGGAGGTAAAGGCCCACACATGCTCACTAGTCAGTATTGTAGCCTCCTTTAGAGAGAAATAAACACAACGACAGGGCTTCAGCTAATTCAACTACTCTTTATTATGGTCAACTAATGAAGGGCACAACATGTAGGCCAAAGTAGATGCAATTCAATTATCACATTTTTCTTGTTACCATTTGTCATATTTTCTGATTAAGTAAGCATTGAAGTAAGATTAAGTAACCATAATTAAGTAAGCATTGAAGTAAGCAATTAAGTAAGCATTAATGCATGGCACCGCCTCTTGGGCATTGTTGCTTAAACAGTATATAGCACTTCTTAAGGCACTGATAACACTGTTCTTGTATCTGACCACAGGTAACTTCTATCCAAACACACTTCATGATGGGAATCTGGAGAGATTTTTTTTTTTCTTAGCCACATTGATGGCCATAAACACACTGGTGTTCTGGTGGATATCTTACAGGTAGAATATCTCAAACCTGGATTTCCGGATTTGTACTGAGAATTTTGAAAGTTTCCAAACAAAACGTTGTTGTAAAATATCAATGATCAACATAGCTCATTAACTTGTATTTGTACAGACACAAACACACACACATTAACCACATTAAGCTGTATCTCTATCTGACTGTCTATTCCTCTATTGCCCAGGTACATAGACCTGAGTGTGGAGCCACTGGGCAGAGGAGTGGGCACCAGCCCCCTGGCTGAGAAGCTCCTGCAGTACAAAACCTACCTGCGGTTCTACAACACTGTGCCTGTGTTCTACAACACAACCGCCTCCATGGAAACAGTCTTGTGACCCCACGCAACCATTGAACCCTATAGCACTGGTGTTAGGAATAAACCGTTGGAGCCAATTTGCTGAACTTTATTATGCAGTTTCACCCATATGAGTGTATTTTATATAGTTACCATGAAAATGGTACCAGCCACCACACCACACACACCACACTACACCACACGACCAGTCCAAGAAGAACACCTGGCCCTAAAATAGGTATTGCTCAGAGAGAACCATGAGTGCTCAATTGTGCAATGTGTAAATGACAATAATCCATAAAACATCAATGAAGTGATTCTACAGCACAGCCTCTTTTACAACAACCTTTACACAACCGTTGAGCCCTGTAGTGCTGGCGCTACACGTTGAGTCATGTAAATGTACTGATATTGAAAGTAATATACTGTATCTGGCTGTGGTCATATACCTGTGTGACCTTGGACTTTCTTTTCTATTTATGTTTAAAGTGTGAGTTTGTTATGTACAATTTATTTGTAAAAATGTACGGATGTGTACGTAGATTACTGTAGTTAAAACATTTTTTTTTTGGGGGTGGGGAAATGTCTGAATTAAATACATAAATAATAAAGCCATTTCAATATCATGATGATGGCTATTATTGTTAAATGATGTTATGAGTTATCTTATATTGTGTGATTTACTTATATGATCACTGATGGATAGACAATTAAACTGTACATAGTATCAGTGTTCTCAATCAATTTCAATGCTGACCACCAGGAGCTACTATCCTCACAAATGACTCCAAACCCAGTCTAAACCCAGGATACAGGGGCTGAGTGAATGTGGTCTGGACTTTGTGGAGGAGGGTCACTTTTTTAGAGATGCTGTAGTAGGACAGAGTTCCTGCCATGTGATCCAGGCACACTCCTATCCTGGAGGGGCAATGGGACCGTATCTTAGTCCTAATATTATCATGGAGGAAAAAGCAATTGGTTGGAGAACACTCCAAACTCCAGGATTGATCACTATATCCAAATCTACATTTATTACTCTCTCCTTTCCTCCCTATAGCATCATATGACACTGCTAAAGCAACCCAGCCACGCAACTCAGCCTCCCAGTAGCACTTTCCAGACAAACCCTCTTTACACAGCACTTGGTCGAAGTGGGTAAATCTCTCAGGATGATCACCATAGGTCTCCCCTTCATTCCATGACACCTTCCTGTTCTCCTCAGACAAGCACAGTGTTCCACATGCTGTGTTGGGATCCAATGTGAGTTGACAGGTATCTGAGAGAGTTGGGGGGGTTACTGTATGAGAGTGTGTACTGCATGTTTGTATGTGTTTATACCGATTGAATAGTTTATTTGTGTATGTGAAAATGAGAAAACCTACTGTTACTCACATTCTAGGAACTCCTCTCTGGTCCTCGGATTAAGAGGTAGAACAATTTTGACTTGTGTCACTATAAAGACAGAGATACATAGAGGGCTGTCAGAGTTTTTGTATACTTTAAAAAAAATACAATTTCTATAAACATCCACTCTTTGCCTTACCCTTCTCCGATATCTTGATCATTTCCTGATTGAAGATATCATCCAGTTGCACTTTCAGTCCAGAGACCAATTTCTTCACATGGTCAAAAGAGTGTGGGTTGTTGATGGTGATGCTGGGTATGGTCTCAGATCGAAGAGGGACACAGAGAGACTGGAAACTCTGCAGTGTAAACAGACAACAGAAGTGGTCTAGAGACAGCAGGAGGGAACTACAGCCTCATCACGTAAACACAGAGCCAGTGATTTCACCTGGAGGTAATGGGTGTGATCCTCAGTGTGTGAGAACTTCTCTAGTTCAGCGTCTCTCTTCTTCAGCTCCGCAACCTCTTGCTCCAGCTGCTCCAGGAGTCCTTCAACCCATTTCACTGCAGTCTTTTCCTGGGCTCTGATTTGCTCTTTCACCTCGGAGCGCCTTCTCTCAATGGTGCGGATCAGTTCAGTAAAGAGCTTCTCACTCTCATCCACTGTCACCTGTGCAGAGCACTGTAGGGGTAGAGAAAAGAGGCATGTCCAAAAGAGGGGGGTCCAGATAACTAACTTTCAATTCCAATCAGCCAAGCTTGGACAAGGTACTACCTCAACTATTGCTATTTTTAGTATAGTGAGCTATGATGAGTATCCTAGTGTTCTGTTGTTGTACTCTGTTGTTGTATTGTTTTTTTATGTAAAATGACAACAGTATTACTATTATCATTAAATATGTTATAATAAATGCACAATACTCACCACCAGAGTCTTTACAGCCTGTCTTAGCTTCTGCAGCTCTGCCTCTCTCTTCTGGATACTCTGTTGGAGTTCCCTCTGTATTCCATCCATCTGCTTCTGCAGATAACAAATCACATTCCACTGGTTTAATCTACAGTAGGCTACAATGCTGTCTTTATCGGAAAGGAGGCACTGAAATGTGAGTCCTAAATAAAAGGTGTTTGCTGGCTTGGGCTTATACACTACTCAATTAATAATATATGGACTTCAAATTCCCCCAAAATACTAGATTGAAGTGCTACTTTATTTCACTATTATTTATTACAAACTTCCATTAATGTAAACAATAAAAAATACAACTTCCTGTTATTTTGTATACAAAATATGCAAGATTATTAAAGTGATGTAAAGGATTGTAAAGGATTCCATTCCATACCTGTATATCAGTCCTTTTTGCTGCCACTGAGACTGTATCATGGCCTTTATGTGCATCCATCACACACAGCAGACAGATACACTGCTGATCAGTAGAGCAGTAAACCTCCAGCAATTTGTTATGCTGAGAGCAGATCTCCTCCTGTAGTTGTAGGGTGGCTTCGACTACCTTGTGCTTCTTAAACGCAAGTGATTCATAGTGAGGCTGGAGGTGAGTCATACAGTAAGACACCAGACATGTTAGACAGGACTTGTCAGCTTTGAGTTTTCTCCCAGTGCAGACATCACACTCAACATCTCCAGATTCAGCGTAACATTGAGCTGGAGGACCCTCTTGGGGTCCACTTATCTTTAGTTCCGCCATCACTTCTGCTAGCACAGTGTTCCTGTTCAGAACAGGTCTTGTGGTGAAAGTCTGTCTGCACTGGGGGCAGCTGTAGACACCTTTCTGATCATCCTGATCCCAGCAGTCATTAATACAACTCATACAGTAGCTATGCCCACAATGAATAGTCACCGGATGCTTTAGTAGATCCAAGCATATTGAGCAAAAGAATAAATGTTGGTCCTTTCTTCTGAGTGACTCAGCCATCTTGACAGACACAGAAAAGCACGACTGAACAACAGCAGAGAGAAAGTGAAGTTTCGTTTTCCTTGAAATGGATGTGCTGAGGTGGGAGTGGCTTAGTGTTGTTTGTGTAGTTCGTCTGAATCAGGAACCTAGATAGGAGCCAGAATGAGACGTTTATATGGCTCTAGAACAGTGGCCATGACATGACATGATAGGAAATGGTTGTCTTATCATGATTAATAATGATTGTTTCTATCACTTCATATTCATTCAATTGGAGGTGGATGTTGTGTTGTGAATCAAAGTACATTATCAATGTCAAAATCACTGGCATAAGTTTTCAGGTGACAGTTTGTGTCCTTTCCTTGTCTCCTTCCTTTGTAGTAGGTTGGTCTGACGCGCTTGTACCAGAGTAATTTATACAGGAGATGCTCCATCGAGGCTTTGTACCATCAATGATTTCATTTAAATATAGCCCTAACCCTAATCCAAGATTTGACTATTCGAAACTTCCCTGGTGTTATTAATGACATATCAACCTTACAGAAAACCACACAAGGATTTTTTTTCCAACGGCCCTCTATAGCCTAAACGGGATTTTAAACAGAACGCGAGATTTTCTCCGTAACCAAGGAAACTGCGAGCGTTTTCGCCAGATGTGAATCTTTCCTAAATATATCTCGCATATGGAGCTCCCAGAGCCGATAAGAAAACGTTTAGGAGACTTCTCCCGAAGTGTGTTTGTTGATCAGAGTCGTACTCAACCATCTCCTGAAGACCATGTCACATTCTTGTCGCACAGTGAGTAAAATTCTAGTTTCCGAAGGCAATTGTAACGTTACCACTTAGCTAGCTAGCACGGCTAGCAAGCGTTTGTCTTCTTTCTCTGCATCAAGAACAGCTAAAACAAACCACTTTTACCATTGCCATAGTTAGATAACTACCACATCACTCGTTGGTATGTCATGTCTGTTTTCCCAGATAGCGCGGTTGTCTCCAGTCTCCCACTCCAGATGTCTTTGTTCTTCAATATGTGGTTCTTCCCCCTATGGTGGATCAGCGAGGTTGTGATGCTGCATCTAAAGGTACCACATTTTGCAACACCTTCAGTTACATTACTTGGTGTGTGTGTGTGTGTGTGTGTGTGTGTGTGTGTGTGTGTGTGTGTGTGTGTGTGTGTGTGTGTGTGTGTGTGTGTGTAAGTAATGTACATGTAGCTCATGACTTGTCCATATCCTCTTTCCCAGTATCCAGCCCTGCCTGACTACTACAAGTTTATCCTCATCACCATTCTCATTCTGATGACTCTGATAGAGGCCATCAGACTCTACCTTGGCTATGCAGGAAATTTGCAAGAAAAGGTGCACAACAATACACACACACACCCCTTCTCTCTCCTACCTCAATTCAATGCTCCATCGAATCTGGAATAGAGAGATGCAGTGGAACACCCACCAAAAGATAACATACATATATGTGAAGATCTGTAATGGGCTAGATCAGATAGACAGTATTAAGCTCAGATATTATTGACTTATCACAACAGAACAGTGATGATCAGCCCTCATATAAGATGCATTGTTGAAAACCCATTACAGAGAACTGATATCAGTGCACTGCCACTGTTTCTCTCATGCCAGGTCCCAGAGTTGGCTGGTTTCTGGCTCCTGAGTCTCCTGCTGCAGTTCCCATTGATTCTGTTTCAGCTCTTCAACCAGGCCATTCTCATCCAGCCCTTGGAGAGGGGAGTTCACATCGTGCTCGCCTTGTTCATATTCACACAGGTACAGTAAGACTGGACCTCTCTGTTGCTTTTTTCTCCCCTAATTACTACCTTACATAGTGTGTAAACTGACCGTATTTTCTGTTACAATAACTGTAAAATTGCACAAGTTGCCCTCGACTGGGCCATTTCCATGTCAAATCCGGTGTTCCATCAGAAAGTGCTTCCCCATGATGCAACACTGGAAATGAATGTATTTTTTGATTATTCATTCACACTTTCGCTGCTCTCTTTATGCCTTGAACAACTACATGTATTTCAGTGAATAAAGGCGTAATCCCTGGTTTATTTGTTCTTGTCTTTATCTGATTATGGTCGAGGGCTACTGTGGTAACCCTGTGTTCTTTCATTTTTTCCCCCAGGCCCTCTCTGGCTTTGTTGCCCTCCGTGGGATGGTCAGACACACAGAGAGCCACTTCCACCTCAGACAGTTTGACGGCGTCCAGGATGTCAGAGCCTGACTGCCCTGCTAAGCTGACATGGGGACAATCAGAGGCACTCATCAAGAAACACAGGGCCAAATCCTAACTAGACAGTTCACACAGGCTGCTCAAACTTCTCAGCAAATCTGCTTTGATATCAACGCATGATTTTAGAGAAATCTCAATTTAAGCTTGTGCTTCTCATGATGGGATTCAACCCACAGTGAAGGTATCAGTGGACCATGTTCAGCAGTTTACACAGATTTATTTTTGTATTTGACTGTTTTTCATATGATGTATGTGCCTTGAATGATTTTTTGTGTTATGTATGTGTTAAATGCCTTTTTAGATACTTTTGTTTCATGCCACAATTGTTGAATGTGATTGAAAGATGCATTGTCTTCTATGAAGACATGCTGCCCAGTCAGTGTACCAGAATCAAATTACTGAATCTGATAATGCCCTCTACGGTGTAAATGTCAATACATAATCTTGCTGTCAAACATTGATATAAAACATGATTTAAAGGTATCACATGTCTAGCTCAGTCAAGTTAACAGGAAACTTATTGGTGTAAGAAATTATGATTGAGTAAGGCAAAAATCAAGGCAAAAATAAATGTTATTATTACTATATCCATCAGAAAGGCAATGCTGAATTTCATGTTGATTTTGTCCCATGGTCAAAATAGTTGCAGAAAAGCCCTAGCAGTAGTAGAGTTCAGAAAGGCGGTGTTATCCTTTGGTCCTTAGTCTTATAGTCTGATACCAATGTATCCCCAGTTGTCAGCTCATAGGTGCTGTACTGCATGAAGGGGCAGACCCTGGCGGCCTAGGGATCATCCCCTCCTCCGGATCATCCCCTCCTCCGGATCCACCTCTGCCTCTCCCTCTCCCTGTGGAGGGGAACCTGGTGCCCTTGGCCAGGCTGAGTTTCTGCAGCCTGCGTAAACTGTCCCGCTGCACAGGTAGACGCTCCATTCGGGAGTGAGCGGTCAGCGACGCCTGTGGTAAAATGTCCACTTCATCTTCGTCTTCCTCTTTTAAGGCCTCCTGGGCCAACCTGAGGAGATTAATTGAATAGAATAGTTTATAAGAGAGCCGAATAGCATAGTCAAAATGGAATCGGTAACATTCAGCTCATTCTATAATCCTTTTGACTCTGAAATGTTTAGCTCTGCCCTGAGCACATCTCACTACCTGTGGTTGTTGGTCACAGCCCCTGCTGTTACTGCGTCTCCTTCCGGCACACGTCTGCCTACTCCTCCCCTCAGAGGCTCTCTCTTCGAGTGGCATGTCTTCTGCACCCAAAACCCAGCCTGGTCACCCCACGGCCGGCCCTGGCTACAGCGAGTGGATGGAGGGGTGGTGGTGGGATGGAGTAGGTAGGTCAGTGACAGAGAGAGTTGACAAAGCAATGCAATGGCCACATTCAAAATCCCTGTAGGTTGACAGGTATCTGTGATGTTTCATGATGAGGATAGTAACCTTGTTCTTTTGAAGTCCATGCTCCTCAAGTCTGGTAGGAATGAGTTGCTGTCCATGTCAGGTTTAGTCAGTGGGTTCTCAAAAGCTGAGGGTCCTTCTTTCTGGTCCTGCTCACGCATGCTACCCGATGCTAACACACCAGCCGTGGGTCGAGGATCAATGACAAGAGCCAATTAAGATAACATATGAGGATGAACTAACTACAATGCTCATAAAGCAAATATGAACATGCACACTATTAGTCTGGTTCTGCAACATGTGTGGCATGACAACAATCGTCATAACAGTTGGCTAAAGCATATCTGAGAGAATAACCATCTCCTTTGAGGTGTGAGGTATTTCATACCTGATGTGTAGCCTCTTTCCGGACTCCTCAGTCTAGGTTCTAGAGTGTCCGTGTTGGGGATGGAGGTGGGGGCCTCAGGCATGTAGTAGCGTATAGAGACCCGGGCAGCATTGCCCAGTCTCGCTGCCTGAGGTTGCTGGCAGTGGGACCTGGCTTGATAGAAGTTGGAGGACAGGGACGGCTCTAGTCCCCTCGACGGAACTAACTCCGGGACCACCCTGCACTGTATGGCTGGGACCACTGAAGGAGATCTGCCACATAGGAAACATTATCTGGAGGAGTTATAGTCCAATCTTGTATGTTCAATCTCATTGATGCATGGCTTCTAATAAAGAGCATATTTGTGCTAGGTAGTGTTTTGGTTACAGTACCTGTGGTTGAGAGAAGCTGGTATTCCCCCTGTAAGAGACAAATTATGAGATTACATTAATGCTGGACAGCTCTAACACATCTGAATTGTTTATATTTGCTAGATTGCTGCTAAATAAAATCTAATGGAGAAAACAATGCCCATTCTACCCATTCTATTTCTATGCTCTGATTTACCTCTCATCCCAGGATGGGCCCTGTGATCTGGGCTGAAGGGCATGGGGTGTTGCTGGATGGGGGTGGTGTTAACTCTGACCTTACAGGTGGGCAAAGGAACAGAGGGGCATCGCTGCTGTATAGCAGTCACAGACAGAGGGCGCCGTTGAGTGATGGTCAGCCGGGTGGGCTGGGAGGAGCCAAACTGTAGCTGTTGAGTGTGGCATTGACGCTTCTCCTCCTCCAGCTCCTCTGAGGAAAATGAGCATCAGACTGTGTGGGTGCCTGCCCAGTCCCAAATCAACTCCTAGCCCCTAACCCTTTGTTTGCAGATCTGAGGGGACTAGATGGACATAATAAGCTATTTGCAGATGAAGATGGGGATGGTTTATCAAATGACTTTGTATGATGACTTTATATAATTATGGCTCAACCTAGCTTTTGAATGGGCTTACTCCTGTCCAATTGTTTTCAGATATGCAAACACTGAAGATACATATGCTTCTCTCTCCTATACTCACCAGTGTGAGGTGATTGAGTTGGGTGTGTTCGGGCCCCTCTACGCAGGTATGCAGCAGTCACATCTTCCAGGTCTTCGTTCTGTTGGCACAGAGCATCGCTGAGCATCACAGCACATTCTTGGGAGTTCTTAATTTAGCAGAGCCTCAATAAGGATAACAGGTGGCGTGACAACCATTACCTTCTCTGTCTTTTCCTCCTGCCAGAGGGTCACGTGACCGATGACTCCGATGCGAGTGGTGGGATGAGGGATCCAGCTGCGTCCTGTCTGACTGCTTACCTTCACCACAAAGGGAACCTGTGGGGAACATCACTAAGGTTGTCACTATATGACCATGCTAGGAGGGACAGTAGTATGACACTTATTACACACGTTAGCAATTTCTAAACTCTCTCTCTCTCTCAGATTATGATCCTCTGCTTTATCAGTTTACTTCAAAGGAAGGCACTGTATCAGATAGATGAAAAAAAGAACACAGAGGCAGTGTGTGGGATATTTCCTCTCTCACTCTCTCTCTCTCTTAGTCCATACCTTCTCTCTCCTCTTGTTCCCTCTCACCACGGCAACAGTCTTCTCTTGGATCCTCACCTTCACCACATGCTCACTGGGTAGAACAGACTCCTGCTGATCAGGAGGAGGAGGGAGAATGTCATTCACTGGTTATTCTCAATTGGACTGTCTCTCAGTCTTTTTTTTGTTACAGGAATCTGTGTATGTTTCATTCTTCATTTAACCTTCATTTATCCAGGTATTGTCTTTTTTTTTTTTTTAAACTTGTACATTTTATATCTATGTCTCACAACGTTTTTGATTTTCCTGTGTAGGATCTTTGGCTCTGCGTTCTTGGCTCTCTCCTGTCTCAGCCTGTTTCTCTCCTTACGACTCCTCAGGTGCTTCCTCTTCGCTTGGGTTTGCTGAGAAGGAGACCCACAGGCCATAGAGTGTTATTAAAAGCTCACTGAATGAATAGGCGTCCCCAAAAACGTAACTTATATCAATAAGAGTTTGGAAAATAAGTTAGAGCTTTAGTAACTGTATCGTGTAGTGTGAGGTAGTGCTGCTGTATTCATACTGCACCTCGTCTGTTGTGCTCAGTAGATGGACGGGCAGGCCATCAGACTCTGTGCTGTTTGAACCACTGGTGCTATGACAAATAAAAAATAAAACAGTGTGTGTGTGTGTGTGTGTGTGTGTGTGTGTGTGTGTGTGTGTGTGTGTGTGTGTGTGTGTGTGTGTGTGTGTGTGTGTGTGTGTGTGTGATGCTCTAGTTCTCAATTACCTGGACTCAATGTCCGAGACTAAGATGCTGCAGAGAGCCCCGTCAGAGTCGACATCTCGGCCCAGCCTCTGCTTTACGTCCTGCCTCAGCAATGCTCCCAATTCTGCCAGACAGTGACTGGTCTAACAGACGCCAGTACAGAATGAGACACAACAAATCCAACATTCTTATCTCCTTTTTTAAAGGAGCCATACATTCAATTTGGCTCCCCTTTGGCCACAAGTTGAAAGTGCAATTACAATGAGCTGTGTGTTTACAAATGTTAGTATTAGCCATTGGTACTAGCTAGCTTCCAAAATCTGCTATCCAGACCATTGAGATAAGATCCCGACATGTCAAGTGAACAAGTAATAATACACATTTGTTATGGATAGTTTAGATTTGCCTACTTTCTGTAAGAAGCAAACATTTGACAGCAGAGTGGCCGTACCCGGCAGGAGAAAACAATACGCTAATACCATAGCCAATTGAAACATTGGTGGTGAGCTATTCCGTTTAAACACTATCGCTCCACAATATGCTATGAAAGTCTATACGTCACAAACTGCAGAATGTCAGAATTTGTCAACAACAGATGGTGCAATCCTGACCATATTTACGTGAAGGAAAGCCCGGACATCGAACTTTTGGCCGTAGGACCCATATTATTTGCCACGTGAGTTCTCACATGTTATTGTTGTGGTCACATATATTCCCCCCTCTTGCAGAGGCAGCGTGTGAGACTATGCACGCTGTGATCGTGAGCCTACAGACCCAGCACCCCAGTGCGTTCATTGCAATCGCCAGGGATTTTAACCATGTCACCCTAACAAAAACACTGGCAACGTTCTCCCAGTTTGTGAAGTGCCCCACTAATGAGAACAAAACACTGGACCTGTTATATGCTAATGTGAAGGACGCCTAGATCTCTACAGCATTCCCCCCCCGGGCAGATCGGACCACAACCTAGTCCTCCTCAAGCCCATGTATGAGCCTCTAGTCCAGCAGCACTCTGTCACCACTAGGACTGTGAGGAGATGGACACAGGAGGCTGAGACAACGGACTGGGAAGTTCTTTGTGAGTCACATGGGGAGGACATTGATTTTTCAAGACCATGATATGCTGTAGTACAGTGAAAATGTCATGTGTAGCTCCTTTAAGTCCCATATTATGCTTATCTTGCTGACAACAACCAGATCTGAGATGCACACTTAAGCCTATTCAGGGTTGTATGGAGAGGGTTTTTCTCAATCACCTTTGATGGATCGGGGTCACAGTAGTCCAGCAGGGTGTCACAGAAGTAATACCCCAGAGATTTCAGGTCCTGTGTGGTGAAATGGGTACCCTTCCTGTTTCCTGGGATACAAAAGCCTCTGGCATTGGTACTTATTGGATCTTAGAGTATCAGCCCCATCAAATACACACGCACACACACACACAAACAGGCTGGCCAGCATGCTCACCCAGAGTGGAGCCTCCGAAGGTTGACTCCATGGTGTAGCTGTTCTTGATGCCCAGTCTCCACATGACAATGCGCCCTGTGCCCTCTTTGCTCTTCTGCACCCTGAACTTACAGCTCCTGAATGAGAACTGAGGACCAGCATACATGATACACACTTGTTTTAGTTATGATAGATCTGTTAAAGACAAAATAAGGCCCTTTATTTTAGCTAACTTTGATAAAGAACAGAAAAAAGGAGGTAAACCCAACATTATTGGAAAAACATAGATGATGTTGCTGTGACATGTCTTAATAAAGCCTGGGAGAGAGTGGGACCAGTTGCACTACAGTACCTTGTCGTTGGCGTTCTTGCTCATCATCAGAGGGAAGACTCGCTCATGGAGCCGTAGCGTGGCGTCATCACGGTTGTCACACCCGTACATGAACACGTTGTTCTTGCGGCTGTGGCCGTGGAAGTCACAGTACAGCACCACGTCCCTCTCAGCCATCAGCCTTGGGAAGCATGGCAACAATAGGGTTAGCGATGAATCCAAGGCAATAAAAAATGGGTATGACTGGTGTGTGTGTGTGTTTGTGTGTGTGTGTGTGTGTGTGTGTGTGTGTGTGTGTGTCTGCATGTGTGACTGTGACTGTATGTACCACGGCCCTCCTCTCACCTCTTCACCATGTTCCTGGTGTGCCACACACAGGGGAAGGAGTCCCTCAGCAGTGTCCTGTAGTTCCTGTTCAGGTCCCTGCCTGCCAGAGAGCAGCGATAGTTCCCTACCACCACCCCGTCAGGGTTAAGCATTGGCACCACCTGCAGGACAAGACAGGAACAACACTGAAGAAGATGATGGTTAAAGAGACTACAGCTTTGGGGGCTGTCAGGTTTTAATGATGGGCTAACATAAGATCATCCCTAGATACTGACGACTGGATGGGGGGACTTTACCACAGGGCAAGTTTGAGATATTACAATATGCTTCCACCCATTTACTCCTTTCAGATCTATGAGAAGTGTTTAAGGAAATCGTCTTGAGGGTAGGGGTCTTGGGGTTGATTTTGGAGTGGACATTTATTTGTTTCTACATCACCTTGAACACAAACGTCTCTCTGAGTAGCCGTGCGTCGTCCGACTCCCCCAACAGGAAATCCAGGAACCCCTGCATCATCCAGGAGCCGTTTGTCTCCCCAGGGTGCACCCTGGCTGTCACCACCACAGCTCTCTTGGCCCTCCTCTCCGCCCAGCCCCCGCCCGGCGACGTCACTGTCAGCACGTGTACGGCGTTGCCAGCCAGGCTGCGGCACAGCACCCGCAACTTACAATGGGCAACCATGGCAGGGTCAGAGGTCAGGCGGCTCAGGTAGCGCTGCAGGTGGGAGTAGGTGTAGGGGTAGCAGTGAGCCAGGTAGCAGGTGTCGGAGTCGTAGGGGAACTGGCAGGTCCAGGTGAGGGAGTGCAAGGCCTTGGTGGTGGTGTTGCTGTTGTCTTGCTCAGCCTGTCAGTGAGAAAGATTTGGGTACTTTAACAAAGAAGAAAATGGTGTCATTGTCATCAATCATATTTCCAACATTTGCAATTGTTTTTTAGGATGCTGACGTCTTTCCAGGGCTCTCTTGAATAGTTGTTTTCAGCAGTTCTAAGGCTAGATACAAATAAATATTTGTTTTCTGTAACAAGGTTACTTTCCACTCACCGCACTCACACCCACCTGGTGTTGGTGGCGGTAGTATTTGATATTGGAGCCGGTACGTTGCCATCCTATGCCCTTCTCCCAGACGGCCCTCTCCGAGTAGAGCAGCGGCCTCATGCCAAGGCAGTACAGGCTGCTGGCCTTCATCAGGTTGATGATGGTGAAGCGGTAGGTCACCCCGGCCTTCATGTTCCTGACCCGGAAGTAGAACCACTGCGTGTGCTTGGTGGTGTACATATCTGTGCGCAGGGTGAGCTCATAATCGTGGAGACCACTGGGTAGGGGAGAGAGAGAGAGAGAGAGAGAGAGAGAGAGAGAGAAATGTTTTGCATGATATTCTTTGTGAACTCAAGGAAGGAATAGCTGATGGGGCTCTGAATAACCAAATATAGAAGGGCAGGGTAGAAACAGACTGGGTTTCTAGGCTCCAGAGACTCACACTTGCACTGCCTTCTGCAAGTTCCCGCTCTCAAAGCGTGACTCAAAGGCCAGGGTTGGCTCATCCTGACGCGTGGCACAGGAAGTAGCGCTCTTGATGGGCCCTCTGCTTCCTCCGATACGAGAGCAGGTGAAGTAGGAGGTCTTTGCGGCTGAACAGGTAAGAAAGGGACAAGGAGAACAGGTGAGAGATGGACAAGAAGGACTACTGTTTGAGGAAAAATACACACCATGGCAAGGTGTTCTCTGAAAACCTGTCACCTGAAGATGATACAGATAGGGTTACCTGGGTCGATGCAGTAGACCACGTTCCCCTTCTCCTCCCCAACAGGCATGGGTGCCCTCTCATGGCCTGTCGCCTGGTAGAACGGCTCCGGTTCTGGTGGGTCCCACTCTGGAGCACAGTATGAAATGAGGTTGAACGGTTATCTTCAGTAACAGTTTTAGAAGCATTTGCTTTATTGTTTAGGGTTCAAATCACTGGCTAATTTAAAAGGATTTAGGAGATCACTGTGCAAACAGGTTTTTTTTACCACTACGCTATAGTATGTGCGCACCTATGTGTTTGAAGGCGTCCTTGATGACCTCACACTCGATGGGCCAGCGGACCCCCTGGAATGGGCTGGAGGAGGAGGGGATAGCAAACAGGTCCAGAGGCTCCCTAAGACGAGGGATGGGCCGCCCCCCGTCAAAATCTATCACCAGCTGCCTGGTCCTCAGAGCCTGCCCCAGATGTAAGGAGACTGGCCAGAAAGCACAACATCACTGCATTATAAACTCACTGCATAACAAAATACAATCATACCAATAAAGGCATTCTCTCAACAGCCAAAAACATCTAATCTATCTATATATGTTAAGACCATGAGGTTCCCATTACTACCAGAGGCAGACATCAGAGATGTGATCAGGTCTGCTAGGGTGACTGCTAGGGCCTTTTAAATTGCATCCAACTGACACCAGGCTCCTTAAATCATGGTATTACACTGGGAGCAATCAAGGGGAGAACTGGATCGCTTTAATCAACTGGATTACACAACGGTAAGAGGAGTCCAAGGTAACCAAGATCCTGCATTGGACATGGGGGATCAACTCTGTTAGAGTTACATAAATGACATGATTTTGACGTTAATCCCATTCTCATTCCTGACAACATAATAATGTGAATGCATCTGTGTGAACGCATCTTACATGGCCTCCTCCCAGGCTCCTGCTCCTCCTCGATCTCCATGTTGTAGTCATTGCTGTCTGGGGAGTGGGCATCTGCATGCATGGAGGAATGGTAGTGATGAACATCCCTCCATCTTCTGTGGATTGAGAGACTGCCTTGGAGAGAATTCTCTCTGCCTGAGTAGAGAGTTTCAGTTTTTTTATCTAACAGTTTATGGCAAAGAATACATACAATTCCTATATTATTTTATTCTAAAACTAGTTTCAATGAGTATGGCATTCTTAGTAGTCAATAATGGAACATGACTAAAGTGTTAGTGTTTTGTCTGTTGGCTTCTTTGGCTCAGTGCTGGCATTGTGTCTCAATATTATCGTGGAAAGATTCCCTTGAATGATATGATGTGCTGTGGATTAAATTGCATGGTAAATTGCCACAGGATTGCAAGAGATGTATGTCAGGTCTAACCAAGCACAGGTTTTCCTCCATGTAAACAAATGTTGCAAGGAAAGCCAGGTTGCCAACCTACCTGCGAAGAGCCCATAGTGCTGGAGGTGGTGCAGGATGAATCTTTCATAGGAATCCTCAGATGTCCTCTTTGGATAAATCCAATGGAGATTTTGTCAAGCAAGGTTAATAATAATCCTCTCAATTGCTGTATCTAAAATAGCTGGAATGATGCACTGTCAATGACTATTGTTAACAGAAAGCTGCCTATTGCTATCCAACTTTATTCTGCATGAGACTTAAGTTTAGGCTATGATTGTTGCAGGTGAATACACATTTGATCAGGCTCTCAAGCAGACATCAGTGTGAAAACCAATTGTGACTGAAAACCAACTAACACTCTCTGAAACTGACCAGTATTTCAGTGTCTGTCTTCAATGCCGGGCACATCCTGAGCAGTACTGCAACAGAAAAATCCAAAGAAAATCGTTTAATCCAAGTTTATATATTCAGGAATCAGGTGTATGGCCGTAGTAGCTGGTCATGCATGAGTCAATGATGCTGCTAGCTACTACTCAACTGTTTGCCACCAGCAAAAAGCAGTGCCGCTTATCACCCAACAATCTTACCTTTGAATTAAAAAAAACGTTAAGAGTTGCTCGAAAATGTTGGGTAAACAACATAAGTTAGCCAAACTAGCTCCCACTTGCTAGCAAAATAATGTTTCGTGAACTACAATGTGTTGCTTAGCAACCGATGTTCTTAACACTATGTTACCAAGGAGATCGTTCTCTTGTTCGAAGCTTTGTGTGGCATGTTTGGAGTTTTCAACCGTGGCTTCGGGTAATGACAGGTATGAAGTTAATCTGTATTGAAATTATTCAGCATCTGTATTATCTGTATCTGTATATCCTTGTATCATATCATTGATCCTTCATACACTTACAAGAGCGGTGTGCATTTCATTCGACTGTTTGGTTTTCCATTATTTAAATCGTAATTATATAATTTGACTGTTTGATTTGAAAGGTTTGTTCATTCAAGAGACCGACTACATTTTTATAAGTTTGATATAACGCTTACTTGTTTCATTTGTTCCTTTTATTCAATAATTTTCTTTGAGTTCCACCCCCATAGATCTGTCTTGAAAAAAACAAAACATAAACACGATCAAATCCAAATTCCGCGTGTGTTTGTGTATACAATGAACCCTCTATTGAGAGTTAAGTCAATGAAAAAACAGACACTATTATAAGTTCACAAAAAGGTTTAATAACTTTTTACAAAATATACAAGTTCACTTTCTTTCCCTTCCCACACCAAAACATCACAATGAACATCAAGAGATTTGAAGCATTTATACTAAGACATATGCCATGTCACATACACAGCGGTAAAACTACTCCCAAAAAAAGTATTGGTGGTTTTCAAATCGGGAAAAGGTCTCTGAATTTCTAAAATATATTTTGTAAATATTAATGCTAAATCCATTGGCACATCTGTTTTTGTGGCGGTTATCGTGCAATGATAAATGAGAATGACCTTTGTAATTTAATCTCTACTGGCTTTAAATTAAAGTCTTGTGTAAAGAAAAGTGTTGCAATGAAGGGGTCCCACAAATTGATCCATGTGTAATAATGCACTGTAACTGAAATCAAAAAACAAGGACACCGCTGATGACAGTGTATGCTGCAATTATATGGGAACTAACGAAAGTTTTATCACAATGGTGGAAGAGTAAGAAATGTGAGCACATTGCATTTCATTAATCCTCTGTGCTCTAATAAATAGAACACTTTCAAAGTTGGTACATCAGAGACAGCAGAGAACATACAGCAACATTAAAAGTGACAATGGACCCCAAAGTCATTCTTTGTAGTTTATGAAATTGTCAATGAGGTGGGACATGAGGTGAACATGACTAAATCATACACAGAGCTGATCTCTATCACAGAAGGTTCAGAAACTCCAGTATTCATAGCGGAGCCAAACATTTCACAGGAAATGGCATTTATGTTTTAATTTATACAGATAAGACAGTAGAAATACTAAACAGAGGATGGAGGGAGGCTTGGTAGGGCATTCCAGGTAACACATAAAATCACCAGTAAAATCACCTACTGAAAATAAAAATAATGAACATTCAGACTCATCCAATGTATTTGTGGAGACCAGGATATGGAGGGGCTTGGATAATCCACTTCCTAGAATGCTGTTGAAAAGTATAAAAAAAAGTGCACAAACCACTCCATTGATCATTGTCCAGCCATTTGGGTCAGGTTGGGGTGGGGTGGGGTGGGGGGGGGGGACTGTTGGAGTGGACATTGGGGTGAAGTGTGTGTGTGTCACAGAGGGATGTTATGAGCTCTTCATCATTTTTCTCTTCTTCAACAGTCTCTCCCGCCAGTTATCGGGGAGAGCTTCAAAATTTGCGTTCTTTCCAGCTTTTCCTCTGAGGTGAGAAAAAAAAAATACATTGAAACAAGTCTACAGTAAACATGGTGTCACCCACAAATGATGTAGTGCCCCTCTGGAGTGAATTATTAAACATTTGATTTTTGTGTATTAATGAGAGAATAAAAACAACATTATTTTTTCCTTTGTTGGAAAAAAAAAATGTAATAGCTGTTTATGAATGGTATGTCAGATAATGGACTGTTTAATAGGGAGATGCATTGATATAAAAACAGGATATACATATATATATATATATATATATATATCTAGGCAGACAAGGGACATTTATACTGGTATTAGTCTTGTTGGACATATTTTCATTGATCCATTGTTTTCTACAGACGGGAGCTTTTAGGTCCTTATGAGAAACTAGCTATCTGACTATAGCTCAAACAGGACAGGAGATAAGTTTGATCATTCAAGTTCAGTCAAAATTGTCCCAGTGGTGTTTGAGATATCGCGTGCGACATACGAATATATAGTGCCTTCGTCCTATGAATGGATTTGAATACGAGTATGACGACTCCGGCTCACCCATAAAATACATAATTAAAACATTACATAACTAAAGCTATAAGTCTATGCAATCTACACTTGAGATCCAATAAACAAAAACAACTGTTAGACAAGCTCTTACGTTGTGAGTTGTTGTTGCTTCCACTCCTCAATGCCTCGCTTGTTGAGTTGGTCTCTGTCCTCGTCACTGGAGCTCTCCTTCTCCTCCTCATCCAGCTCCTTCTGGATGCTCTGCCACTTCTGAACCAGTGACGGCATCTTCGTCTTGCTCTTCTTCGACTGCACAGGAACGGGGATGAGGTAAAGAGGGATGAAGGAGAGGGGGAACATTGTTAGAAGTGGATTAATTAGTCTTGGCATCGGGGAGTAAACAGCGATGCGAAAAGTATAATGTTATCTCTAATCTGCACCCACCTCCTTCTTCTTCATTTTCTTGGTCTTGTCCACAGGCAGAGTTTTGCCCCCTGCAGGGTCCAGGGTAGAGGGGGGCTGGGATGGGGGCAGTGGGGGTAAAGTAGGTGGGGGTGGAACAGGCGGGGCGGCAGTTTCAGCAGGCAGTAGAGGAGCAGCGACCGGAGATACACCCCAATAGGCATTTCCTGATATCACAGGGGCTGAGGACAGAGGAACATAACACTTGTAAACTCTTTAATCTCTCAGTAGCTTTGGATAGATATGTAATCACATGGCTGTACAGACACAGAAAAGCCTGTTTAAGAAATTGTGCCTGCATCTATTGGGGGTCAAGTTGCATCTGCTGGCAAAGAGCACCACTGATATGGTTGTAGAATAGAACTACATTTCCCATGATTCTCTGTAGCACTGGTGCGATGACCTCATTCTTTACCTGCAATGGCAGTGGTCTGGGTGTAGAGGATAGCGCTGCTGCCAATAGTGACGGACTTGGTCAGCTGACCAGCTCCTGAGGCCTTGCGTTTCTGACCCTTACCGAGGGAAGCTGAGGACTCCACAGCCTGTTACAAGGAGAGAAAACAAGGATTCTTAAGTACAGTACTCTGACTTGGAGCATCACAACATCGAATCCTGGATTCTGGAGCATCAAAAAACAACATTGTTAACTGTGGTTAATGAACCGATTACCTTAATGAAGTACTACTCATCAATGGTGCGCGTTCGCCAGAGCAATAATCAACATGTGTTCTACATGACCAAATGGCCAGACATAATACAGCTGCCTTTTGACCCAGGTATGCCCACACATTTTTTTGTGTGACATCACCAACCCATCAGTCCATAGGGGGAGGCTGGTGGAGGTAGACATCGGATAACAGGCTCATTGTAATGCATGGAATGAAATGAGGAATGGTGTGTTTGATACTATTCCTCATTCTGTTCCATGCATTATAAAGACCACGTCCTCCGGTACACATGTATGAGGCTTTAGAGGAAGAGAGGACTGATTCCATACCTTACTGCTGGCAGTGCCCGGGGGTAAGGGAGGTCTGCGACTGCCATCTTCCTCAGTCCCAGGAGCTGGAGGCTCTGCATCCTCATCCTCCATCTCCACCTCCATTATCTCTCCATCATCGCTGTCGGGAGGGGGAGGGGGCGGGGGAGGCGACTCTGGGGGAGGAGGGGGAGGTGGAGGGTAGTCTGATGGGGGAGGAGGATGGTCAGGGGGAAGTGGGGGCTGAGGTGCAGACCAATAGGACGGCAGGGCAGGCTGAGGGGGGGCGGCTGGTGCAAAGGTGGACGATCCTGTAAATTAAAAACAAAAAATGGATAAAAACGTGTTAATCATAAATACCATTTTTTCCTCAGGCAGAGTAGAAGAAACAATTTACTGACCAGTTGCAAGTTGCGGTGAGTGTCTCATAAATAATTAGGATAGACTAGCTACTGAACTAAATTCTTTATGCATGTCTCCCATGAAAAAATGTTCGCAATCACAGTCATTCAGTATAGGTCTGTGAAAGTTCTCATAATTGAGAGTCAAGCAAATATGAAAAACATTACTGGTCATTGCAAATTATTATGTGACACCTCTGGCTGAGAAGGATCTTGCTGACTGACCTGCGATCTCATCAGAAGGTACAGGTGGGGGTTTGGGGTCCGTCTGGCTGGACACCCAGGCCTGGGAGGACGGGCTACCCTTCTGTTCTTCCTCCTTCTCCTCTTCCTTGGTTGGGAAGTCCCACTGGGAGGCACTGGTCCGGTCGTTGACATAGAAGTACCGCCTATGCTCTCTAGAGGGGAAAACAGAGATACAAGACAGAGTGTCAACAGCTGGGCTTACAACTGGATGGGTCGCATTACACCCTGCGCAAGTGGGGTGAGGGAGTGGGAGCTGCCGTGTAGAAGGCAGGAGAGGGTGAATGTTGGGCTGGACAGCGAGTTTAGCCATCCAGGAGTAGGGCCAGATTAGATTGGGATTGGGATAGGGGACATGGATGGGGAACCCACCTTAACTCTTTCAAAACCAATTAAACAAAAGAAAGAAAAAAAAACAATCAGCTTGAGTCCTGCAAAGTTGATCAAAAGCAGTGTTCAGATGTTCAGATTCAGAATTGTTCACATTAAGGTTGTCATGACAAAATACTCACACAGATTCAGACAACCTTTCCCCCCCTCAAACATTGATAGATGCCCAAGAGAGAGCATCGTCATCAAACAACAACCAAAGCCAGCAGAACAAAAAACAAGCATACTGTAAATTCTCATTTTTACATCAGATATTTCTATCAATTTTCTGTCAATCAAGGAAAAAGAAAAACAGGAAACATATAAAATAGAGTTGGTCTGACCTGCTGGGTCCCCGTCAACGTTCCGTCTTCGCTTTAATTGACGCTTGTGACAGTCCTCGTTTCCGGGGCGTCACTCTTTGTCAATCATTCGCACAGCATTGCATTCTGGGGGCTGTAGTCCTGCAAAGTTCAAAGCTCTCGCGCGCAACCACTTTCCTAGAACTATAGTACCCCCCCCCCTTCCACTGACAAGTCTACAAAGGCCCTCCCCCAAGCAAGGACCAGAGTCTGGGCCATGGGGGACAGGACAGGAGGTCCTCTCTCTGTTTGGTGGTGTAGCTTAAAGGGATCAGGCTGGCCTGTTTGGCTGCTCCCTTATCAATACTGGCAGTGCAGAAATGCCAGCATAGCATCAGAGAAACCTCGAGAGTCTGTCTGTTTTGTCTTTATCCACATCATGGATTGGATAAGATCTCCCCAAATTCAAGTTACAAAGGTGGTGACCCTAGCTCTGAGGGGGTCGTGCTCACATGGGAAGGTTTTGGGGGGAGGGGGGAGTTTAGAGATGTGAAAGGTAAGGAGCGCGTACCTGTCCCAGTGGCAGAACCAGCCTTTAGGGGCGGCGTTAAGTTCGTAATGTTTTATGTGCTCAGCGGCTTCCTGCAGCCTACGGCGGAGATAGATCCCATTCAGAGCACCCTCCCGCCAGTCAGCGATCCGCGTCTGAGAGATAGATAGATGGAGAGTAGAAAGTGAGAGATGGAGTAGAGAAGGGGGAATAAGAGGAGAGGGAGATAGATGAAGAGAAGATGGATGGAGGCAGAGGAAGAAAAATGGTGGAGAGATGGAGGAGAAATTCCTTATGATGGGCCATAATGAGAATTTGAAATAGGGATCACTAGCCAGTCATGGGAGTGAGTAAGTTGAGGTTAGCTACAGCTGGAAGTAAGTTGTTTAACTGGAGGTTAACTACAAAAGCAGGCAATCTTTGAGAGCACCAAGGCATCATCCTTACCTCGGTCTGTAACAGTAGTAGCTGGAAGTTGGAGATGGTTTTTTTATTTATCCCCAAGAACTCCATCTTGCTGGTTAAGGTGTTGGCAAGTTCTCCAATCTGAAACTGAGAATTCAAACACATGTTCATTCTCTGATGCGGTGGATTTATAACAAACATGAAATTAAATGCAAGAGAAAGGTTGTAAAGCTTTAGTACCTTGAGCTCTGGAGTTTCCACCTCCTCTTTTGGTGGTGCTTTAGTAACCATTTTCTCCCCAGCTTTGTCGGTCTCTTTCTCATCCTCTTCCTCAACCTTCACTGGGACTTTGGAATGTGCTGCAAGCGACACACAAGAAGACTAGTATAAAGACGATGACCCCTCACTTTAAAGTCAGTGTGTTCTAAATGGATTAACACAAGTGTTCTACAGGGTTGTATAGGAACTCACCTGTTTCAGGGTTTTCCTGTGTGTCTGAGCCTCTGCTGTTAGAGTCTGGGCTGGCTGCACGGAGAAAGGCAGTCTTCCACTTGGACTTCTTCGGGAGTGGACCGCGAGGGCCCGAGGCCTCCTGACTGGCCTCGGAGCAGGGGCTAGAGCCGCCCACACTGCCGTCACCCTCCTCCAGTGCCCGCAGCTCAGCCTAGGGGTCAGAGGTCAACGAAAAGAAAAGTCAGTTCGATGGAATGCTAAAAACATTATTTTCAACTACCATTGCACTGAATTTGTGCCCAAGGCAAAATCCAATCACACTCAACTTGTTGTCAACTGTCCATACAATTGACTGCTACAGTGCTCAAAATCACCTTTTTTCTCTCCAGAGCCAGCTCCAGCTCTTTGGTGTCCTCCTCAGTCTCCTCCTCCTCTGCATCAGAGTTCTCTTCAGACTGGTTCCTGCTGCACTGCTCTCTCTGGCCAAGGGGGAGCGAGTCTGGGTCACGCAGGGGGGCGGCGGGGGATCCCGGGAGGCGACCAGCCTCCCCATCAGAGTCCAGGCTGTTGTCCGTCTCCTCCAGCCCTCCAATCAGCCTCTTCCTCCACTTCTCCTCCGCCTCCTTCACTTCCACAGGGATGAGGGGAGCAAGAAGGGAGGCAGCCACACCCCGGCGATCCTCCTCTTCACTGGTCAGAGCGACAACACTCTCCATCACCTCCTGTAAGGGAAGAGACAGACATGTTCAATCAACAACGCTGATAATGCCTTGAATGGAGCTTTTGAGTGTGCCTTCATTTGCAAAAAGACATCACAAAATCCAAATGAAACTTGCCTTCTTTTTTGTTTCCCTCTTGGATGTCAGGGCACTGATAGTAGTGGAGTGCTGCTCAGTGTAATAGCCTGCAGTCTGTGTTGCACCGTTGCCATTGACGGTTGAGCTACATGGGGTGGAAAAATACAAAACAGGTCAAGTTAATTGACAGAGGTACTCATCTCCCTGAGTGACACTGCACCTAGAATGTCGCCTGTCAACATAATTACAAACTGGTTTGAAAACTATGCAGTAAGATGCAGCCACCTCACCTGTCTGAGTACTGCTGCAAGACCTGCACCTGGTCAGCCAGGTAATGTGGCAGCTGCCAAGCCACCTCGTTGGTCAGAGTGTTCCAGTAGTAGTAACAGCCTGTGTTGTCATCCCAGACCTCCTGCCAGTCCCCCATCTCCACTCCAACTGGGAACAGGAAACACACATAAGGAACTCGTATACAAAAAATTATAAAAAACTAATCTCTGGATCTTGTCGAATCTCTGGAATAATATGACAAAATCTGTGTGAGTGTGTGACAAGGGTTGAGCTGTACCTCCAGCTAGGGAGCAGTGAGTATCGTAATGGAACTCTGCCCTAGTGCTGGCCTGCTCTGCTCCCTCATCAGAGCCGTGGTGCTGGGCTTTGGGCTCAGGACGGGGTGGGGTCGGGGCCAGGGCTGAGGGGTCTGCTGTGGGCTCGTCTGAGCCTGGCTGCGTGGTGATGGCGTCGATTTCCTGATAGGGATGAGGACATTGATTAAACTGATAGCACAACAAACTGGTGATAAAAACTACAGAAGAGCACTTTATGGAAACTACTACTAGACAGTTAGATGGCAAATACTTCTTTGTAATGTTACCATATATGGCTAATATCTTATTCTGTATAAAGTGCCTAAGGGTACAGGCTTTATATTGTACTCACAGCCATGAAGTTGGCCAGTGTGCTGTCGATGTCTGCTGACTGGTTGTGTTGTGTCCTTCCTGTGGCAGGTTGGGAGTCGTCTGTGTCCTCATCATCACTGTCATCATAGGCCCCTAGGAGGGACAAACCCTCTGAAGGAAGAAACACACAGCATTGCTGGTGAGATTGTTTACTGTACACACACTCGATCTGATTTGAGGATTCACAAATAATGTTGAATTTCACATACACAAAAGCCCACAAACATTGATCAGAGCCAGTTTTGTGCAAGAATATCACATCAAGTAAATCAAATGTCCGTCACATAATGCAGACCGTTATCAAATTATCTCACCTGTGGCCTTCACTGCTGGATTCCTCATTTCTGTAGTTACTTCTCTAAGGATGCTATATCCATCACCGTTAGCCTCTTGTTCGTCTGCGGGCACACATGTATGCATTGTAAGAACCACAGGATAGTGACGCTATCAGCTAGTCTGAATTGATTGGTAGTGTGGGCGCAGTAGATCGCGAGACAGGGCATTGAAGTTTATAGAACACTGCAAACAGATATAACAGAAGATACATTCTTATGGCAGAAGATACATTCTTATCATTAGCTAATCCTCTATTCTACACAACACAAATCCATGTCTGTTGTAGATGTGTACACGATTAGCACAAATAAATTCACACAAACAAGTTCTCTAGCCCCGAATTGTCGTTGACAGAACACAGATTGAACAAGACCAATATGAATTGCACGCTCGCCCCTTTCAAGGCTGGTTCTGTCTTGTTATCAACAGAGCGCGCGTGGGGGTGGTTGCAGCTCGGGTAATCTTTATGTGTGACATTACATTAACCTCCCGAACATCGTTCAACACCAGATTCTGCCACTAGCAGAAGAGCAAGTTACGAAAACACTGCATTCGTATATGGGAGTCAGACATTTTGAACGACTAGCAACCTTGCTGACAAGGGGTCTGTCTAATCTCTGAAACGAAAACGTTAAATGAAACGTTCCTGGATATACAGAACTCAGTAATAAGTGTGTACTTTCATAACTTCCTTAATGAACAACATACCCTAATGTAAACATAATAATGTGTTAATGTTAAATGTTTATCTTAATGTGTAAAGCAACGTTTTATCGACCTCAGGACTTTCCATTACAGCGATTATACTTACCCGCGCTGACAAGGCCATTTAGCTACCTAGCATAGCTAACATCAGCTTCAAAACTCCTTACTGCTGATGATTTGCTAGGAAAAACGGGCCCAATTTTAACAGAATCGCCCACTCACTGCTAACGTTCTTATGTCTTGATCTTACCTTCGGATCCTGAACCTAATGCTTCTTCTCCTCCTCCAACAGACCCGCTACGAAGACCAGGCGGTGAGAGCTGCAGTATTGTTCTGCGTCCCCCGGTTCCTGTGCGAGTTTTCTTTCCCATCGGCATTGCAGCTGTAGCGCTAGCCTGGCGATCCAAGGCGTTGCTCCACTTCTTCAAACGTTGCAAAAAATTAAACTCTGCACATCCGGTGTCAAAGGGAGTGTGAAGAAAATATAATATCAACATCATCATGTTGTCATGATGTAATTGGGTTGGATTGTTTCAAAGATTACATCTGAAATGTTACTTGATACGATTTTGTATAGGCATATTTCTGATGTGCAATCTAGAACCTCCATTGCTTTATGTATTTCCACCTGCATCTGAGTATAACCTAACCAATGACCGTATATCCATATCCCTCTCGGTCATAATCAAGTGGTACACCCATCTCTGGTCATATTCACTTCATGAGAAAACCTGTTGATAATAATTACACAGAAAATGTATGTTATGAAATGTGCATTTTGGGAATATGTTTTCTTACAGTATGATCAGGTCTGGATTCACAATGAATGAAGTACAGTAATGTTGGCACGTGCCATTTTATTTGAATAGCCCGAAGAGACCAAAATAAAACTTGCACAAGCTCTTCTTACTGGTTAGTAGCACCACACAAAGAGGATCATTTCAAAACAAAATTAGGCTGCAGAATGTTCCTCTTCAGTGTGAAATAATGATTTATAGAGTCACATACTGTGGCTCTGTTTTATATCATACATCAGGAGCTTTTTTTGTAATATTAAAACCCATTAAATGTCTTTAATCAAACCTCCGACTGCAATCTGTCAGATGAATTATGCATTGTTCTGGATGAAAGGTGCATTGCTTGACTTTAACCATCCATCATATGTATTAATTACCACACTGAATTTAGCCGTGTCTGGTAGAGACCGTAATTCATATCCTAGCAAGAGATTCATTTCTAAGTAAGGTATGTGAATTCTTAAAATCATACTCAGCTGATGAGAAAGCGGAAACAAATGACTCAACAATTCCATATTGACCTAAGAGCCTAAGGCCACACAGTTTCAACAGGGGCAGCATTTTCTACAATGCTTTGATTTCTGTAATCAACCGAAATCAAAGCAAATACCGCTAAACATGTATTGCCATAGTTTTAACCATTGTAAACTGTGCAGGTGTAAAAGTAGTAATAAGAGAACTTCACTCTGATATAGGCCTGGCTCTATTCACAAGGCCTATGTTCTTGTGACAGAAAACCAACTGTAGGAGCTTATTCCTTTGTCATCGGTTTGTGGGTCCATATCATTGGGTTTACCATATTTGGAACCAAACACCATCGGGCCTGGTTGCTTGTGTAACATGCTGAGACTAA
This sequence comes from Argentina silus, assembly GCF_951799395.1. Classification (NCBI taxonomy): domain Eukaryota; kingdom Metazoa; phylum Chordata; class Actinopteri; order Argentiniformes; family Argentinidae; genus Argentina; species Argentina silus. Next base: position 19,675,739 of record NC_139657.1, on the reverse strand, counting down.
TGGCCGCTCTCCAGTAAGTGCTCCACTTGAGTGGCATCCTGCTCTAAAGGGCCTTGTCAATCTGAAGGTCAGATTCTTCCATGACACTTTTTCATGTGTGCATCCTATTCACTTTCGGGGGGTAGTTCCTTGACCTCAGTTGGACCTACTGGTGGAGTCTCTCCTACTACTTTTGACCCATCATCATCCTCCTCATCATCTGAGCTGTCCGCCCAGCGTCCGACCCTCCTGACTCCTTCGCCTACCACGGGTGCATTTACACAGGGGTTGTGGTCGTAGATTACCAATTTCAGCCCCTGCAGGTGGGCCAGACTGGGAAAGCGGCGGATTTTGTTGCGGTCCACATCGATCACGGCCATAAAGTGCATCTCAAGCAACACTGGAGGGAATTTACAGAGCTGGTTCCCAGCTAGCCAGATGCTGCGTAGTTCCTCCAGCCCCCCAAGCTCCATAGGCAGGCTGCTTAGCTGATTGTAGCCCAGATGGAGAGTTTTGAGCATAGGGAGGTCACAGACCACACTGGGGAACTCGGTGAAGCAGTTGGTCTCCAGCCACAGAGTATTAAGCTCCCTAAGCTGTCCCAACTCCCTGGGGAGGCTGTAAAGCCTGTTGTTGCCCAGGTAGAGGATGTTAAGCTGGGGGAGTCTGCACACCACTGCAGGTAGCTCCTCGAAGCAGTTGAAGTCGAGTGCTAGGAGCTGGAGCTTCTTTAGGCCCTGCAGCTCATTGGGCAGGCTGCTAAGGTGGTTGTCACTCAGGTAGAGCTTCACCAGCTCATTGAAGACACAGGCGGCCACAGGGAGGCGACGCAGCTGGCGGCAGCTCAGGTCTAGAGTCCGATCTAGGGGCATCTCCTTCAGATCACCCACCAAGAAACGCTGGCAGCGCTCGGAGGGGATGAAGGCCACTAAACCACGCATGGCATTCCCCATCTTGAACACCCCCTGATGCCCACACACTCACTTCAGACTAGGGGAGAGCTGAGGGGGTACTGAGTGGCCCATGGAAAAAGGTCCATGACAGTTCATTCTCTGTATTCCATGTCACTGCAGATGAAGCTGGTGACCCTGATGCCATTTTAGAAAAGAAAACCTGAGATATCACATATAAAACATATATATATTATATAATATTCGACAGAGAGGTTGATTGAAACCCAGAATGACTACTTCTAAACCTGCAGCAGAATCTGCAGAGACATTAACACAATTGGAGATTGCTGGATCATTAAAAACACCTACTTCTGTGGGTTTTGCTGAGTAAGAGATCCCTCTCCCAACAGGGCTTCCAAGTCTGTCAGCATTTCCCAAAATGTGTCATTTGTTTATCCAACATAATGAAGGGGATGCCGTATTAGATATTCCACTGTCCTTGTGCAGACATCCGTTAGCTCGCTCTTGCTCTCTCTCTGAGGCTCTGAGCTTTGACTCTGGAGCAGTAGCAATGACGAGCTGCTCTCTCCTCCCCATTTGTGCTTAATGACTTTTCCCCCTTTTCCAAACGTGAGGGAGGTGGGTGAGGGAGACAGGGGGTGGGAGTTAGGCTTTAGTGCCATGGATAAGCATAAGAACTGTCAATTGATCAAAGGAGGTTATCAACATTCCGTCCATCTACAAGCCCTCACACAGCCCTGGGTCCATGGCTTTATCATAGCCACACAAGTGGCCCTCCACTATTAAATAATCTCCAGAATTTGCAACTGTTAGCAGAGGTTGTCAAAGTTGTGAGCTATGTCATAGTGTTGCAGCCGTGTGGTGCGGCAGTGAGTGCTTTGGTCAAACTGGAACAGTAGTAAATCATCGAGTGGTTTGACATGTTTGCTGCGGGGAGTGGAAAATGAAGTAACAGCCTCCCAAAAAAGTAAAGAGGCATATCAGGGGGAATGTGAATGCCAGAGTGGGTCTGTAGTTTGTCAAGCCCACGTTAAGGAGTCCTGTGTACTTAGACATGGTGTGCACTGTGAGTGTGTGTGTGTGCTATGGACACTACACAGTGGTTCCAAACTATTGTACAATGTACCTCAGGGCTGTATGTAGTATACAAACTTGACATCATTAATCCTGACTATAATTCCAGACAGGCTGGCCAAACTGTGGTTCAGCTTAAATTTATATGGACACTTTCTTCCCCATGACCAACAGGTTACAATGCAGACTATGTACAAGTACTAAGTATGTGTTTGAGCTTGCTTTTATGAATAATTTTCAGTACATACCATCATATTATGTAATTTCTGATGAGCTTGGAGAAGTGGTGTTATCTAGTTAGTACAGTCTGAGGTGTGACTTTCCTTTGTCCTGTACCTTCATTAGGGCTATTTTCTAACCAGATAAAGGGCAGGAATTTCATTTAGCTTATCAGGCCACTGGGGGCCACTGGCTCACCCTGCTCAAGTCTCTTCACTGACAGACTGTTTTTAGTATCGGCCCTTCTTTGGGCAGCACATTACTCTTCATCTGGGAGCTTCTGACAACCAGAGATACAGCTCAAACTGATGAGAGAAAATGTGTGCAATAGGCTATGGGAGTCCATCCATAGAAATATAATGAGAGAGCGTCCTGTGTGGACAATGTAGACAACTGACACCATTGAGGCCACACAATGTTATATAAATAGCACTAGATACATAGAACTTTGTGTTATGAATGCTACATAACACATTGTTTCTTCAAAGTATGTTGGCTAAACAACAATAACTATCCCTGATGAAAGTATGTATGGGTGGAGCACCATCAAAAATGTAAATGTTCTCGTAGACCTCATTATGTACAGGTTAGGGTCTGTCTTGACGACAGGGTATATACTTTATGGTAGCATGTTTCAACTTGTGGATTCTTTGAATATTGAGTCACAGACAGAATCTCAAATGATTAGAATGCAGAGAAAGTGCATTCGACAACTGCATAAAGCCACAGTCCAATGTGATCCAATGTGTTTTTGGCATCCAAGTGTACAGCAGAGGAATCATGTTGAGGGACACAACACCATATGTCATGGCACAGTATGATACTCTTTGATATCATACTCATATGAAGCTTGTTTTGAAAATGTCAAAAGTGGGAGTGGCCACCGGTTTTGTTTTTGTTTACAGAGGCTACTGCATTTACACTGATACAGATAAGATACTGTTTCACTTGGCTTCCCTCAACACATTACTACAGTTTTAAAACCTTTTGACAATACTGTAGAACACTAATTGCTGGCTATTTAAGCGAATACTGTGTATTATGAATAGGATGTGCCAACAGAAACAGAATGTTCAGTTTGTGTGCGGAAATGGTTTAGAGCTTGCAGCGAGGTCAGAGGGTAAAGGCTATCCACCCAGGATTCTCGATTGTAGAATACACAGCCATCTTGGATCTAAGAGGAGACGGGAAATTAATGCGGTGAGGGTTTTTATTTATTTTTTCTGCCAATATAAAACCATTCGGTCCGACTCAAAACGTTGCATCACAACACATATATCTTTGTAGTCCTTCCTGTTCTATTCCGGTGTGTTTTGGGCCGGTTGACGGATTTGAATTCGAACGGTCTCCTGCCTCTGTTTTGTCTGGGGCTGCTAAGCTAGCTAACGTTAGCGTAAATTGAGACACAGACAAGGCAGGGAGCTGAGGGTAGTACTGGAGGCAAAGCAGGCCCAACCTGCACATCGCTAGCCAGCTACTTTTTAACACAAGACGACTACTTGACAAATGTTGTTGAGATGGAGGGACTTTTGTGATGGTTGTTGACTCATCTTGCTCGCTAACTTTTAATGTAGAGCGAACGGGTATTTCCATTGAAACGAGACTACAGCTAATCTGGAGGTAAACAATCAGCTAATTGGCAATGGCATCGCAAGCTAGCACACTTCTTGCAACCTGTCCGTATTATTTGCACCCCCGCTGTTTTGCTCGCATCATTTGTTTCAGGCGGCTACAGCTTGCGGGTGGCTTGGTTATTGTTTATTTGAGAGCAAGTGATCATAATTTTATGATTTCATTTCATGTCATAAGTGCAGGAAGGATATGCTCTACAATTGCATGAGACACAGTGTAGGCTAAGCATCCCTGCAGGGATGCACAGTTGTACTACCCTTTCATATGGCATTTCATATACATCCATAAGTCATACACGATTGCAGTGTGTTCCACAAGGATATGGAGATTGCTACAGTTCTTTTATTACTATGAGTAAAGAAAGCATTCTTCCATGACTAGACCTTAATAGAGACATAGTTTTCAAGCAATTGAAGTTATTAATATTGTGTTTTTGCTGTATAAGACTGACTGTAGGCACACTAATATTGAGCAAGGAGTGGGTGTGTCTGGTGAGATATGTAAGAGCCTGTTAATGTGTGTTGTACCATAACCCATAGGTCGAAGTAATGCTAATCTGTAGGCTAACTTCTGTTTATTTCTTAGAAAAAGTTACAATTTATGTTAGTTATGGTGCTGTGTGTTCAAAACTTGTTAGTTTTTTTTTCCGTTTTTTTGTTTGTGGGTTGATTGCAGCCATAATACAAATATCTTCCCCCATATCTTTTCAGGTGACATAAGGCATGTTCAGTGCTACGAGAAAGAAGTTTGTAGAGTTTGTAGAGGTGGTCGAAAGCGACTTTCCTGATGAGAGTATGTACTACAGCCAGCCGTCGATGTTCCCACATCGGTCGGACAAAGACGTAAGTTGTCCTATCCCTATCTTTTGAATTACCATAAGGTAGTAACTTCTGGGTACTTAAAGAGATGGATCTGCAACTTTCCTTCAATAATGTTATTTCATACTCTTTTGTAAGAATGCCAATTGACTCCCATTACCCACTCTCTGATGTTCTACTTTATAATGGACAATAGGCTAATTGAATAACCTACTCTAATATGGTTTGTTGGGATGTATGTGCTATTACCCAGTATTATTGGTCAAGTAATAGCCATTACTTGTCATTCATGCAGAGGTCTTGTTTCCCATCCTTCGCTGTCTGTCTATGCTGACATCTTATTTCTTAATCCAGATGCTGTCGTCTCCCTCACCGTCGTCATCAGGTCAACTGTCCCAGCTTGGTGCGAGTTTATATGGTCCACAAAGTAAGCTTGCTCTGTTTGTTGTCTAATTTTCACAATCTCTGTCTGAGTCTGTCATAAGATCAATATAAAGGCATACCCACCAATTAAATTACTTTATATACTCCCAAAATATATACTCATACTTACTTATATGCATATTTGTATCACTAGACTCTTAAATCAGACGCATTTAGTTTGTTTGCAGTATCCAATCATTTAAACATGTAGTGACTTGGCTAGTAGTAAGTATAAGTAGTATGTTTATTTGAAATTGATCAACAGAGCCAGATATTCAATGTGTTTATGCCTCTCCTCGTCTTGCAGGTGCACTAGGCTTCTCGATAAGGGGCATGGGCAACAACACGCCTCAGTTAAACCGCAGCTTAACACAAGGCATCCAGCCACCGAGCCATATCACCCCCACAACTGGGGTGCCCACCATGTCCCTCCATACCCCTCCCTCGCCAAGCAGGTGTGTGTGTGTGTGTGTGTGTGTGTTTGTGTGTGTGGCCAAGAGATTACTAGTATCACTCTTGATTTGTGAAATGTCACCTGAATTTTCACATCAAAAAGTTATTTCCACCAATCCATGTAATCCCATGTGTCCACAGGGGGAGCTTGCCGATGAACTCGCGGAACATTATGAACCACTCCCAGGTAGGGCAAAGCATTGGGATGAGTGGCAGGACCAACAGCATGGGTAGCTCAGGGCTGGGCAGCCCCAACCGGAGCTCGCCCAGCATCATCTGTATGCCCAAACAGCAGCCTGCTCGCCAACCCTTCACCATCAACAGGTAGGCTACGCCAGACACCGTCTAGTTAGACTATCACCGTACACGGGTAGGGTTCAGTCTAACAGTACCGATGTGCTGCCAGTCCATACATTCTCTACCAATTTAAATGCTTTCTCTGCCTTCCATAACACAAGCTCAATCACACAGCTTTGTTGATTGTGTTTGATAACCTCTGACACATAGTCACTGTCTGAAACAAGACACTGGAGGATTGTGGTGCATGTTTTTGTATTGTTCCATATAATGCGTTCAAATGCTAAAGTTGTCCCATCTGCAGCATGTCGGGATTTGGGATGAACCGGAATCAGGCATTTGGGATGAACAACTCGTTATCAAGCAACATCTTCAACGGCACAGGTTAGTGTGTCCTCCACACCAGTCTCCTCTGGAAAGTCACTCTCAGTTATACTGGTTTGACTTATAGTCATCACATTTTCAGCTAAACTCTGATGTGAATGAACAATAGTAGAACAATCACATCACATCACATACTTATATCCTACTGAAATGGCTTTCTTATAAGTCTTTAACCCTCACCCTCACAGACGGGAGTGAAAACGTGACGGGGCTGGATCTGTCAGACTTCCCTGCATTAGCAGACAGGAGTCGGAGGGAAGGAAGCGGAAACCCAACACCTCTACTGAACCCACTCGCTGGAAGGGCACCCTACGGTAAGAGTTCAGCTTAGTACCCTTGGCTAGAAGTGGTCATTATGCAAAAAGTTAATGATAGTGGTATTAGTAAGGGCATTTCACAAAGAGAAACAATCATAAGGACTTATGTAATGATGTTGGGACTAGAGAGATACTCACAGTACTGTAAATGTGCTCAACAAACCTGCCTCTCTTCAACTGTAAGTTGATGGTGAATCAGACATTTATGAGAGAAACGGGCCTTTTCCAATCGTGTATTATAGCTTTAACTTTGGTGAATTAATTTATTCTTTCTCACTGTGACGATTCATTTAAGAATCCTCTTATCTTCATCTCATGACCTCATCAGTTGGCATGGTGACGAAGCCATCGAACGAGCAGACGCAGGATTTCTCCATCCACAACGAGGACTTCCCCGCACTGCCAGGGCCCAACTATAAGGACCCCACGTTGAACAACGACGACAGCAAAACCGTGAGTTAGGTCTCTTTACGTCGATCAACAACCGCTACTGTGTAGTCACAGAATTAAAAATGTTTACATTTTGGCTCAGCTTCGGTTCTTCTGTTCTTTCAAAGAGAATTATTGACGACGAGGCATGCTTTTTTTTTTTTTCACTCTCTCTGTTCTCCTTTAGAACCTAAACTCTACAGGCAAGAGCACATCCAGTGCAGATGGGCCGAAGTTCCCCGGAGACAAGACAACCTCGGCACAGAACAACAACCAGAAGAAAGGGATCCAGGTGTTACCAGACGGTGAGTCTTCAGTCATGGGCTGGGCAATGGTAGCTCGTTCATTGGCTCAAGGTATAAAATTGCAGCTCTGGGTCACCATACCCCAATTCGAACCTCAACCGTTGTGGATTTTTCTCTTCCGTGTAGGGCGGGTGACGAACATTCCCGGGGGAATGGTGACGGACCAGTTTGGGATGATTGGACTGCTGACGTTTATCAGGGCTGCGGAGACGGATCCTGGGATGGTGCATTTGGCACTCGGGAGTGACCTCACAACACTGGGACTCAACCTCAACTCGCCAGAGTAAGACAGTTGTTTTTCAGATGCTTTCATCAAGGTCTGAAGTCTAGGCTCCTGTCTAAGCTGTTGTTTTAAAAGCTGCTATATGTATGGAATTTGATGGTGAGAACCTCTCCCAACAGAAACCTGTACCCCAAATTTGCATCCCCTTGGGCATCAGCACCGTGTCGACCTCAAGACATCGGTAAGAAATTATCCAGACCAATCAGAGCAAGAGACTGGTGTGCGTACACACACACACACACACACAGAGTAGTAACCCTGTACCTGCTTCCCTTCTTTCAGACTTCCATGTTCCCTCTGAGTACTTAACCAACATCCACATAAGGGACAAGGTATGTTGAGTCATCGAAGCAGCTAATGCTGCTGGTACAACTTACAGGAATGTCAATATTTCTATTTATACAACAGATTATGCATCCCTCTCATTCTCCTTCCTGGCTTTCTCACCTTTCCCTTTTTCTGCTCCTCCACTTCTCCTCTCCTCAGTTGGCTGCGATTAAGCTGGCTCGTTATGGTGAAGACCTGCTGTTCTACCTGTACTACATGAATGGAGGAGACCTGCTACAGCTACTGGCGGCAGTAGAGCTGTGAGTACTAGCACTGAATCTTATCCACACAATCTTCTAGTACTATATACTGTATCTGGTCCTTAGCAGTGATAGTTGTACAAAGCTTGTCATGTTTACTTTTTTCTAGTACTTTGGTTGGCCTTTCTGAGGTGTAATGACTCAATGTTCATTCTCCAGTCTTCGATGACTTCCCCTGTTTCTAATTCTACATGTGTAATAACAGTGCAGTAATATTTCTCCAATCCTCCTGTGTTTTTCCAGCTTTAACCGGGACTGGCGGTATCACAAGGAGGAGCGGGTTTGGATCACGAGGGCGCCGGGAATGGAACCTACACTAAAGACCAACACCTATGAGAGGGGGACCTACTACTTCTTTGATTGTCTTAACTGGAGGAAGGTAGCCAAGGTAAAGGTATTGGCTTTAGTATCTGCTTCCCTCACTCACTCAATACACCATATAAGTGCTACCTGTGTATTAAGATTTCCAAAAGTATGTGTGGGTTTGAAACTAGTTATATAGTGACTATGTTCTAAGGAACTCTTCTGAACTTGACCCTCAACAATGCAAAATGACAGTCCTTTTATATCTCCCTGTTGGTGTTGATACCTGTTACATTTAGCTTTCTGTTTATGATATTGGTGTTCAGTAGCCTGTCATCAACCTTCACAGGTCATTACATACCCATGTTGTTTTGTCCTCTCAGGAGTTTCACCTGGAGTACGACAAGCTAGAAGAGAGGCCTCACGTGCCGTCTACCTTCAACTACAACCCAGCCCAGCAGGCCTTCTAAGGCCCAGCCCAGTCCAAGGTGTACAGCTGTCCCTGCACATCACCCTCCTAACCTGGGGAAGGCGCTGTGGCCCAGGCATCCTGGTTTTTATTCCATGAGGATCTGGCTAAAATGACTGCAGAGGAGGGCTTTACCACCATGCAAGGGTGGCAAAAAGAGCCCTGCCTTTCCAAATTATGTGCTGCCCAAAACACCAACACTTGTTCTGTTTTTATTCCTTATTTTCCTCGTTTTTTTTGTTTCGTTTTGAGCAGGGTCTGTGTTTTGTTTACGTCTCTGAATCAGAAGCCTGTTTGGTCCAATGCAGGAAGACTGACATTTGACACACTTACAGTGACAGAACAAGGGTTATGCCTAATTTTTCCCAAAAAAGTGTTAAGAACGGAGAAAGGCGGGGAAAGTACCATCCACACGTGAGAACGAAAGGGCGGAAGAAATGCAATGTTCATTGTTGCACTATTTAGTAATAAAAGAACACAAAAATTGTTTGTGCTTTTTATGTGAAAACACTCCCTTATGTTTTGTTTGGAAAGATGAGCAGCATGTCCACACATCTCTCTCGCTCTCTCTCTCTCTCTCTGTCTATCTTTCTCTTTCACCTACATGCCACCATCTCCTTTCCTCTTTTCTCCTCTCGTACATTCCCTCTATCTCTTAAACCTGCTCCACAAACCTTTCTTTCGATGGGTATTTTCTGTCCGACTCAATATCTACACAATTCGGAGACTGTTTTAGTGAACGTTCCCACAACCAGTGAACAATCCTCAAAGGGGTTGTTAGATTACCAAGCTTCATTGTTCCAGAGCGAGCAAAACACTTTCCAGTCTTTGTTACGATTTTGTAATAAATGTGTACATTTTTTTTTAATTTTTGGACATCACATGAATAAAGATATGTATGTACGAATGTGTATATATGATATATATATATATATATATGTATGTATATATATATATGACATCTATTTTGGAAAATATGTTGCCCTGCCTTGTACCTCGTTTTTAGGAGGTGAGCATGGATGCAATATGTGGATAAAACAGGACATTTCGGATCTGCTGGACAGGGCGTTGCACTCGACGCCGTGGGCACTTACGACGAAGAAATACAAAATAAAAAGACAAACAAACAAGGAAAGGCCTGATTCTCAGCAAAACCAAGGACAACCATACCCAATTGAACATGTCAGAGTCCAAAGCAAGAGGAGGGACACATTTCAGTAAAAGCTGTTTAAACGGCAGCATTTCATAGGAAAAGGAAAACTGATAATAATTTGAAGAAGAAAAAAAAAAGAATACAGACCAATCTTGTATTTTCTCAAGTTCAAAGCTTCTTTTCTTTGTAATAAAGCAGAAAAGGCTTTCCTGAATCACTGTGTTGTGTCTGATTTCTGGGTATGGGGAAGAGTTAACAGGAATGGCATGTTTTCTTCATGAGAAGTGAACTTCACACTTCATATTTGAATAAAAATAAATTCACCACCAGTTGTCTTTGATTAGTTTAACGCTGTAACAGACTAAAGTGGTAGATATGATTTGGTTGGAGACATATATCCACATATTCTTGCTGCACAATGAGAATCATATTTATGCCTTATCCTGGAAACCTGCTATCTTAAACAGATTGAACCCCATTCTTGAACAAGATGTGATCAGTTCAACAATAGAATAGAGGATGTCAGAAAATCAGGAAGTACCCCATACAAAACATTTATTTAGAAATCTCTTTATTCATAGCCTATGACATTGTAAGTATACATACATCATGGTTAATATACACAAATGCCTTTGATTGATTTGATTTGAAGTTTAAAAACAAAAAGATTTCAAAAACAAAATACATTGTAATTATATGTGCCAAGCCGATGGCTGATGTGAAGTAACATGTGACAGCTAGGTTTAGGGTCAAGGTTCACCAGAACAGGCAGAATGAAACACAATACCACCACATCATCACACTCCTTGGGCCAATGCTATTCTAGTCTTGCTTTCCAGGCCACAGCCAATTCTTGATATGAACTGAAAGTCAATTAATAAGTTGCAAAATCTTCATAGAAAATAATGGGTGATTATCCAATGACTGATTTGAACCCTGTTATACTCAAACATATCAGAATCACACGAAAAACTGGTCCCTCAGATTCAAGGTACCATTTCTCCCACTATACTCTGACATTGTCTTCATGTATCTCCAGTAACTTGTCTTCATTCAATCCACATTTTAGTGCATGTACTAAAGGGTGCTTTAAGCTAGGACGACATTAATAGGCATGTTTGAGAACCACAAACAGTCTTAGATTGACTATGCCTCCATTTCTCCATTCAATGTGCAGTCAACATTGGTCATTTTGTTATGACTTGTAGTGTATGTTGCTTTAACTGATTATCTCACACTGAAATACTCAGCAGAACAAAGTAGTCCTCACAGCCACATTAAATGTACCATCAGTATATAACATGATAGCATGCAATGATTTTTTTTTAATGAAATATTAAACCCCAAAGGAAATATTGACTGGAACATAAGACATTGGTTAAGTGCAGTGCCACATTGATAAGTTCTTCAGAAATGAAATATACCTGTAATGGAATAACAGTTCAGAATGATTTACAGGGAATACATTTTCTATTCATTTCAGTTTAGTTATCAACTATCTTATGAGTCAGCATCATTTGCACACAAATATACATAATAAAATCATCATATCCAGATCAAAAAGGCACCGATCTTAACATAAAGTAACACATGATGGAAATGAGCGATACTCAATAGTGAACTGAAACTAGTCTACCATGGCACTTAAGACATATAGGTTTTGCACTTTGAAAACATTCATAAAGTCAGATCTAATATGCACACAATATTTGAATACTCTTCTGGCACATTACAAAGAGAATACAGCTGCCACAAGAAATCGTTTGCCTCATACTGCAATAACATTTATTTCATGTATTCATTGTGATGCTCAACAAGTAAAAGCAGGCAAAGATGTCAGCATTGCAGAGGAAACACACAACTTAAGACTAGGCAAACAAATTAAGCAAGGACCATGAGTGGGACAAATACACAGATGCAAATCAATCAATATAATGCGAATCATCTCCCAGAATATCAGAGTACCTACACAGCCGCTGATTTCTTCATACAAAAATAATCCTCAGGTTTGCTATACCACTTGACCTCTTGTCAGTTCAGACTGAGCGTAAAGAATCTATTCAAAATGTTCTCATTATTCATCTCACTTCAACCAATCAAACCTGCCAACAGCAACGAAAGATGTAATTATGCATCACATTCATTACTCTGAGTCCTCCTGATTGGAGGAGACATTTTATTGGAAGCAGATGATAAACCACCATGTGGGCCTTGTCATGTGATGCTTCAGTGACACAGATGGAACCAGAATCACAGAAAAATAATTCTCTCTCCTCTGTGAAGCAACAGTGGTTCTAGCACACACTCTCAGTACTAGATAATTACTGGTTAGTATTAGAATAGTGAAGACTGTCAGCCTTCTAAAGGCAATAAATGTCCTTTCTCTAATCCAGTTTACTGCAAGATGGGCATCCATGTCTCAAAAAAACACAGTCCAGTACTTTTAGTTTTGCATCGCAGGAGACAACCATGTTTCAGTGTAGTCTGCCCCTATGCTCCCTTTCTCCTCTCTTCTCAATAGTGGGGATTCCAGTGAGGTTCCACTGTCCTCCAGGTTAGACCTCTGAACCCTGAACCTATCAATTCATGATTCTCACTTTGCAGCAGATTCAGTGGGAGTGGAGCCATCTGAGGAGTTGCTGCCGGCTCCCGTTTTGGCAGCCCTTTCTGGAAGACAAAAATTAAGAATATTGTCAATGTCACATATAATCCTTCCACGAATACACAGTGTAGCCTATTTCCAGGTTTTCATATTACAGAAGAGTTTTCCATGGAAACCAGAGTATAGTTAGATTGAACTCTGACCCCCCCCCCCCCCTCCCCCCCTCACCTCTGTCCTTCCTCTCCTGGGTCTCCTCGGCCGCCGTCTTGTCTGCCCTGAAGAATATCCGAGCGCTGCTCAGGGAGAAGTGCAGCAGCTCAAACTCCTAGAAGACAACGGGGACAGGAGCTCAATACACACAATACATACTGGCTCAAGTGCACTACAAATAGCTGATGTACTGGCTCAAACGTTCTGATATGAGGATATAGCCCTCCTCCCCCTGTACTGTAGCTACCTGCAGGTAGATGTCAAGTCTCTTCTGGGTGAGGTTCATGGTCTGTAGGAGTTTCTCATCCTGGCTGGTGGACTGGACATTCTGCTCCTTCACTACGGCATTCATCTCCTTCATGTACTTCTCCCTGACGGCCTGGAACCAGTGCAGAGAGTCAAACTCCAGATACTGGTCCAACAGCTTCAGAATGTACGCCACACCTGAGGGAGGGACACACATGGACAGACACCCACACACGGACAGACACACGTGAGAAACAGCCCCCAATGAAGGGTGTATGCTGTGAAAGTTCCAACCTGAACCGACTGGACAGCCTAGTTTGTGATCTGCGAGAGATATACAACTACAAACTACTCACCCATAGCAAAACCGTCGTCTGTGAAGGCGGCTCCACCTTTGTTCTTCTTGTTGAGTTTCTCCTTGCAGCCGATGGAATGCTCCACAAAATTCACTGTCTAAAGAAGAGAAAAGGGGGATTTAAGCATGGTCAGGATGGTAAGGATGGTATGAGAAAAGAGGGCAAGAAGGAAATACAGGAAGAGAGGGCAGAGAGACTCAAAGAAAGAGATGAAGAGAGATGGTTAGATCCAGCAGAGGAGAGGATAGCAGAGTGAGGAAGAGAGAGAGAGATAGAGATGGACAGACTGATAAGAGAGAGAGAGAGAGAGAGAGAGAGAGAGAGAGAGAGAGAGAGAGGAAGAGTGAGGGACTCACCAGCGGAGGTACAATCATGAAGAAGTTCCTGAGGTGCATGTTCTTGACACTGCGGAACTCAGGGGCAAACACTCCCACCAGCATCTTAAAGTACTCTGTCCCCTCTGCAGAGTTACTGGTCAGGTCCCCCAACACTGAGTCCAGGACGCTGAGACACAGATGCACACAGACACACATTAATTATTTGGATACACAAAGTATACACAAAGGACCCAAATATTCCATCAAAACCAAAACTAAAATCAAGATTTTCAACTCCAATGTCAAGACAGTTCTGCTCTCTGTCTACGCAGAATACTACACATCAGATGGCCGAACAAAATAACAAACCAGGAGCTATGGGAAAGGACAGAACAGGATCAGGCAGCCAAGCAGATACTAAAGTGGAAGTGGGGATGGATCAGCCACACCCGAAGAAAGCCAACATCAAACATCACAAGGCAATCCCTCACATGGAATCCGCAGAGCAAAAGAAGGAGAGGACACCCATAGAACACCTGGAGACAGGAACACCGAAGCCAAACACAAACCCATTGGCTACTCCTGGAGTGAAATAGAAAAGGTTGCCCAGAGTCGAGTTCACTGGAGAGGTGTCGCTTATGGCCTATGCTCCTGTTGGGGCGATGGGCCTAAGTAAGTAAGTAAGCATCTGTGATGTCACAGGACTGTACCTGGCAGCTTTCTGGGTCTCCTCTGAGAGCCCTTCCTCCTTCACCAGCTCCTCAAAGTTGACTATGTCCTCTAGGTCAGGGACAAACCTGGAAAACACAGAGCCACAGACTGGTTAGACCCTCATTCTAGCGATACCAAAAATCATCATCCACAACTCTTGCACAGTACAAGGACCTCTCTCACTCCATGAAGAGGACGGTTTAGCAAGCATACAATTGCTAACCATATAACCATACATTATTAAAGTCCTGTTTCCAGTACCTGATGGCGCTACTGCAGCAGTGCAGTCCTCCAGAGCGGATCATTCGCACATAGCCCATCGCATTACCTGGTAGAACAGGACAAAAAAGAGGGAGGAGGAGGAGGATGGGTATAACTTCATTGCTTGCAATTTAAGAGCAGATATTTATCATGGTGAGATATTATGGTTTTATATTGATCCAAAAAGACAAACCTATCTGATACTATAATCAGTGTGTTTGTGTGTGTGTGTGTGGTGTCTCACCAATCTGGCTGATGAGCTGTCTGAACTGGTCCAGGTAGCTCTGCCCTTCAGGGGTGATGCCCAGCTTCCTGATACCCCGGTTGAACTTCTCTGCCCGCTCGAATGGGTACTACAACATAGACATCATAAACACATGTAGATCAATGGGTACTGCACTGCACACAGCTCACCACCAGAGGGCAGAGGTCAGCAGGCACAAATACAACAGTCAGTGATAGGAGAGATCAATACAATGCAACAAAAGCTTATCCCCTGGGCCCATATATGACAGAAACAAAGGCAAAGAGATATTTTTCATTAGAAAAAGTCTCATTCAATTCCTGTGATGAAAAAATGAAATTATAATATAACGTTATACACCTTTCACAGAAAATACATTTTGTCAACACTGGTAAACTGGTATGGTGGGGGTATATGGGTGGGTCTGTTACCTTCTGGTCAGACTGGTCCTTCGTCTCCCTGAAGAAGCGGATATCTTTGATGAGTCTGGACTTGATGTGCTCATCGTACATAAACTGGCTGAAGATGTAGAATTTCTTACGCAGAAACTGGTAGGTGAAGTTCACCTGGAGGGAGAGAGGGAGGAGAAGGAGAGAGAGTGAGTGAGTGGAAAAGAGGGGAGGAGAGAGGAGAGGGAGAAGAGAAAGAGAAGGGAGAAGAGAGAGGGGAAAATAGGGGAGGAGGGAGAGAAAAAAGAGAAAAGAGACGGGGATAGGAGGGGGGAGGGAAGGGAATGAAGAGAGGATGGAGAGATAGACATTTGCTATAACCTGCCAAGTCCTCTCTTTAGGCATTTTTCTCTCCCTCATGGAGACAAAACTATACTTCCCATCCCACCCCATCCCATACATGCCCTCTTCCACAAGCCTCTAGGCTGTAACCTAATCCTCCAACACATAGGCCTGCCTTCCCCTCACCGTGGTATTCATGATGCCAGTGCCGTGGGTGCGGATGGAGTTGGCGATGTGACGGATGTTGATGGTGTTCAGGTGCTTGTTGTTGCTCGACTTCTCTATGAAGATCTGACGGAAACAAACTTTGGCTTTAATAACTACATATACCACAGAGTGGACATTTACTTTCTTTTCATTACTATAAAATAGAAGTGGGAGAGGGGCCAGGCATGATGAGGGGGGAGAGGTCTTGCCTGGTTGTTGAGGTTGTAGAGGTAGCGTGATACAAAGACGTGGATGTTCCTCATGATCTCCAAGACATCCAAACCCTGAGAAAGGAGGGGGAAAAACAGGACATACTTACCAAATACACACACAAACATTCAATTCCAACCACCCATCCTTTCACTACACCACAAACACACAAAAACTACACACTTGCAGATACTGTTTCACACACACACACACACACACACACACACACACACACACACACACACACACACCCACCCACCCATCACAAACATACTTGCAGATACTGTTCACTTATAACACACACCTGTTCAAGGGTCTGGCTGGGTAGGTGTGCCTCTGTCATCATGAGTCCATAGCGCTGTGTTGCCAGGTTCCTCATCTCACTGTAGGTGGCCCAGTCATGAAGAGCGACCGTGGTTAGGTTATAGAACGTCTTATCCAGGTAGTGAGTCACATATGCTACAGTGACGACAACACACACACACTAGGTCAAAAAGGCCTATAACGGATGCATGCGCACACACACACATTTTCAGCAGTATTCAGAAAACACAAGGAATCCACACACACTGTAAGATTCTACACTACTATTGATTAGCTCAACCATCATCTGTCACTACTTTGGGAGAAGCTCACAGTATTCAGATACTTTTAGTTTTTCCATGTGTTAGATGGAACACAAAACAGGGGGAGTGCCTTTAAGACAGGGAGCGTACCTTTGATGTGTATGAAGCGGTTGAAGAAGCGGATGGGTTTTAGGAGGAAGAAGTGGGCCAGGTCCTTCATGCCCACCTTGAAAGGGTTCCTGTCGTCCAGCTTCAGATGTGTGTGCACTGAAAGACGCAGGTCCTTCTCTATCTCCTTACACAGCTTATCCAACAGATGCTGAAAGAAATGGGAAGGACAGAACGGGAGGGGGAAAAGGAGGAAAGAGAGAGGGTGGTTAGGAAAGAGAGATCTACAGAGAAATTGTTGGTCCAAAAAGCTCATTCACCTTAATAACCACCATCTAGCCCCCAAATCAGTGGTTCCAATCACCTCATGTCTAATTTCCCCTCTTGATCGCTTCCTCCCACCCTACCTCATTGAAGACCTCCATGATCTCTTGGTCGTAGCTCTGCAGTAGCTGGTCACAAGACTCCATGTGTTTGGCGTGCAGCATGGTGGGCACACTGTCCCTCAGAGCGCTGAACATGTACTGCTCTGGCCAATCAGACACACCAACCAGGAGGAGAGACAGCACGACCGGCCAATCACAAATCGAGAACAACAACAGGAGCCAATGAGAAGCAGATTAGGATGAATGTTCCATGGGATTACAAAAAAAAGGACATCCCCTGATTAACAACTCTAGTTCTCAAGGTTTGACTGGTTCTTAATTTTCTCTTCCATTCATTGGTTAGAGGGTTCACACACCTTTTTGGTTATCCAGGTTTTTTATCAGTCTATGACTTAAAGGTTTAGTTCAGGTTTTTGGATGTTATAAGTCATTTTCCTGTCCCCGTCCACTTCCACTAGTATAGCACAGCAAAAGTTGCTCAAGAATGCGACTTACTGAAAAAAGTGTCTGGATGAGCCTACAACAGTGGAAAACAAGGAATAACACCAAAACCTGAACTAACCTTTAAAGATGAGAATGCAACACAGCATACACAAGGGCCCTGGAGGAGCAGAGTTGCCCCTGCCCTGAGGATACAAGAGAGGTGTGCTCTGCTCTGTGCTTACGTGCATCCTGGCTGCGTCCACAGCGTTGTCATACACATCGTCCAAGTAGATGGGGAACACAGCTCTGTGCCAGTACAGGAAACTACAGTCACACTGCACTTTCACCCTGAGAAGAGAACCCCATCAAAATGTACTTTAGGGTTAGTTACAGTTACAAAAGGTGGATATGAAGGCATTCATTTGTGCTACACTTTTGTGTAATTGTATTGTATTAATTTGTACTAAATTGTTTGATACGTTTTAGTTTATCCAGGAGTCAATCCGAAAAAATTGCTAATGTTGCCAATGGTGCAGAGACCCACTCACCTCTCCCTGAGCTCACTGATCAGATCCAGCTTCTTCAGCACCAGCTGCAGGGGAAGCAACTCCTCATCTTTGAAGGTTTTCTAGAGGATAAAAACAACAGGATCATTCCGAGTGTAAACATAAAACTAAAATGTCCAGGAGGAATGAAATTTCGAATTTTCGTTGTACACTTTGAATGGGGAATGGGGCTTGAGGAGGGTTTACTGATCTATTCACTGATCCATTTTCAGGCTGATATAAACTTCAGATAAAATTAACTGTCGGTGATCAACGGCCATATACTCTTTGTTGTACTTATTTGAGTTAAAATGGATTTCTTCCCATCCTGCACTGCAATCAGGTCCCCCTATTCTCTTACCATCTGTGTACCAACGCTGAGAGCCAGTGACACCACTAGACGGCGCTCTTTAGTGCTGGGCCCATTGAGGGCGTTCTCTGCCAGCACCAGAGAAGACAGTACATCCAGGCGCTGCTCACTGTACTTCTTATCCGAGATCACCCTTTTCTACAGGAGACATATAGGATGCAGGGGTTTTTACAAGAACAACAATGACTAGGTTAGAATAAGTAATTGGAAATAGGAGGCATAATAAAAAAGATCAACCTCCTTACAGTTCATAAATCCTCCTTTTCTAAGACAAACATTTACAAAATGAAAACCTTTGAATCCATTGCTGACTCATAGAAATTGTAATGATGATTTCTGATGTTGAAGAATGCTGTCACCAATGATGTAAATAAAATGGATACTTCGAATGAAAGTTGGATTAGGATAGTTTAATTCAGATCGATATGGGCTCACATGGAAGATACATGGTCAATGCATATTTCCAAAAGAGAGCACCCATCTTGGGGTCTCCCTCACATTTATACAGTGAGTCAAACAACTCTCAGGAAGTCTCTAACATTCCACATATGGCCTGACGCCAGCCAGTCTGGGGGTTCCAAAGGGGCCCAGGGTAGTTTGTTCCACACCTGGCTATATCATCATAAGAAAGTCGGACATAATTTGTAGCCCAGCTGAAATTCATCATAACAGAAATTATCCCTCTTTTTTGTAATTCTGGTTCCAGAATTACATGTGATAACATTACCAGTCTATACAGTGTTGACCATAACCCCCCTGGCCTGTGTGTGTGTGTGTGTGTGTGTGTGTGTGTGTGTGTTGTGTTGTGTTTACCTTGGCCGTGCCTATGGAGTTGAGGGCCTGAGACTGCAGGTGCTGGGTGATGTGGGACACAGAGTCCGCCACCACCATGGAACGCCGATGGAATGTGTGCTCCACAGCCTGAGGAGGAAGTGACACCACATGTCACTCAAAATTATGTCTGATACATTCACAAACATAATCACATACACCTTGAGCAGCTCCATTAGACTGATGAGAGACAACAGGCACAGGCACACACACCTTGAGTAGCTCTACCAGTCTGCAAAGGGCTTTGACGGAGGTCTTGGTCATGGGCCGTTGCATGGACATGTACAGGTTCATGGTGGTCTTGATGATGGTGCTGATGCTGTAGGCATACAGGATGCCCTGGGGAGAGATAGCATAAATGCATCATAACGCCAAAATATCTTTGTTTTACACGTCTAAAGAGCAATTTCTGTACAAAGTCTTTACCTGTACAAAGACATTACACCTGCTGCTGAGGTCCTCTGAAAGCTTGTCGCTGCGTTGTTCCTTTGATGAGATAGCTTCCATCTTCATCATCCAGGAAGTCACAAACACATAGTAGGACTGCACATCCCTGCAGAGGGGAAGTGTCATGGACGTAAGGAACTAGGTTGATACGACACAATAGTCTGTACACTTTAGTCTCTTTCTGTATGAATGACGCATATTTAAAAGGTCCAGTATGTAGATTTGAACTTTAAAGTAGTGCTAAATGGCCATGATAAATCAGAAGTGATCAAGGAATGGCATTATAAAGCATGTTCAGTGAAGAGCGCTGTTTTGGTACCAACAAAGCGCTTTCCAAAATCTGGTGTTGCGTTAGAGCACTGAGCTTTACGTGTATATTTTATGTTTCATTTGTTTACAAGGATGTTATATAAGGCTATTAGAAAACATAGCATATTTACGTTTTCAAATGTTGTGTTTGGCCAAAGAGAGCAGCAAAGCGCATGCCTACATGCTTCACCTTTAAGTGAACATGAGAACACTGTTTGCAAATGAAATTCCCCTTTCGGATAATAATAATATTAATACTGTCTGATTGACCCACTTTGTGAGCGTCTGTGCTTTCTGCTGCAGGTAGGCGTCTCTCTGTGCCCGGATGCCCTGAATGCTCTTCTTGTCCATGAGCTTGGCTGCAGCAGGGACCTTTGCGATGAGGAACGTGTCAGGGAACCAGATGATGTTAGCAGTCAGAGTCACAGCAGGAACCTGAGGACGGACACACACACACAGTTAGTCAGTCAATAATCAGAGCGAGACAAGCTTAAAGCGAATGAGAACACACACACACACACCTTTTTGCAGACGTCTAATAAGGCTTTGTAGAGCTTCTTGTCGACAGTCCTGAAGATGTGGAAGTGAAGCACGAAAAGACCACAGACCCCAGCATACTTGTCCCTTTGGTCAATCTCAGAGGGCTCACCTAACAATAACACACAGCCAAATATAAGTAATCAAATAGCAATGCAGAAACAACCAGGACTGCATATAATGTCCTAAAAACAATGTGTTTCCTAATGGACATAGGATTTGTGTACTGTAGCACAGTTAGAACATAACATATGAACATGAATAGCTGTAATAGTAGTATATGTATTTCAGAGTATAAAAACAAACTGCATACACAACTATTAGAACGCACGCGTCAGACAGTGGGGACTGACCGATCTTGGACTCCACGTTGGTGAATATGGTGCGTATGTTGAGGGAAAACTCCTCAGCGAAGGCACTGTTTTTGGCCACAGACACTCCCTCTCCGGGGTCATCAAACCTCTGCTCCACACACGCCTGTTAAACAGAGACATACACATCAGTGGCATGTTTAGAAGGAGATGTAAGCATGGTTACACCAATCCCCACACTTTTATCTGTGTAGGGAAGTGTAGACTTTAGGAAAAAGGATGGAGAATTGGGACGCAGGGCCAGTCATAGAAAAACAAAACAAACTAGAATGATGATGTCATCAATATGAGACACCTGGGGTCACCTGGAATATCATGCCATCCAGCAGCTGTCCCTCCAGCTTTAGTAGCAGCTTCTCAAACGGCTTCAGCTTCTCCTCAGGGATGGAAAACTTCCCAGGGTTATGGTGCACAGACTTCAGTAACCTATGGAGGGAGGACAGTCAACAGAGAGGAATCTCCTTCAGAGGACAACCTGGGTATCCTTCTGTATGAACTTCACCTTGTGAACAACTTAAGAACGTGCATGTTCCTGACTGTACATCAATTAGGTATGTGTGTGTACCTCTTGTACATCTTCCAGTGGTCTTTTAGGGTGGCATGATTCTCCATGATTTCATCCAGCGTGAGCAGAACCACCAACAACTCCCCCAGGTGCTCATACACTGTCTGCAGAGGGGAAAGGGGAAAACGCATGCACACGCACACAAACAGAGGAGAAAAACCTCTTGAGGGTGAGGAGGGCGGCACCAGAGAACATTTGGATGTAAAGTAATCATAATTACTTACCTGAAAATGAACTCCTGATGACTCAATGATTTTTGTAGCAGCCCTGTAAGATAAACAAGAGAAGAAAAAGCTCCAGTATCTCCCATGACATATCACCCTTATGCATATACATAGCAGGGATTACTACTAGGAGTACATACTAGGAGTAACAACTTGCTCTATTGAAACCTCACAGTAACCACCAAAAACAACATCCTGTTTCTCACTTGTTGCTGTTGTAGAGAGCAGCCAGTTGATGAACAATGTTGACCACAACTTCAAAGCACCGCGACACAAAACAGGAAAGCTCCTAAATGGGGAAAGTTAAGTTGAGGAGAAGAGATAGAGGAAGATGGTTTGCCATTATTATTATTATTATCAAACTTCTATTTAGGCAGGGAGGTCCCACTTAAGACAGTGGTCCATTTTTCGGAGGAGCCCTGCTTACAGACATGAAACGATCATAAATGTACATTCAGAATTAGAAACAAAATACAGTTCATTAATGCCATTTTTTAGTGCATGCAGGGCTCCCGTGTAAAAGAGACTTTGGTCTCAATGGGACTCCATGGTAAAATAAAGGTTAAATAAAATGAAAAATAAAAATTACAAACTCAACTTACACAATATAATCAAATAAAATATGTACATTCCTCAGATGACAGATCCTTTATAAAGGTCTTAAACTGACCAAGTGACAATAAAAACACATGGAACTTTGAGGGTTAGCCAAGCGTGGGACCTGGTTTGGTACTCTGGAGAGTGTGTCTGCCATAAATACAACAATGTGAAGTATATTGGAGTTGTAGAAGAACTACTTTATGTACAAATAAATTCCAATGATAAGCACTTCCTTTAGTCAAAGACTCCCAACCCACAGACTGATACAGAAAACAATAGTGGGTTTGGAAACTATCCCTAGAAATTAACCACAGAGCAGAGTGATGAACCAAGCACAGGGGTTTAAGAACTGAGGCTGCTGTGTGCATGCATATTGTGTCACCATAGTCGAGGGCAGGGAGGAGCATCACCTGGACAATATTGTCTCTTGAAGTCCTGTTTCAACAGTGAAGCAGAACTTATTTCTATACGAAAAAACAATTTTAACTATCAAATTCTTGATCAGTTTTTCAACATGTTTTAAAAGACAGTTTATCATCAATCCAAATGCCCAGGTATGTATAATGAGGGACTTGTTCAATGTGAACTTCTTTCAGAATAAAAATATGCAGATCATTTTTTATCTATAATGATGTTATAATTAGATAAAACTTAAGAGATTTAACTGCTTTTCAAAATTGAGTTGGGTCACCACCAGAATCAGAGATAGTGTTTAAATAGTAACTTGAATTAGCCTGGTGTCTCCAAAACTGTTAACTCCCCACTAGCAATTGTCTCTATACTAACTCGGATTGGTACCAATACAAGTTTACAGAAACACCTTTTGGCCTGTGTCTCAAACAAGGAATCAGATTATGGTAAGAGAGAATGGGAGTTAGATTTTTTGGGCCAGTATCCTTATCCTTTCACCCCATGAATCCCCCACGCCATCTCTAGTCTAAAAGGCATCCCCTCCTCAAATCTGATCCTTCAATTGTATGCTGTGAGAGAACTACTGTAGACAAGTAAATGCAGAAGAGATATGGGATGTGGATGCCGTTTGAGACGACTGAGATGCCACTCTGAGAGATTTTTATTCCCCACCCTTGTGTCTTACCTGAAAGAAAGAGATGAATCTGCCCATCTGAACCTGCGACTCCCCTTCAACAACACTGGTGTCCGACACTGGAACACACATATAGACACACACACACTTCAATAAAGGTGAAAAACATGAACTTCACAATGTCATCAAAGTCATGTACTGTAGGTCGACGCAGGATAGATGCGTCACCATGAAACTCGGTATCAAATAATTTAATCAGAAAATCTGAGATGTCACCTCCTTCTCCATAGTACAACAAGCC
This sequence comes from Argentina silus, assembly GCF_951799395.1. Lineage (NCBI taxonomy): Eukaryota > Metazoa > Chordata > Actinopteri > Argentiniformes > Argentinidae > Argentina > Argentina silus. The sequence continues at coordinate 19,651,977 of NC_139657.1, read as the reverse complement.
ATTGTAAAACTTGGTGTCCGCCTACAGAGGGAGACAAAATCATTCAAAAGCATTAAAAAAAACATTATGATGATTAGAGAGTAAATAAGCATTCAGCATAAATCCCTCCAGTTTACCTCATGCTTCAGCTTCTTAACTTCACTGCAGAGGGCTGCATACACTGTGATGACTTTGTTCAGAACCTGCAGAGAGCACAGACAAAATTATTTAAACCATACACCAATGCAAAGGAGTAACAGAGATGCAATGGACACAATAGCAAGTAGTAGAAAAGAGGCTACGTGTCAATTGTAATCCTGTGAGAAACAGTATTATCAGATCATTCAGATGTCATGATTTTAATCAGGACTCCTCTTTAGAGTAGAAATATTTGTGTCCTAACCCTTCGTGTTAGAAGGGAACTCACTTTCCATTAGGAGCTACAACAGAACTGAATCACTGATTATGATCATTTGGAGTGCAACCAGCTAATTACTGGAGATTATGCTGCTGGGGATATACAATACTTCAAAAGACATAATTAAACAGATTTTTGTTTCCATCTAAACTAATAATCATTCGTTGCATATCTGAAATGTCTGAGGAAGGTTTTTCTTTACTTGTTATCATACCTTGTTGTCTGTTTTGATTAACTCCAACAGGGAGGACTGCTCATATGGGAGAAGCTAGAGGAAAGAAAGGTAGGAGGGAAATTGCATTAGACTGATGTCCCCACTTCTAATAGATTTAATCGAATTGACAATATTCTGTGGACATCCCTGTCATTAATACCACTACCAATCTTCCACCGTAGATTGAAGACCCATCTCTTCAGGCTACATCTTAACAGTCCCTCCTAATGACCTCTTCACCCCCACTACCCCCCTGTACAAGTTTCTCTCCTGTTGATAAAATAAATAAAGATTCCTGCTTCCAGCTTTGTGACTGCCTATGGCCCCTGGTCTGACCATTGATTACATTATCTTATGATGACTGATGGATAGATGATTCACTTACTTAAACAAATGTATTTGTTGTAAGTTGTTTTGGATAAAGGCGTCTGCTAAATGCCATAAATGTAAATGAATATACATCGGCTACATTAATGTGATATTCCAGTTCCACTTTCAAGCAAAAGTGATCCCACACATGTGATTACTCTGCCATTGTTACAAAATGATCACACATTACTATGGATATTCCCTGCCTGAGATTTGAAGACATAAATATATTAAGACATTATGCCTAGGCTTAAGCATACAGTAGCGAGTTTGTGCATGCCTTTCACACTAGAGACTCAGGTTCAAACCCCGCCTAAGCAAGACACTAACCTTGAGAGCTATGGGGTCCAGAGTGAAATCCCACACATCTCCTATGGAATCATCCAGGGCATCCTCAATGCCCTTCAGCTGAGACGTGTAGTCCTCCAGGAACTTCCCATAGTTCTTCAGTTGCACCTCTGTGTGGATCTCTGTAGGGGGAAAGAAAGGAGAGTATATTGAAACACTGTTTATATACTTAGATAGGCTTCTGTACTCCCAGTCCAAGGTTTATAATGTAGGAGCACTTTCAAGAACTCAGCTCTTTTCAAAGTCATTTTATGCAACCTGCACCTGGTTATGTTACATTTCTTAGAGATTATGTGAATGCATCTTGAGCCATCAACCTCTGAGGGCTAAATTATGCCAAGGGGCAGAGAGGGAAACAGAGCAAAAGTGGATAGAACAGTATCCTACATCTGGAAAACTAACTAATCTATGTCATGGCAGAAATCAAGATCTGGTCTGGTTTACTATTAGCCCTGAACAGGACGAGTGTGTTTAGGTTCCAGTCTTCAGGGCTGTCAAATTACTTCTCCAAGCCAATGCATCTTCTAGTCTCCCAATCAACAAGCTGTGTAGCCAGATGAGGAGTCAGGGGCTAGTAGATAGTAGATGCCAATCAACGAATGAATTCAACATGACAATAGGTACAACGGAAAGGAAATTCTCTGGACAGAGACAGAGGCAAGATAGGCACTGTTGTTGTTTTGCAACTAGCTAGCTACATGTTACATCAGACCACCGACTTCCTAAAATGCTCAAATATTTGACAGGCGCGTTTAGCCCAAAGCAAAGGTTCCTCCTACCAGCCGATCAAAACATCAGAGCGAACCGACACAGATCCAAGCTAGTTAGCCACTCAAGCTAATTTGTTGTCAAGCAGGCAAGCCTGCAATGACAAATTTTGCTTGCTATCCGGATGGTCAACTAAAAGCTACTTACTCTGAGACCCATCGTCAAATCGATCGAATTCCCAGTCGGGAGAAATCGCTTCCACAGCCATAGTACTGTCAGCTTGCCTAGCTGACGTTTGCTAGCTGTAGACGAAAGTGAACGTGAACGATTTGACGATGATCCCATGATTTGCCCCGTGACTTCATAAGCGATTACAGGTGCTCATGGGAAGTGTCGTTTTTAGTGCAGACATGTGATGCATTGCTTGAAATAAAATGGCAATAAATCAACTCATAATTACATATACATCAATACAATAACACTGATTACTCATTACACTATGTGATTACACCACAAAACATGAGCAAAATTAATTTTGATCATCCCATCTCTAATTTGATAACAACATTACATAGGCATATGAAATGTGTGTGTGTGTGTGTGTGTGTGTGTGTGTGTGTGTGTGTGTGTGTGTGTGTGTGTGTGTGTGTGTGTGTGTGTGTGTGTGTGTGTGTGTGTGTGTGTGTGAGTGAGAGAGAGAGAGAGAGAGAAAGAGAAAGAGAGAGAGAGCAATGCCACACAGTCGGTTAAAAGCTCCAGCCATTCAGGCAAGCAGAAGACACTCACGGACAGAATAAGAGGAGTGAAGGAAAAACATTGTTTCTATTTCTCCATTGTCTATCTCATCTGTGTATGCTATGGTCTCACACTTCAGGTAAGCTACACTCAACTCTCTCTCTCTCTCTCTCTCTCTCTCTCTCTCTCTCTCTCTCTCTCTCTCGTTACTATTTGGTCTCACTGTGGAAAGTGTCTTTCTCAGACCAAATATCAATTGTGTGTAGTGAAAACAAATGAGCCTATAAGCCATTCTACCTTTAATGGACAGAATAGTTTGCCAAAGTCTGCCATGTGCAGTGCTATTTTTCTTTCCTTACCAGAATAGTGAATAGGCCTATCTCTTCCAAACTGATTTTATGTGACATGCTTATATACTAGAGTATATGAGACCCCACATTGTTTCCATGCTTGACAAAGCGGCTTTATAATGGCATGGGAAAAATGTGTAGGAGGGAGACTGCAAGCAAATAATACTGTCAGATGACATGTGATATGTGTTTGCCATGCGTTAGCCATGCCATTGTATTTATTGTAGGGAAGGTATCTTAGTCACTTACCATGCCTTACCTCTTACCATGCCTTACCTCTTACCATGCCTTACCTCTTAGCAAAACATAATTTAATTCTATTGATGCCTTGCCAGACATTCATGCCTGGTATAATTTAGTATGCAGTGATGATACTAGTGATGATAAGATGATTAATACACTGTCTGATTGATGCACACTGGTCAAACTCTGAGTATGATCTGAACAGTAGAGCACAGTGTTTTAATACGATCTATTTGTGTGTTCACTCTTGCTGATTTTCTTTGACCTTGTGAAAAGTTCAGGTGGGACACCCTTTTTCTGGAGTAGCAGCAGGAACCAATAATTCCCCCACGACGCATTATGGTTTTAACATCCAACACTGGGCCACAGGATGACCAACTGGCCTCGGGTGAGGGCACAAGCAGACATAATAGACACCTCTATGGTTCCTGCTCAGTCCCAGATTCACAACATCCAGTGGGTCTACAACACCCCCCTAAAGGAACTATTGCACCATTCAACACCAGTCAGCCTTATGAATTTTGTACAAACACAGAGACAGACCCACTGCTCCCCAATGGACACTCCTCAGGATCAAAGGACCATGGGGAGGTTATGGAAAAGGACTCTGAGGAGTGTGTTGCCCAGAGCAGTGCCAGACATATGCCCAGAGAGTCGGTTCGGTCCATGGTGCTTCAGATACTGGTGCCTTTTCTGCTGGCAGGGCTAGGGACAGTGTTCGCTGGAATGCTACTGGACATGGTTCAGGTGAGGCAAAGAGGGAGGAGGGGGGACAGGGAGGGAGAAGGGGAAGAGTGAGAGAGGAAGTGGAGAGAAAGAGGGGTTGGTAGAGTTGGGTTATAAAAGGTGTACACAGTAGTGCTGCTTTGTGTAGTTCAGGTAAGGAGGAGAGGGAGAAAGAAGGAGAAGAAGGAGGGAGGAGGAGGGCAGGAGGGGTGGGGGGGGGGGGTTCAAGTTGAGCTATAGAGACAGTGTCAGCTGGGGTGTTGCTGGTTCAGGTGATCCGTTTTTTGTGTATTTGAGTATATGTTGATGTATCTTATTGTGTGTTTTTATGTTGATAATGCATTTTGTATATTGGTGTGGCAGCACTGGCTGGTATTTCAGGAGGTGACAGAGATATTCATCCTGGTGCCTGCTGTACTGGGCCTGAAGGGAAACCTGGAGATGACACTAGCCTCCAGGCTCTCAACAGCAGTGAGCATACATCTGCACACATGCACACACGCACGACACACACACACACACACACACACACACACACACACACACACACACACACACACACACACACACACACACACACACATTCACACATACACACACACACACACACACACACACGCACAGACTCATAAACGGTAGCATGAATTTTTGTCGATACACATTTAGCACACCTGTAATAGCTAATAAACCCACATATCTCTGCAGTATAAAACAGTACAATGGTTAATGGCTATGAGGGGTCAATTTCTCACTATGACATGATTTATCTCTTGCAATATGAGTTCTCTGTCTCTGTGTGAAAGTCCACACCAACCTGCGAGGAAAACTGCACGACTACCTACAGGAAAATACTGGACCAAAATAAACCCTGACAAGTGGGGTATCTATGACACAGAAAGACAGTCTCTTATTTCAACTAAGGGATGGATTGCTACATAAATACTGAATAAACCTTCTGTAATTTACGGAATATACCCTTGAACACTTGATGTATAGTGCATCATACACCAGCAACCTCTTGCCATCTGCTGACTGGCATTACAGAGAATTTTCTGGTTCTGATTCTAGAATGTCCGTTTTAGCAGCTGACACTCTCCCTCTCATCGTTCAAATAGCATGAAGATGGACTATTGATAAGGTCATGATAAGTGAAAGGCTTTCTTGAGCTCCTATGCCCTATGAATGGTCATTATTGTGACACAGATATGCTGAAGCATGGGGTCAGCAGATGCTGGATTAAAGACAAGGGTGTGTTTTGTGTGAGTGAGATTTTGATTAAACAAATAAGAACAATTTTAATGTTTTTTTTACCCCTCTTTGTCAGATAAATGTGGGTAAAATGGAGTCTGCTAGAGAGAAGTGGAATTTAATTATTGGGAATCTTGCTCTAAAACAGGTAGGTAATTATATGTTCTCCTCTCCTTATCTTTATGACCACTTTTTCCACTTTAAAATGTTTTGTAAATGCCTGATTCAAGAATTTTGCACCAGGTGCTATTTGCACCTGTTTTTTTCAATCCGACTTGAAACACCAAAAACAGAACTAAACAGAAATGAAACTGTCTCAATTTCTCCTTTCCTCTCTTAACCTTTATTTTTATTCTGATTTCTATATTTAATTTCCTTCGGAAAAATACAGCTACAATTTTCACCATGGTGCAAACGCTTAGTGTATCAGGCCCTTTGAGGTCCTTTGACCCAAACCATGTTATCTCCCTGCCCTCTTCCTCCAGGTGCAGGCCACAGCGCTGGGGCTCCTGGCTGCCCTGGCGGCAGTGCTCTTGGGCTGGTTACTGGAAGGAGAGATGCTCCTCAGCCACGCGGCTCTCCTGTGCTCAGGCAGCGTAGCAACAGCCTTTATGGCCTCACTGCTACAGGGTAAGGAAGTACACCAGCTATCCCTGCCCAGACCCTCCACCTTGGACCTGACTCCCCACCTCCTGGAATCCCCACCTTGATTTACAACCACCGCTATCTGTACTAACACTGAATTCTGACCTTACTAATTTAACCCAGTGACCTTGCTGACAGCCTTGCCCAACCTCATTCTTTCTTGCAATGAGGCCATCTTGTCTTCACAAGCATCTGTATGTGGCATATGTCATTTTAGGGAAGGTGTCTCTCTACATACCATGCCCGCTCTATCTCAACGACATATCATACATATACAGTGCCTTTGGAAAGTATTCAGACCCCTTCACTTTTTCCACATTTTGTTGTGTTATAGACTCAATTTAAAATGGATTAAATTAAAAGAATTTGCTATCAATCCACATACAATACCTCAGAATGACAAAGCGAAAACACGTTTTTTGAAATTTCTGTAAATTTATTAAAGAGTGAAATACAGAAATACCTCATGTAATATAAGTATTCAGACCCTTTGCTATGACACTCTTAAAATTAGCTAAAATGCAAAAATGTCATAAACAAATCACTCAATAAGTTGAATTGAGTCCATCTTAATGCAAGGATAATAGTTCATGTAATTTTGGAATTAATATATTTGTTTTTATGAGTGGGGGGGGGGGGGTATTGTGTGTGGATTGATGGCAAATTCTTTTAATTTAATCCATTTTAAATTGAGTCTATAACACAACAAAATGTGGAAAAAGTGAAGGGGTCTGAATACTTTCCGAAGGCACTGTATATTTATTTCTCATTACTCATATACTGAAAGACATGTGTTTTTCAGTAAACACACCAGAAAGAGATAAACATTTCTTATGGTAAAATGTCCTATTTGGTGCAAAATATTCATACCATATCTGAAAGGCAGAACAGATAGTGTGGGAGAATGTGATCTAGGACACTCAAATCAATTATTCATGTGGTTTATTATTTTTGAAACCAGGCTCCTCCTGATCGGCCCAAAAAAACAAAAACTCCTCATTGAGTTTGACAATGCCTCTTCAGACTGTTATCAGAATCAGAATTACATTTATTTGCCACATACTGTACATTTACATTTACCAGGAATTTGCCCTGGTGACATGGAGCTGTTCGATACATTACCTTTAAGGCACATGATACAGAGCAATAACAGAGGGAAATCTGCTTGAGATATGTAGATACATATTTGAACTCTGTATTTGTCACAAGGAGAACCCAAGTAGACAGCATTATTGTAACAACCTATCCTGCTGTGTAAATGATTTTCTGTTGCTGTAACTAATACTAAATAGCCATAGTTCTCAATTGAATGTGACCCCAGCAAGTGAACAGTCCCACTCTAGGCCTAGTTCCATTTCAGCCCCTAGGTCCTTCTCTCACTCCCTAGCCTCATATTTTTGTGTCCTCCCAGGTATCATTATGGTGGGGGTGATCATCGGCTCCAAGAGGATAGGCATCAATCCAGACAATGTGGCCACTCCCATCGCTGCCAGCTTTGGCGACCTCATCACTCTCTCCATCCTGGCCTGCCTCAGCCAGGGTCTCTATGACTGCATAGGTGAGAGAGAGAGAAGGAGAGGCCTGGGAGAGAGAGAGAGAGAGAGAGAGAGAGAGAGAGAGAGAGAGAGAGAGGGAGAGGTAGGGAGAGAGATTCATTGGCAGGGTGCGGGGGTGAGCAAGTGTGAGGACAGTGTAGAGGGAATTATCTTTGCTAGTACTGGCGTTCTTCAGAATTAGGCCATTAGGCTTTGTGCCCATTAATTGCATGCTTACACCGTCTATGGCGCTGAGTGGCACAGAGTGTCCATACAGTACATCAGTTAATTGTGTCTATATGTTCCTCTCCCTCTCTCAACACAGAACTGTATCCCTATGTCTCCTACCTGGTGTTTGGGTTCTTCCTGTGCCTGACTCCTCTGTGGATTGTCATCTCCTCCAGACACCCAGCCAGTCGCATTCTACTCTACACAGGCTGGGAACCAATCATCACTGCCATGGTTATCAGCAGGTCTGCTCTGTGCAGCACTAAACCCCTCCCCCCTTCCTTTCACTCACTCTTTCTTTCTATTTTCTATCTTTATTCACCTTTTTTCCTCACACAAAAAATCTTTTGTCAACTGGAGGGAGATGCCTTCGCTCTGGACTGATTATTCTGTGGTGCTGGCCTTGCTACATCTTTAGGCATTCTTCCAGAAAGAACAGCAACCAAATGCAGTGGACTACTTTGTGAAAAATCATGCTTTAATATCTCTTTCTCTATAGTATTGGAGGACTCATCCTGGATAAAATGGTGTCCGATCCAAGCATGAAGGGCATTATAGTTTACACTCCAGTTATAAATGGTGAGATGTGGTGGGACTTGGCTCTTATAACTCTAGTGATGAATGTTTACCATAGACTGTTGTGGTGAATATAGGGTCTAATAACTGTTGATAATTAATTACTTGGAATTATTAATTTGGCTTCTATTTCAAATGAATACTGTAATTACCTTGAGGCATCACTTTGATTATATGATTTTATTGGGCAGAGATAATTAAGTTAAACTTACAGCATAATTACTTCAACAATCAGTCTCATATTAATAATCTGAAGGGTATTTGATATCTCAAATATCTTGAATTGTTCTTAGAGCCGACATTTGTCAAAGCAAGAGAAAACAAGACTTTTTAATAAAGTTTATTACTAAGCTAAAACACACAAGATGATGCAATTGAATACAAGATTGATAAGTATAGCCTCAAACATAAAAATAATCAACAATCTAAATTATAATGATTAATCAAAGTTTTAATGCCATCACAGTTCAAGAACAGAAAGGAAAGTCAATATTTACATCTTCTGAGTGGATCAGCTCCAAAGCTTAGTCAGGACTTGGGTGGAGGCCTGCAGGAGTCCAATGCGTGGGCTCGGTCGGGGTGAGCGTCAGAACCAGAGTCAGTCTGTTCTTGGTGCCGAAAATCAGAGCTTGTTTTGGGTTCCTTTCATTAACCATTAACCATTCAAAACCCTGTTTGGGGTTCCAGGAATGGAAGACTTCAGCATTGTTTTAAAGTTCAGTCAACACGTTTATACTTCTCTCCTGCCAGCAGGAAAGTAGGGGTGTTTGAGTTGCACGCTGGTCCCAGGCCGATGTAATTGGTTGAGGGTTATGTCTCAGTGTGTGTGTGTGTGTGTGTGTGTGCGTGCGTGTGTGCATAAATATCACACATGCCTCTCTTAAAACATTTTGATATTAAACAAGTCTTCAAGAGTCTGAAACTAATTCCTTGCTTTCTTCTCTGCATTCAACCAGATAATACCATTTTGCCCATTAATAAGAATACCAACAGTATTCTCTTGGTTCTAACAGGGAGACAAGACACAAAAACCATGAGAGCTTGAATTCCCTTACCATTTCATGCCCTGGTTAACAATTTTGGTTAACAAATTTTGATTGTGTCCCTTTACCTCCCGTCCGCCTCTCTCTCCTTGTTTCTAATGACCTTCTCACCCCCCCTTTTCCCACCTCTGACCCCCCAGGTATTGGAGGGAACCTGGTTGCCATCCAGTCTAGTCGGATTGCCACTCATCTGCACCTCCACTTCACATCTGGGCAGGTGCCTGTGGATCGTAGAAGTTGCTACCCTCCCTGCCGCACCTTCTGTGGCTCAGGTAAAAGTTGTTCCTTCCCACACAAACACACAGGTGCGCACACACACACACACACACTCTCTCTTTCTGAAGAGTGACTTGATATGTTGCTTCATGTACAGTAAGATTATATAGGGTGCAACAATCAGACCATAGCTGACCAATGCAACAAAATCTGAGGCATATTCTACCACTCAGTTCAACCATCACTTGTCTGTATGACAGGAGCTAATCATCGCTCGGCCCAGGTACTGCTACTCCTGGTCATACCGGGTCACTTGATCTTACTGTACGTCATTCATCTGATGCAGGGGAGTCATACTTCTCCAACACCTGTCTTCATTACTTTCTTCTTAGCTGCTGCCCTCCTTCAGGTAAGACAGGAAGCAGACACTTCGATTTATGTGTCTGAAGATTTCTTTTCCTCTTCCTTTATTGTCCACCACCTCCATCTTAAACCTCTCTTTGCTCCTTCTTTTCTCTCACTCAGGTCTTCATTTTGCTCTGTATAGCTGACTGGATGGTCCACCTTCTGTGGCGGACGGGTAAGGATCCAGACAGCTACTCCATCCCCTACCTCACTGCCCTGGGGGACCTGCTGGGCACTGGCCTCCTGGCTCTGGTCTTCCTCCTGCTTTGGCTCATAGAGGATCAGGGCCCTGATTAGTTTTCATATTGGAATATTTCACTCCTAAAAGAGTGTATTAAAGAGTATCAGGGCTCAAGAATGTAGATAGCCTTCAAATGAACTTGCTCTCCTGAAGAGTGAAGGAATCAACACGCATATGGTGAAGAGTAAATGCATACTGTGAGTTTTGGGTTCAAGATTGTTTGCTAGCTGCACACAGCAATACCAGGAGCCTAATAGAAATGCACAATATTTGCCCTGCATCCTATTTTGTGTTTGTTTTGACATTTTATAGTGTATGTGTGAATGTATGTTTTGTGAAAATGTGGAAATTATAATAAACCTTTCACTTTACTAATGGCTGATTGGCAACATCACCATTTCATTCCTGCATAGTAATTCCTTCAATTGGGAAAATATTATTGCTATCTCTCCTGTGCATTGACTGCACGACAGTGCATGACACTGTAAACACATTGCTCCCCTGGCGGCTTAGTGAAGATAGGGCTGTTAGGATACCCAGCTTCGCGCTGGTACTGGTTCTTTCGCAGCCATTTTCTGTCCAACCACACGGCCGTTTTGAGAAGCTAACCAACCAGGGCTGCATCGGAGGTTTGTGCCTGGCTCCGGCCAATGATTGCTATCCGATTTCTCGTTACCTCGAATCGAAATCTTCGTATTTGACTGTTTCTCTTTATTTGATGATAGTGTGATTACAGTTCAATAGCGGGAAAGTAGAAATTAAGACAGCGAGTAGACAAATCCCTGGACCACCTAGTAAATGCATGGTCTCCTACGGGTTTTTTCGTATCACACAGGCCCTTCACAAAGACTTTCTCTGTAGCCAAAGCGGCTGTCAAACTGTCAGCCATGCATGATGATGGTCAGGATGAAGTTAGCAAAACCCGGATGACTTGTGAACGAATTGTGTCGTGCATAATGATCAAGAATTTGCGAACTTCAACTCGTGAGTTACACAATCGATTCAGTGTTGGTACATGTATGCTTTGTTATTCAGACCTTTGTGCGAAGGCTATAGCTACCTAGCTAATTAGCTAGCCAACAACACATTGGCTAGACTTCTAGCTAGTTTCATGCTTCTCTTCTTAATTTGGCAATTGCAAAAACCAATGAAGTCACCCTTCCTAAATTGCAAGTTGTGTTGTCTTTTCTTTACCATGTCCCACCGTCTAATATTGCTAGCCAATTTAGTTAGTTAGCTAGAAGTACTAGCTGGCTAGTTATCAGCCAGTCAACGCGGGAACAAGGGAATGTTACACAGACACGGTCATGCAGGGTTGCCAGGTCTGGCTAAAATTTCCAGCCCAATGGCCACTCAACCCGCCCACAAGGCCTGAGAACTAGCCCAATTTCTTTATTTTTCGCAGGAAGAGAGAGGAGTTGCCATATTTATCCATGTGTCTCATAATGACAATATACATACAATTGTTACAATTGCTGTACTTTGGTCTCTGCGTTTGTCCTGTTGTTATTTGTTCATCACACCAAATTATCTAATCTAAACTATAGAAGTGATTGATAGTGAATGGTTAACATTTTTTTGAAAACATCTTCAGAAAACATTGAAATGGTGTTAAACAATGTTAAAATAATAAGTATAAACATCGAAAAGTCTAAACAGTAGGGTTGAGCGGGATAAAAAAATTTCCACACCATTCTCAAATGTTACCGAGGTACACGGTATTACCGCGAAAAAAAACACTGTCGCGGTGTCTGGCGGGAGCTCCATATATTTAATATACATTGAAAAACGGAAATATGTATGTGATGACATTTATTCTAAACAATCATTTAAACTTTACATTCCGATCACAGCTTGACAAACTGGACTCCCTATAGGCTATCATTTGTCTATAAAATATTATAATATTAACATATTATAATTGTGAGATACTATCTCATTATTATAACATGTATATCTCATAATTAGAACTTACTATCTCATAACGATTACTTACTCTATACTTACTATTTTTTTGTGATGTCGGGAAGTACCTTCTAGCCACCTTAGCATTTGTAAGCATTTAGGAAACATGCTCACTAGCTAACTACATTGCTATGAAAAAGATTTGGAATTTGGCATAGAAAGACTAGTAGCAGTGATGTAATGTATAGCTAAATTGGAAGCATGATCACACAATGATTGTCTGTTATTTGTATTTGTAGAGAACAAACAACTGATTGCTATGATTTCATGTTTATTTTACACATGTAGCAAGTGAAATGGAAACAAGTAGTTCTACATTGAACTGCATCACAACAAACTATGTGTCTTTACTTTACAGATGGACGGAGACGGTTCAACCACAGACGCCTCCCAGCTGGGTATCTCTGGGGAGTACATGGCTGGAGGGCACTATGTGCTCCAGCAGGATGGTAGGTGGATGAGGGATCTTTCAATAATTTAAAACAGTGTGTCCACAAGGAAGAGATGCAGAAGAGAAGTAGGAAGGATCTTTGAGGAGCGGAATGCCGATCCTTACTTTAAAGTTTAAACCCTTAGATACCCGGACCCAGTTTTCCTTGCATGAAAATGATGCAGTAATTAGGACTGCCCAAGGAGATCCCTAATAACACAAATAAAAATGTCAATACTCCTATCAATAGTTATGCAATGTTGCCTATATGCAACATTGGGCAGAAAGTAGGGCAAACCACATATTATCAGCCTGTGTCAGCCATATGTCTCTATGGCTCTTTTAATGCAAATTATTTTCCTTTTTCCACTCATATGTCAAAGAGATCCAGACTCTGAATGCAAGTTTTCATTCAGCTTTTGAGCCACAAATTATTATTTTACATGATAGCCTATAGAAACCATGAATGTGCGATTACAGTACTTAATGCCAAAAATAAATATTTTCTTAGAAAATTTACTCGGGCATCTCTTGACATCTCACCCTTTTGAACACATACGAGACTCTTTCAGAGGGGCAGAATTTCCATATTTACAGACTTGTTAGCCATGTCTCAATGAGGTTACAGGCTTGTGAAGTTTCGGTGAAAGCGTCCGATAGTGTAATTATAACATTCGGCCACCAGAAGGTGCTAAGATGTTTATGGATCTCTTGTTCAAGACAGTAGTGTCGGTAGTAGTATTGGTAGTGTACAGACATTTTACCAGATGTTTAAAGATAGGCTTGGCTTTGGCCAAAACAAATTATTCTGGGGACAGAGACAAGAGGGCCTGATTGAGGAGCCTGTAACTGATCTGGCAACTGTGATACTATTGCGTAATGTAACTTATTAATCAACCAGAATCACTATTCCCATCAATACAATCAACATATGATTGGTAGTACCATAATATTTCTGAACACATCCATGAAGCATAGGAATAAGTATCAATATCAAATACTGCCCAGCTTAGGTTATCTTGAATAGTCAGTTTGTAATTCAAAGCCTGCACAATGCTTCACATAGCTAATGTGACATCCTAGTACTCACAAATGTGCTTGATTCTAGTTGCTTTCACAGCACCCCCAGTTAAGTGACATCACTACTTGTTGTTTCCCTTTTAAATTAATTGAAGTGTGATGAAGTGTGCAGAATCAGAGTGATGAAGCAGAAAAACAAACCAACATTGTGGCCATGATGGCTGGTATATACACTCACTGGCCACTTTATTAAGTACACCTTGCTGGTACTGGGTTGGACCCCCTTTTGTAGGCCATCTGCTTCAAGGTTCGACGTGTTGTGTGTTCAGAGATGGTTTTCTGCATACCTTGGTTGTAACGAGTGGTTATTTGAGTTACTGTTACCTTTCTATCATCTCGAACCAGTCTGGCCATTCTCCTCTGACCTCTGGCATCAACAAGGCATTTTCGCCCAGAGAACTGCCGCTCATTGGACCATTCTCTGTAAACCCTAGAGATGGTTGTGCGTGAAAATCCCAGTAGATCAGCAGTTTCTGAAATACTCAGACCAGCCCGTCTGTCACCAACAACCATGCCACGTTCAAAGTCACTTAAATCACCTTTCTTCCCCATTCTGATGCTCGGTTTGAACTTCAGCAGGTCGTCTTGACCATGTCTACATGCCTAAATGCATTGAGTTGCTGCCATGTGATTGGCTGATTAGATATTTGCGTTAACAAGCAGTTGAACAGGTGTACCTAATAAAGTGGCCGGTGAGTGTCGGTAAAACGGAGCTGCTTCACATAAAGTCAGGCAATACTGTATGACTGATATTATAGACATTGTGGTGTTGAATAGGGATGTTTCAAATGTGCCTTTCTACCTGACAGATGATTGTGATGACAGCTTGAACGACCATGAGGATGGCAACGGCCTTAAGGATAACTTCCGTGAGCAGGACATCTACCTCCCCATTGCTAATGTTGCTCGCATCATGAAGAACGCTGTCCCACAGACTGGAAAGGTACATAACCTGAGGGAGAGACTGATAGTTCTAGTTTGCTGTATTTACCTTTTTACATGGGGGGGGGGTTGTATTGCAATTCTTTAGTTCTAGGAATTCACACCACCTGCATATAATTAATGAAATCTTCAACATTCAATGTAAATGTAATTTGGAAACAAAACTTTCCTGCAGACACATTTTCACCCCCATGGCACTAAGCACTAGGCAGGATTCAAACAGTATAGGCTACCTTGTACAAACTACGCGCCTCTAATTCTTTCGTTTATCTGTGGGATGAAGGGGGATAGACGTCTGTTTTTTCATGCAGGGTGATATTTGTAATGCTCCTAATTACGGTAAAAGAAGCAATAGGCCTATGAAGACTACAAACATTAATATATGTTTAAGCCCACACGAAAAAGCCTATATTCTCTATTGGAGAGATGGGATGGACGGGACAGGAGGACAAATTTTGGCTATTCTTAGAATAACATGACGTCTGTGAAGGATTGTTCATTACCACTGCCACTGTCTTTACTGTCTGAAATATAAGGCAGCCTGACAACATTGAGTTAAAGCAATCTGATCCAATGATTTGACCATCCGTAGGATGGGTTTCCTGCTAGTTCTATCTTATGTTAATTACCACTGCAATGTTAATTTCCCACACTGTGACAATGCCATTGTAAAAAAACATGAATTACAATAAAATTAACATTAAAATATCAGCTCACAAATGGGGCAAGTGACGATGCAGATATGAGCTACTGTAGCAATGTTATCTATTAGAATTGCTCAACAATGCCCCCCAGGTGTTTGTTTTGCCGAGGTGAAATACCTGAAATAAAAGGTGTGAAAAAGTAATGTTGTCTCCACCTGCTACTGCTCAACTACTGCTGTCGCGGTACCCCTGCACTACCATTGCTCAACCATGAACCTTTTAAACACTGACCTACTGTAAGAGAAAGCAGTTTAGTCGTTCAGTGTTTGATTGGAATGAAAGTTAGCACAGGATTCTTTCCAGATGCACAAACTCTGCTATCATCAAATGTTCATTAAGTGTTTAATACATTAGAAACGCATCACAACAATAGATGTTTATAGTCAGTATATTAGTCTAGACAGTGTTTACATTAAAGGGGAAAGCAGCATCACAAGCTCAAAACCCTTCCACCGTAAGTTGTACAGTGCATTCGGAAAGTATTCAGACCCCTTCACTTTTTCCACATTTTGTTATGTTACAGCCTTATTCTAAAATGGATTCAATAAATGTTTTCCCCTCATCAATCGACACGCATTACCCCATAATGACAAAGCCAAAACAGGTTTTTAGAAATGTTAATGTTATTAAAAATGAAAAACTGATATCACATTTACATGAGTATTCAGACCCTTTACTTAGTAGAAAAAGTGAATTGAATCCATTTTAGAATAAGGCTGTAACATAACAAAATGTGGAAAAAGTGAAGGGGTCTGAATACTTTCCGAATGTACTGTATGTATGTAGAACATGCTGGTTGAATCAACCAGCTATGCTTTCCTTCCACCTAGAAAACTTCTGATCTAGTTTAAACATCAACTTGTTGATCAAGATCCCGGTGTCCCTTTCTCCCCCTCCAGATAGCAAAGGATGCCAAAGAGTGTGTGCAGGAGTGTGTGAGCGAGTTCATTAGCTTTATCACGTCGGAGGCGAGCGAGCGCTGCCACCAGGAAAAGAGGAAGACCATAAATGGAGAAGACATCCTGTTCGCCATGTCCACTCTAGGCTTCGACATGTACGTGGAGCCCCTCAAGCTCTACCTGCAGAAGTTTAGAGAGGTGAGTGGAGGGAGAGAAAGACACATCTGTGTCTCTTGTCACCTGTCGTGTGTGTGTGCATGTGCGTGCGTGCATGTGCACTCTATAGAGTTGTGTGTGTTGTATCTTTTTTTTTTTTAATTTTTTACATAGTCCTTGACTCTCTATGCCTAGGCAATGAAAGGGGAGAAAGGAATTGGAGGTGTGTCTGGAACAGAGGGACTTGGAGAGGAGCTCACAGATGACAGTTTTGGTAAGAGAGAACTTGCACCTCAATAGAAACATAACATACAGAATTGACATTAAGCATTGCCTCATGGTTCCCAAAGACTGCTATCCCATGCTGGTCACTGAGTTTTTATTGACAGGCATAAATATACATCTAGACACGCATGCGGCATGAAGTCATCACGACACATCACACAGCACTTATCAGTGACAAACTTTAGCTGGCCCTTGGTTGGTCTTCAGTCAGTAAACATTGAGAGATCGATCTGATGCAGCTTTCACAAGTCTTTGATCAGTTGTGACCAGCTCTCAGGGTCATACCCATGTTTGAAACTAAACATTGAGAGATCGATCTGATGCAGCTGTCACAAGTCTTTGATCAGTTGTGACCAGCTCTCAGGGTCATACCCATGTTTGAAACTAAACATTGAGAGATCGATCTGATGCAGCTGTCACAAGTCTTTGATCAGTTGTGACCAGCTCTCAGGGTCATACCCATGTTTGAAACTAAACATTGAGAAATCGATCTGATGCAGCTGTCACAAGTCTTTGATCAGTTGTGACCAGCTCTCAGGGTCAAGTTCCTAAATCTAATTTCACAAACAGCAGAACACCTTGACTTCTCACCAACGTCTCATTGCACAACCATCAACACCCACCACATCAGCCTTATGGCTTGGCCGTGCTGCCACTGGAACTGGCTCACTTGTCTTCATTGATGATGTAACAGCTGACGGCAACAGCAGAATGAATTCTGAAGTGTTCAGAAACATCTTGTCTGCTGAAGTATGAGCAAATGCTTCCAATCTCATTGGACGGCGCTTCATCAAACAGCAAGAAAATGACTCCAAACATACTGCCATAGCAACTAGGGAGTTTTTCAGGGCCGTAAAGTGGAAAGAGTGGCCAAGTCAATCTCCCAGATCTGTGGGACAGTCTTTTAGTTAATTATGCTGAGCATTCTTCGGTCATACACTATCAATCTTCCTTGGCCTACTAGCCCGTTTGCGATTGCTGAGCTCACCAGTGCTTTTCTTCTTTTGGATGATGTTCCAAACTGTTGTTGTTGACACGCCTAAGGTTTTGGATATGTTTATGATAGTTTCTTTCTGATTTCTCAGCCCAATAATGGCTTCCTTGACTTGCAGTGACTCTCTTTGGTATTCATGTTGACTGACACCAATAGCAGACTACAAAGAAAAATGTAAAGACTAGAATCAATACTAGACATTGACAGCTCTCTTATGCCTGCACAAATGATGTGAGGGAACATACCTGACTAACCAAAAACACTTCAGATATGACTGGAGTATATATAAAAACATACTTTCTAAATGGTTGTCATTTCTAAATGGTGAAACCTGAAAAAAGAAAAAAAGATTGAATTAAAGCTGAGAATCTCATAGTAATTGTTTGATTTCAAATCAAAACTGTTAGGAGTATAGAGCTAAAAGAAGACAATGCTTCCTCTTTCCATGGAGGGCACTGTATATTGGTTTGTGCAATGGAGAGGGTTGTGGAGGAAATTCTCCTTTCTTCCTAATAAGGGTTAGGAAGTTCGGACATGTACAATTCCAATAACAATGATTTAATAATAAGTTTTAATTCAAGCTTGCAGGAGTGCAATAGTGTCTCATTCTAAGAGAGAACCAGAGTAAGTCGGGGGTACAAAGAAAAGGGCGCAGTACTTATAGGAGAGAAAGCTTCCTATACATTCCATTCCATAGTATGGCCAGGCCATATAAATCTCTTTCTTGGTCTATTCTCCAGTTTCTCAACATTCCGATCCCATGACTTAACGGGGGGTACCCAGGGGTCACCTTTATCTCTCAGCACCCAACCATACCATGAATGTCTCCCAGACTAACCTTGGTTGTACATACATATTACTCTGCATTGTGTTCTTTATTATATGCAACTATAGTTATGCAAAAATGATTAATAAATGCAATTATAGTTATACAAAATGATTTGCCTTCCACAAGGTTTTAGGGAAAGACACAGCCCTACTCCTCATACTTTGTTTGCAGAAAATCTAATGTATTTATCTGTTTCCTCCTCCAGCAAATCAGTTGCCTGCTGGAATCATAACAGCTGATGGACAACAACAGAACGTTATGGTTTACACCACCTCGTATCAACAGGTACTATTCGATGCCACTACAGCCTCCACCGTTCTGATAGGAAGAGGAAAAGCATAACATTTATATATCGGTGCTTGTGATGGTTGGCAGCTATCATAAGAGATCTCAATGATGGGATTGGTAATTTGGTGAAAACTCCACTATCAAATTCTAATGACACGGTTCAGCTGTTAGCATAGGATTGATTCTAGTACTATCTTCTCAGATCTGAAAAAGGGCCTAGGGGTCTGTTTGGAATGGAGTAATTTTAATGTCCTCCCATTCTTCCTCCAGATCCCCGGTGTGCAGCAGATCCAGTTCTCTTGATGAGATTCTGGAAGAGCCATTTGGAATCAGAATACATTTGGAATGGGGAAGGACACTGCATTACTGAACACTCAGGTCAAAAGATGGTAGAGCAATGACAGAACCCATGTGCAAGTGAGAGGATTGTATGCAGAACTTGTGGACTTTGAATGGATTGGATTCATACTCTTGTCACATCAAAGAACTGGACTGGAGCTGTATCTGGAGCAAGTTATTTGCCTGTTTTGTTTTTGTTTGGTTATGAGAGTACTTTGTGTATTTTTATTTTCATCCATGTTGTGAATCACTTGTTTGGAGTTGTATTCAAATTTATGAGGGAGCTGGGAGGGGTGTCGGGAATATGAACTTAGAAAGTGAAGTGGGAAATGTGTATCCAGGGAATGATTGAGCTTTCTTTGACCTCCACATAGAGAAATAAGAACAAAAGTAGTTGAATGTTAAATTAAGCACTCACAATTTTGAGTGGCATGCCATTTATTTAAGATTAGAATCATGTAACTCTTATAATTTCTGTAAAGTTATTTTATGTTAGTCCTTTTTAATAAAAAATAATAATTTTAAGGCTCAACCTCCATAGTTTATCCAATATGACCCTATCTATGGTGCGTTTGGCAGCTGTAGGAAACTCAGAGATAGGAGTTCCTGAGTCAGTGGGAAATAGCCACGAGAACAAGTCAGTTTAAGTGGACCTCACTGCTCTGTAAGCCCCATTCATTTGTGAATTTCATTTTATTTCTTTATTTTTTACATGATTTCTATGTAAAATAAGGGGCTTCCGACGATAGGGCAAACTGACATCCTGACCATCCAATCAAATCATAGGCTAGCTAGTTGTGTGTGTGTGTGTGTGTGTGTGTGTGTGTGTGTGTGTGTGTTTGCTTATAGGCTTGCTAGTTCACTGACTTAATTGACTTATTGTGCTGTTGCTGCCACTCCAAATACCAGTGTCAACTCTCTCCTGACATAAACTGAAGCCATATCCCATGTGCCCTCTCATCCCTTGGGGAATTGCTTTACAGTAAAATCCTGTCATGCCCTGACTGGAAGAGCTCTTCACCATCCATCCATGATGAGCCTATCCTGCGCATAGCTCGGCTATTCCCGAGATGAACTGGTCGTTTTCCCATAATATGTTAGTATAAATGTCTTTAATACATTTTAATTTAATAGAGCCTGGGGGATATGTTTCTGGAGAATAGTAAACAAGTGAATTCTAGAGAATGAAAGAGGAGGTGGGATCAGAGATGGGGGGGATGGGACCACTTAAGTACTTTCACACTTAATATGATCCCTTACCATGCAGACTTTTAGTGCAGGGTATTAGATAGTTGTGTAATTTCTTGCGCAGCAACACAATAGTTTTTAGGTTTCCAATGAGATGAAATAAAGAGATCTGAAGGTCGATGTCTTTTGGAGAGAGTACTTTATTCAATGTTACAAAGAAATTATGTTTCGGGCTAGCAGGTTCTCTCTCTCTCTGGGAATCTCATCTCCTAGAGAATATATAGACTTGCAATGGAATTTGGCCTTTGACCACAGGTCCTGGTCCCCCTACTCCCTTTCCCTAGCATCTGGTGTTATTTAGTCTCTGCGTTGTGTTTTGAGTTGATAGGTTGCTACTAGGTGAAAGCTGAGGGGCACAGAATACTTGGACAGAATACTTGGACAATTCTAACAAGGGAGTGATGGGAGTTCAGTGATGATGGCTTTGGGAAAAAGCTGTGGTTGGGCTGGTCAGTCCCATCACCCAGTGATTTGAGATGTTGCCAGAGGGCATATAACCATTCAATATACATATATATCCTTCCTTGTATATGTATATATGAAGCAGACTAACCTAGAGTGAGTCTTTAACCCGGAGATTAGTCCTATTTGTTCTCTTTGAACTGCATCCTTTCTGAGAGCCACATAATATGCACCCTTATCACGCATACCAAGATTCACGGTTCTCCTCCACACACACACACACACACACACACACACACACACACACACACACACTCCACCACCCACAAATGATCAACCCTGAGATGTTTATAAAATACCCAGCAATAAAATATCAACAATCCAGTCAGATGTCTGAAGAACTACCTGCCCAAAGAAAGGACATTTGGGCAAACACATACCGACAGTTTGGTAACTTTTGTTGCAGCGTATGTGGAAGGACATGGAGAGACAGCTAGTATTCAGTCAGTTATCCCCAAGTAGCTACCATGTGTATGTGTATCCTGGTCATAGGGTCTGTGTGGGCACAGAACAAGCTTTTTGATATGTTGTTTTTTCACTATATGCTGGACGACAGCTATCCGCTCATAGTCCAAAAGTACCAAACACACATACACACTTTCACCTTACACTTCAACTTTAGACTTCTCTTTCTGTGTAAACCACTTAACACACTCTTCCTGATTAAAGGGAAAATCTTCCTTCAACATCCAATTCATATGTTTCACCTTCACCTCTAATTTCCTGCAGAAAATAGCTGGATCCCAGCTATTGCTAAGTGGAGATGAAATTCGCTGGAGAAAAAGGTGAAAATTCTTGACAGATTTATTGTTTCAGTTACTAGTCATCATGAGGGTGAAACTCAGATCTAATACCTTTCTGATGTTGTCAATAGTTTGCTCCTCCCCTGCTCACCCCAAATCCTCTGGAGTGGGACCCAGTCTCTAATTGAAAAGAACCATCAGTGACTAAAATTCCAATCCTTTGTTACTGCTATGAGCTCTTGGTGGGGAACCCCAGTACTTAGGAATGTGACCTGGCTGTCAGCTGATATATGGTCTGTTCTGGTGCCCAGGCTACCTGGTTTATGTCTTCCTCCAGCAACCAACACATTCTTCCCTGTGGAGGGTCTTGACATTGTGGGATTCCACTATTTTTGAATGAAGAGTCTGGACCACGAATATCAGGCAGAGAAGTCTCCAACATCTTGTGGAATCAATGCCACGAAGAATTGAGGCTGTTTTGAGAGCAAAGAGAGGCCCTACCCAGTATTAGTATAGTGTTCCTAATAAAGTCGCTCAGTGAGTGTATGTCAAGGGTCAGAATTGAACCAGGAACCTTGCGATTATGTGGTGTGCTCATTTGTGTGCTACATGACGTGGAAATCTAGGGTTACCACTTTAGTATTTGGTAAGATTTTGCACAAATAGGCACATACACAATATATGTTCTATTTACTTCTTTTAATGGTTGCAAGCATGGACGTCTGTTTCTAGCAAACAGAGGCCCAGAACAAAGTTTCAAGCATACATTTATACTTTCAAACCCCCATCTCCCACAGGGCGGGTTTTCCCATATTCTTATCTGTCATTCAACCTTGAAACTGTGGGGTGATCTCAAACAGTTGTGTCTTGTGACAACTTTCACATATTCTTATCTGTAACACAGTTCATAAGCAACACTTCTACTTCTCTATTCTATTAGTCTACTCAAGTCATGAGCAAAGGGTGACTCTCAGTTCACAAAGGTGTTATAGACAAACATCCATTACATGTTTAATGCTTACATGATTAAATGCTTAAATGATTAGTATTATCAACATTATTAATGCTTACTAGCATTTCATAGTACAGATACTTATTGAACCCTTACATACACCACTATGTGCCCCCTGGGAACCACATTTGTGACCACTACTTTACATGTATTTACATGTGGATAACAATGCTTTGATGTCCCTAGTGTGAATGGTGATCAATGGCCCCTGTCACCTACAGAGCAGATGGATCTCCCCTCTCGCACTGATTGTAAATTCCTTGCTATTGCGCTGTTGTTGATGTATGGTTCACAAAAATGTTTATCCCATTTGATACGGTCTCTGATGCTTATGGTTTACTAGGAAGTTACTGTAATTCCCAAGCAGAAAAAAGTATACTTAAGTATATTAAAAATACATTGAAAGTATAAATAATATGCTGAAAATATATTCATGATTTTCTATACTCCTAAAGTACACTCAAGTTGCACTGACTTTGTACTTCTATGTACTTACTGAAAGTATACTATAAGTTTGTGTACTGTAAATTGTACTTTATTAGTACTAAAAAAAAAGAAATCTTCTTCTAGCATTGTGACTGCCAATGGCCCCTAGTCTGAGCATTGATTACTTTATCTTATGATGACTGATGGATAGATGATTCACTTACTTAAACAAATGTATTTGTTGTAAGTCGCTTTGAATAAAGGCGTCTGCTGAATGCTATAAATGTAAATGTAATGTAATTTACAAAAAGTATACTTGATTATCATTTAATTTAATTTGTGTTTTAGTATACTTACAAAAAGTATACTAGAATTTAATGTACTTTAAATTGTACTTTAGTATACTTATTACAAGTATACTTGATTGTAATAAATTGTATCTGTACTTTAGTGTACTTACAGAAAGTATACTTTCATTGTCATGTTCTTAAATGTGTACTTTAGTATACTTACAAAATGTATATTTTATTGTCATCAAAGTCAAAGTCAAAGTGGCTTTATTGTCAATTCTTCACATGTCAAGACATACAAAGGAATCGAGAGGACGTTTCTCACTCTCCCACGGTGAGACAGATAAAGTGCCCAGGCACAACAGATAACACATACTAAAAGTAAAACATTCAATAAAAATCATTTAAACAGTGCAAAAAGAGCAGTCAGTAAAGACAGTAAATAGTAAATAGCAGCCAAATACTGTGTATTCTGTGTACAAATAATGCAATAGTAGATTGTAGCAATAGAATAGTGTTATTGTCCAGAGTCCATAGTGTTTTTAGGGGGGGGGGGGGGGGGGGTTTCAGCTACCTGACAGCTTGGAGGATGTGGCTGGGGGAAGTGAGGGGAGAGAATTTAGCTTCCTGACAGCTTGGGGTATGAAGCTTTTCGTGAGTCTGGTGGTGTGGGCACGGAGGCTCCTATACCTTCTTCCAGAAGGCAGGAGGCTGAACAGACTGTGTGCGGGGTGGCTTGCGTCGCTCACAATCGAGGTAGCTTTGCGGGTGAGGCGGGTGGAGTAAGTCTCTTGCAGGGAAGGGAGTGGGGCACCAATGATCTTAGCAGCTGTGTTCACATGTGCTTGAATATGTATTTTCAGTATGCTTAGAAAAATGTAATGTCCCTTAATATCCACTTTAGTATACTTGTATTTCAAGGATTTGTATTTGTAATCCCATAGAATGTTAGGTAACCTGGCCCTTCAGTTGCAATGCAGTTCCACCTCTAATGAGATTAATGAGAAACTCAGTTGTGGCTAGATCTTGGTTGTCTTGGTCTCTAACCCTTTCGGCTACAGCTTTGAACAAAAACATTGGTATGACAACATTATTATTATTATTATTATTATTATGACAACAAACATATGAGTATTAAGTATTTTTGAAATATAACGTGAATATACTTTTAGTATATTTCATGTTATTTACATATGACCCAGAATACTTTGCTGAAATGTAAGTTTTGGTTTACAATTAAACTAACAGTGTGGTTATTAATTGGATTCAGTGCCCATTTTGAGATTGGATTATGTGTTAACATTGTTACTGTCATGGAAATACTGTAAGAATCAGACTCAGGAGATCAGAAGTACTCAGGAAACTCTTCTTTATTTGTGCACGGAGAGTACATGTTACGGTCAGATCTAATGAACCCAAGTGTGGACACAGAGTCAGGACACAAATATAAAATAATAAGGTATTTAATAAGGGACAAGCAGGGAATGGGACAAGCAGGGGGAAATGGCAAACGGGGTAGGGCAGGCAGACAGGTAGACAGACAGGGCAGGCGGGCATGTAGGGCAGGTAGACTAGGCAGGTAGGACAGGCGGGTAGTGCGGGCAGGCAGGTTGACAGGCGGACAGGTGAATAGCTGTGTGGGGTTTCTGAAGGATAAAGAAAAGATGATCAAAACAGAGTAAACACATGAGGACTAAGTACTAATAGACTTAAGAGGCCGGGAACGGGACTAACGTGTTGAAACACTAAACAACGATCTGATGATGAGTGGATGCGAAACCTCGGTTTAAATGCAGCACGGTGATGAGTTGATGGACAGCAGGTGTGTAGATCGGGCAGGTGGAGATGATGATGGGAAACGAGAACCGGAGCCTGGTCATGCCCACACACAACACACACAGACACAGACAGACAAGAGAGAGGGAGGCACAGACTAGGAGGAAGTGGAGGGCATAACAGTACAGACACTGGCGCTGCTACTCTCCCCTACAAGTCAAGTTCACTTCCTTTTATACAGTGGTACAAACTACACATGCGTCACCCACAGGGTAGGGCAGGGGTAGGTTAACCGGGCAGGGTAGATTAACCACATCCTTTGTCCAAAACTCCTGTTATGCTACTTCTAGGAAACAATTTTAACACATGCAAGCGGTTACATTGTATTATGTAGAGTCCACTTTGTCATGTCTATAACCATTGCAATGTACAATTGTGCAATAACTATACAGTTTTATTATTCCACTGTAATTATTTCCTTGTCTTAAGTGAAAATTACTGTTTAAAATTCTAATGACACGGTTCAGCTATTAGCATATTACTAGAATCAATCCCATCTTCTTAGATCTGAATATGGGCCCATGGGTCTGTTTGGAATTGAGTCATCATTTTAATGTTGCCCTCCCATGTACAGCAGATCTAGTTCTCTTGATGACATTCCGGAATAGCCATTTAGAATCAGAACACATTTGGAATAAGGACATCACTGCATTACTGAACACTCAGGTCAAATGATGGTGGAGCAATGACTGCAGAACCCATGTGCAAGTGAGAGAGGATCGTATGCAGAACTTGATGATTTGGGATGGATTGGATTCATGCTTTTGTCACATCAAAGAACTGGACTGGAGCTGTATCTGGAGTTAGTTATTTGTCTGTTTTGTTTTACTTTGTGTATTCTTGTTTCCCTCCATTTATTGAATTAAAACCTTGTTTTGGGGCTTGGAGGGGGGTAGGGAATATGAACATAGAAAGTAAAGTGGTAAATGTGTGTTCAGGGAATGGTTGATGTTTCTTTGACCTCCATGTAAAGCAGTAAAAACAAAAAGTAGGTGAAAGTTGACTTCTGCACTCAACAATTATGAGTGGCGTGCCATGTACTTAAGATTAGTGTCATGTAACTCTTAATTAAAAGTTATTTAATGTCAGTCCTGTCAGTGTAAAGTTATTTAATGTCAGTACCTTTAATAATAAAAAGGAGTGTTGCCAGTCTCTTCAATCATTATGTTTCTACACCCACTTGGGCTAAATTTACACTGCAGCTTAAATGCGACCTACAATATATCCGATTTTTTCACATAAAGATATGATTATTATCTAGCACTCTAAACAGCAAAAAACACATTTTTTGAATTATGATTTGAACCACATATACAGTGCCCTGCGTAAGTAATGGGACAGTGATTATTATTTTATTTTTTTTGTTAATTATTATTTAAAAAAATATATCCTTGATGATTCTAAATCAAGTGCTTAATTGTGTATTTGTACCTTGTTTTAAAATTATTTAATAAACTAAACTATAAGAATTAAACATCTGGACCCCCGCCTCTCAGGCTGCCCTGCTTCCTGTGTTCCTGATTCTGTTTTGTTGTGAGGGAGAGTGTCACAATGTGACAATTGGCCCCTTTACCTGTGCATTGGCAAACTGTTCCTTTAAGTGTTTCTGTTTGAGGGTGGTGTAGTTTGCCACTTTGTCACATAAACGTAGACTTAGTCACCCTGAGTGCTTGGGACAGTGAGTGATGCTAATGAATGGATGAACCACAGTGTGCAGTAGTTCATTTAAAGGTGCAATATGTAACATTCAAGCTTTGAAATGGTTGTAATGAGTGTTTAATCGGTAGCAGTCAGTGAGATCCCTTGAAAGAAATATTTCATTTACGAACGCTGTTTTGATCCCGAAAAGCACTTTCTAAAATAACGTGTCTAGGGGCTACACACGGTTGCTATACAAACATGTTTTTCGCCTTTCTGTCTCTGGTGGCTGCCTCTTTGAATCACAAAAGGTCAATTTCAGGGGGTTATATTACCTTAGGGGTTATATTATTAGGAAGTGGCCACTGATACGGGAGCATATTCAAATTACCATAGGCTCAAAGTACGGTTAATACCAAATCCTGTGAAACTTCATACTTAGCCGTCGACCGACCACTATGGGAAAACGTGTTCTTTATTTGAAGGAGAAGACAAACTACTTCTTAATTTTAGCTATTTATTTATATGTCAAAATTCTAGACTTGTACAAGGACCACTTTTGGCGAAGAAAATCACAGTCAGCAAGCTGTTAATCTGTAACCAACCTTCCAAAAATGGATGCATTCAAACAGTCAAACAAGGCATTTTACAGTAAACAGAATGATTGTGATTGGCTATTTGGTTGGGGAGGAGCTGCGGTTTAGACTTGGCTCTCCTCTCGTTGGTGTTTTAGGCTGGTCCCAGCCCCTGACACACGATCCGTTCCAGGTAGAGATATCGCCGGTCCGTTCCCTCTGGGGAACGAGTTGACCTGCCGAAGAAAACATACACCTACTCTGATTTGTCCTTTCCTAGCCTAATATTTTCCATTACATCATTCTTAAGTTATGTGTGTGTTGCAGCATCTATCTTGATGACCTGACCCTTACCTCTTCATGTATTAATCCAAGTACCATGGAACTAATGCTTGATTCATCTCATTTAATGCTTGATTCATCTCAACAGGCCATCACATTAGTAAATTTCAGATGATTAAAAAACATATTAATTAAATTGATTTGCATATGGAATATCAAATACAATTAGTAAATTTAATCACCCTAAATAAAGAACTGAATAGCTTTATTTACTCGTCTCCTATTGAGCATTGTGATGCAACTGTTTTTATAAAAATAATTTCTAACACCACCCTGAGGTGATTATCTAATTGACATGTATGAGCAGACAAACTTCAGGCAGTAGGCTGCTAAATATGTAGCACTCGATTTCAACAGTTTGTGACTGTGTTTTGTGTAGCCTGTGTTTTAGTCTTTCGCAAATACAGCCTCAACAAGGCTAGTCTCAATACTCAAATGTTCTGGAGCCTATTATTGTCATGCGATAGTCTAGCAAATGGAGAACATGTCTACTAAAGAAGAACATCGCCAAAGGTCCAGCTACAAGTAGCTACTGTACATCATAAACCTTCACTTTTCGAGACAGGCGTCGCCAGAAGTTAGGATTGCTACCAAGCAAGTGAGTAGGGACATCGCTGGCTAACGGTAAATATGTGGAGTGTTTACAGCTAAAGTCAACCAAGTTTGCCATTGCCAGTGTAGTAAATATACTTAGATGAAGAAAGGAAGCTGCAGAGGTCCGGATGAGTCAGTTTAATCGTCTTTAATTAATCATAACTTCATCGTTACATTCCACGGCCAGATGTGGGGGCTCCTATACCGTCAATGATGTCCTCTCCTATCTAGTCCAGCCGTTCAGTCTTTTATACAAAACAGCCTGCTTTGTCTTCCAGATTTGGGCATGGAATTCCCAGGTCCACGTTACTCTAAACATTTTCAACCTATACGATGGTAATGTTTACAGTCTTCACCAAATAAGGCTATACCTTATGGTGCTGTTCACAGCCTTAACTAATTAAGGCTACTCCCACCACTATCCCTCCTTTACCATCCCCCCAACCTACAGAGGTCAACTGCATGCTGCAACATTCCAAGGGCCTGACCCATCAGGCCTTCTTCTGGTCAGAGCAAAATACACTACACCAGCGAATTTATAAGATTGCTTGACTGAATTAGCTGCAGCTCTTGTTAGCGATTGTAACTGCCCGATGTCTCCAAAGGCTGTAGCAGTAGTTATAGCCAACTTTAGCCTGCTATTGTCCTCTGTGCAACTACCGTTTTGTCATCAGTGATATAACAAGATTTATTTTGAGGGGCCGTCCCTACATTGCACTCATCCAATAAGAGAGAGTATATTATGCATTGCTTCATTAAAAACATACTTTTAGCCTATGGTAATTACAATACATGTCCATATTTGTAGCCATGGCTGTATTATTATTATTATTATTATTATTATTATTATTATTATTATTATTATTATTATTAGTAGTAGTAGTAGTAGTAGTAGTAGTAGAGAGAATGTTGCTTGGAACTTCGAACTGAATTTCGCCGTGGTGGCCGATTTCTGCTGATAACGTTATTGGATAAGAGTATTATGCACACACTGATTCACATCGGAGGGCATTGTTGCATTTCATCAAAGCCACCGGCTGAGGTTGCTATTTTCTCAGTCACATTTTCCTTTAGAATAACAAACAAGTACACCAATTGAAACAAACTGAGTGAATAGTTATGTCACACCGATGATTGGCTGATTCCTGATTACATACACCAATAACATTCAAGAACTACATTTCGTCATCAAGGTGTGCGCGGCCACCTTGGCATCAAGGTGTGCGCGCCCACCTTTGTCTAATCGGGCCTTTCTAACACCCCTGCTCTTTTCAAAAGCCTTTTGTTTTGTTTGTTTTCAACTTTGTTTATTACTTAATTACCCTATCTTTAATTATTCTATCCTGTTTCCTCCCGCTTTGATCCTTTGTTTCTTCTTTCTTTACTGCCTTCTCCAAATGTTCGAGGACCATCTGTTTTGCTGTGATCTCTTCCCTAGGTGTGGGATTACAAACACTTATATTGTCTTTAAATGTACCATACTATCTAACAGGTTAGTTCTGTAGCCTCGAAGGATTACCCATTAACAGGGTTCTATAGAAACTTAGTCTGATGGTGAGAAGATTCTCTGAGAAGATTCTCTGATTGCTACTGAGCAGCCCTTGTCCCTGTGTCTTCCCCGCACCCCACTGTGATCTGGTAGCAGGATATGGTGTCCACACCAGTTAACAGAGGCTCTTCTCTAAGCCAGATGTCTTTCGCTCCAGGGAATTGTTGCTTTGTTTTGCTAGAGCAACCTATTAGAACCTTGATGCATGCTTCATTCTCACTTTTCACATTCTCCATGAAGGTTGCTCACTCCACTTAGAGCTAGTCTCCCCCTGGGAGAAGAAGGGATTGTCAAGACTGTTATCAGTTTAATCGCAGGTTTCAGGAATTTATTTGAAGTTTCAGCAAAAAGGGTAAGGGTAGTAGCTTTCTACCTCTATTCTATGACTCAACATTAGTAAGAGACAGCTATCTGCTAGCCAGCTAATGTGGTGGAATTTCAAGTCAAAAAATACTTTGAAATAAAATGCCAGAGACTAGAGCTGATGGTTTATCCAGAGACTTTTATTCACAAGTAATAAAAGTCGTTCACATTTGCAAAGGCGACCACGTTGTTCAGTCAACCGCTTTATAGTTTTAAATAGGTTACCTCCCTCCTATGCAAATCATTCATACTTCCCAGCTGCATCCACCAATAACATTCAATTCCTACATCTCGTCACAGCCTGGTTTCCCCTCCTATTTGTAAAGACAGTTCTCGTGTTACTTCACATTGATGATGAGCTCATTAGATTTATCACTGTTATTCTAGGGCCTGGCATGGTTGGCCTTATCTTCACCTACCAGTGCATTGTTTATTAGGGTTTTCCTCTCTCCCTTATCCTGTTTTTCTCACAGAAAAAGTGTATCTTGTTTCCATCTTCTACTCTCAGCTTGTTTGTCCTGTCCATTTGGATTGTTCACAACTGGTTAAATTTATATCTGCTTCTCTTTTCTGTTTACCATATCCTGCTTTCCCATGCCCTGGTCATCTGTTTTCTCCAACCTTTGCTCCCTCCTGTAACCTTTAAAACATCTCCACTACTCTCCCCTCACAAATCAGTCACTGGCCATCCTGGTCTTAATTCTCTCTCTACCTTTCCTTTGTGGAATTAGGAATCTTTATTTTCTATAAAAATGTACCATACTAACTCTGTTTACCGTAGCATTTTACGTAATTGGTTGCCCTAGCAAGAGACCAAAGCAACAGTTCCCTGGAGCGAAATTATAATTGCACCTCAATATATTTCTGGCAACCACATCAACAGATATCTCGCTTAGAGAAGAGCCACCGTTAACTTGTGTGGCCTTGGGGCGCTCAGTGGCGTAGCATACTAAGGCGCATACCATATCATCGCAAGGTCCCTGGTTCGATTCCGGCCATCGACATATCCTGCATGTTATCCCTCCTTTCTCTCACCCATCCTTCCTGTCAATCTCTACTATCTCTATCCCAATAAAAGCAGAAATGCCCTAAAAAACTTATTTAAAAAAAAAAAAAAAAACTTGTGCGGCCTTGGACCGTATCCCGCTACTAGGTCACAGTGGGGTGCATATGAGCCCTTGAAAATAGGGCCAATTTTAAGAGCTAAAAAACATTTGTTTTATGACATAAGTGATATAAGTTGACAGAGTCGTCTATACGGTCCAATACAAAATCACAAGTGCAGGTATTTTTGTTTGCTGGCAGTACAAAGTTCAACACAGCAACTTTTGGGAGTTTTAATATAAAAAATTGGAACTACCCGAATGTACCGGCTGTATAGACGAGTGCCAACTTAAAACATTTACATTTTACATTAATGGCATTTAGCAGACGCCTTTATCCAAAGCGACGTACAACAATACATTTGTTTAAGTAAGTGAATCATCTATCCAACAGTCGTCATAAGACAAAGTAATCAATGCTCACACCAGGGGCCATTGGCAGTCGTAATGCCAGTAGGCTAAATATTATTATTGAAAAAAAAAAAATATATATATTAGCAGGAGAGAACTTGTACAGGGGGGTAGCAGGGGAGAACAGGTCTCGGGGTTAGGGTTAGTATAGGGAGGGTAGTGGGGGTGAAGAGGTCTTAGGAAGGACTGTTAAGATGTAGCCTGAAGAGATGGGTTTTCAATCTACGGCGGAAGATCGGTAGTGACTCTGCAGTCCTGACAGTAGGGGGAAGCTCATTCCACCAGCAGGGCGCCAGGACAGTGAAAAGCCATGACCGAGTGGCGCGGC
Organism: Argentina silus; assembly: GCF_951799395.1. Lineage (NCBI taxonomy): Eukaryota > Metazoa > Chordata > Actinopteri > Argentiniformes > Argentinidae > Argentina > Argentina silus. Next base: position 19,619,919 of record NC_139657.1, on the reverse strand, counting down.
CGCTGCATCCACGTAGAGGTGGCGGTGCCAGGCGGGCAGCCGAGGTGGAAGAGCGGAGTGATCGTGCAGGGGTTTGGGGGCTAACCATTGCTTGCAAGTAGGGAGGGGCTGTTCCCTTTGCCGCCCGGTAGGCGAGCACCAGGGTCTTGAATCTGATGCGAGCTGCTACCGGGAGCCAGTCGAGGGTGCGGAGGAGGGGCGTGACATGGGAGAATTTGGGGAGGTTGAACACCAGACGAGCGGCAGCGTTCTGGATGAGCTGCAGAGGTCTGATGGCGGAGGCGGGGAGTCCGGCCAAGAGTGCGTTGCAGTAGTCAAGGCGGGAGATTACAAGTGTTAAGAAAAAGAACTCCTCATATGGTAATGTGACAACACACCACACACGGATGTGAATCCACAAGGCCAGTTTTCAAGGCCGTACTCTTTGTTCTCTGCACCAAATGTACTAATGCTTTGTACGCACTTCTCTTATCTAGTATGTATACATACAGTGGGGGAAATAATTATTTGATCCCCTGCTGATTTTGTTAGTTTGCCCGATTACAAAGAAATGAGCGGTCTATAATTTTTATGGTACTTTTATTTTAACAAATAGAGACAGAATATCACAAAGAAGTCCAGAAAAAACACATTATATAAAGTTATAAATTCATTTGCATTTGATCGAAGGAAATAAGTATTTGATCCCCAAGCAAAACATGACTTAGTACTTGGTGGAGAAACCCTTGCTGGCAAGCACAGAAGTCAGACGTTTCTTATAGTTGGTCACCAGGTTTGCACACATCTCAGGAGGGATTTTGGTCCACTCCTCTTTACAGATCCTCTCCAAATCCTGAAGGTTTCAAGGCTTTTGCTTGGCAACTCGAAGCTTCAGCTCCCTCCACAAATGTTCTATAGGATTAAGGTCTGGAGACTAGCTAAGCCACTCCATGACCTTAGTGTGCTTCTTCTTGAGCCACTCCTTTGTTGCCTTGGCTGTATGTTTTGGGTCATTGTCATGCTGGAAGACCCATCCACGACCCATCCTCAGTGCTCTGGCTGAGGGAAGGAGGTTCTCGTCCAAGATCTTATGGTACATGGCCCCGTCCATTGGCCCCTCAATGCAGTGAAGTCGTCCTGTACCCTTAGCAGAGAAACAACCCCAAAGCATAATGTTTCCACCTCCGTGTTTGACGGTGGGGATGGTGTTCTTGGGATTGTAGCATTCAGCATTTCTCTCCCTCCAAACACGAAGAGTCAAATTTATGCCAAAGAGTTCAATTTTGGTCTCATCTGACCACATCACCTTCTCCCAAGCCTTCTCTGAATCATTTAGGTGTTCATTGGCAAACTTCAGATGGGCCTGTACATGTTCCTTCTTGAGCAGGGGGACCTTGCGGGCACTGCAAGATTTCAATCTGTTACGGTGTAGTGTGTTACCAATGGTTTTCTTGGTGACTGTGGTCCCAGCTGCCTTGAGATCATTACCAAGCTCCTCCCGTGTAGTTCTGGGTTGATCCCTCACCCTTCTCATGATCATCCTTACCCCACGAGGCAAGATCTTGCATGGAGCTCCAAGCCGAGGGCGATTGATGGTTATTTTGTATTTCTTCCATTTTCTAATAATTGCACCAAGAGTTGTCTCCTTCTCACCAAGCTTCTTGCTGATGGTCTTGTAGCCCATTCCAGCCTTGTGCAGGTCTACAACTCTTACCCTGATGTCCTTTGAATGTTCTTTGGTCTTGCCCATGGTGGTGGAGAGGTTGGAATGGAAGAGATTGATTCTATTGACAGGTGTCTTTTATACCCATAGCAAGCAGAGATTAGGAGTACTTTTCCTAAAGTGACAGGACTAATCTGTGTGCCTCATGGGCATATAACCGGTCTGTATGAGCCAGAATTCTTGCTGGTTTGTAGGTGATCAAATACTTATTTCCTTCAATCAAATGCAAATTAATTTATAACTTTATATAATGTGTTTTTTCTGGACTTCTTTGTTGATATTCTGACTCTATTTGTTAAACTAAAAGTACCATAAAAATTATAGACCGCTCATTTCTTTGTAATCGGGCAAACTAACAAAATCAGCAGGGGATCAAATAATTATTTCCCCCACTGTATCTCTGTATTAGTGCTGCTCTTTATCAGTCAGCCTACAGTGCTACTCTGATCCATACTCGAGTGTGACTTATTCTGTATCTGTGTTCGCTGTTTGACTAACAATAAATAACACAAAGACAGTTGTCTGTTTCTCTCCAAGAATTTATTAAACTCTGTTTGATTTCCACCACATCTTACTTGTTATGTTCTCTCTTTATTTGCTATTGTAGTAAATATACTTAGATGAAGAAAGGAAGCTGCAGAGGTCCGGATGAGTCAGTTTAATCGTCTTTAATTAATCGTAACTTCATCATTACATACCACGGCCAGATGTGGGGGCTCCTGTCCAGTCAATAATGTCCCCCTCTATCTAGTCCAGCCGTTCAGTCTTTTATACAAAACAGCCTGCTTTGTCTTCCAGATTTGGGCATGGAATTCCCAGGTTCACATTACCCTAAACATTTTTAACCTATACGATGGTGACATTTATAGTTTCCACCAAATAAGGGTATGCCTTTTGGTGCTATTCACAGCCTTAACTAATTAAGACTACCCCCACCACTATCTCTCCTTTACCATCCCCCCAACCTACAGAGGTCAACTGCATGCTGCAACAGTCCAAGGGCCTAACCCACTAGGCCTTCTTCTGGTCAGAGCAAAATATACTACACTATAGAAATTTACCATAGTTCTTTTTCTCAGATTAGTACAGATAGAAAGAGAGATGATAAAGCCGCTTGGGTAGACTGAAAATGATTCACAGATTAAAAGTGTCCCACTTTAGCCTTTTATTATTAATGTTATGTCCTTCATGAGAACCAGACAGTGGATAATAGTGGAAGTACTACATCAGGTGTTTTCAGACATGTGTGATGTTAATTTCTATCTCAACAGATTAAACACACCTGACCGACCCAAGAAGGGTGATTGAGCACACCTGAACTAAAATTTGACTGCAAAGTGTGTTGAGCTGCAGTCTGCAGATAATGTAAGTGTGAACAATTGACAGCAATGCAGTATGGGCAACTGACAAGATGTGCATTTTCACTCAGTGGGTATCTGTCTTTTGTAACATGTTGGCCCTTCACCAGTTTGCATCACGTAGTTCGTTTTCGTGATTTGCCGAGAGCTACCACCGAGTCACTGTACTAGGGGAGTGGTTTGGGTATTGTGTTCTATCTCCTCAAAAAAAGTACATTCCTGTTCTGAGCCAACAATTGTGGGAGCCTACACGTGCGGCTACAGAAAGGTGTTGCAATACATGAACAAAGAGAAGATCTCGACTACGGATTTAATGCTAGAAGTTGAAAGTGCTTTCGGAAAAGCTGTAAGTGAATTATTTTCCCTTTTTCTTCTTTTGTGGATGTAATATCATAATTAATTAGTTAGTGCGTACGGCCCAGGCCAACCCATACAGTAAAGGTAACGTTGAACGTGTCAAGGGCTATGGTATAGGGCCGAATGTTGCATTTTGCGTAGTTTTAAAAAGTTTTGATGGTAACCGTAACAGGGCGTAGTCATAACACTAATGTACTCCGTCGCGTGAGATAACTTCGAGCTGTGGATACTGTCCTATGAACCGTTAGATGGCACAGCAAAACAAACTACAATGGATCTAGCTGGCGCAAACTTCTACAATGGAGACACAACGATCTTCAAAGCACTCGACAGTGTAGACGCTAGCAGAATTGTTTTTATGGACGCGGATTAAGACCATAGAAAATAATCTAGAGGACTATAGAGGTCCTGTAGTCTGGAAAGAGAGACAACTTTTTAAATCTCGAACTTTATTCCAAACGAAACTATTATAGGACACCAAATTGAAAGATTATCACTAACTTCAGCTAGTTTAATGACTCCAGGTGAAGTCAGCAACAAGCCAATGTAGCCTTCAGAAATCAGCTCAGACAGGCAGGTTAAAGGTTCTGGCCGCAATACTATCCCAAGGGCGGACGAGTTGAGTTCTAAATCAGCTGGCAAGCAAAATGGCCATTAAAAATATCGCAAATAATGCGAAATATTGTACATTTACTTACAATTCAGGTTGTCATTACATTTACTGCAGAAACTGTCGATGTACCTCTGTCATGCAATCGAAAAAAAATCGTATTTGAAGTTGATATTGCAATCTAGATGCAAAAGCATTTCCTGCCAGCAACATGTCTACTGCATCACTCTCCCCATCATGTGCAGTAGGTATATATATATATATATATATATATATATATATATATATATATATATATATATATATATATATATATATATATAACACGCTTACACTCACAGAGAACTTTATTAGGAACACATGTTAGTACACCTTCTCATGGTGGAGGTGGTGTAATGGCGTGGGGAATGTTTTCTTGGTACACTTTGGGCCTGTTAATACCAATCAATCATCGCTGGTTTCATGAACATGACAATGAGTTCAGTGTTCTTCAGTGGCCTTCTCAGTCACTGGATCTGAAACCAATAGAACACCTTTGGGATGTGGTAGTGTTGTGGAATTCTATGCTGAAATACTTTGAAATTAAATGCCAAATTTACACCTTCTGGCTGTTCGCCACCAATATCTTTTACCTGGTTCCTACACCCCCCACATGGTTTGGTTTTCCCTCCCATTTCTAAAGTCAATTATCAGGGTGTAACAGTATTGGGGGCGAGTCCATCGTGATTATCTAAAAAATATTACAACCAAATATGTCAACCCCACTCCTGGTACCTCTTGGTACTACTCCCTCCATACATCAACATGTTTGTTCCTAAACTAATGGCAATAAATAAATAATACAATAAGTAATAGAATATAGTGGCTTATAATGACATAAGAGCTCATGACTCATTTAAAATGGCCATATGGAAACAAATGCTCTTGAAAGGAGAAGATAACAAATGTTGATAAATAGTATCAAAGTTTTCCATTCATTTCCTTGAGACGGCTTCACTTGGAATTCCAATCTTGTGCGCCACTTGATTGTTGTAAAAAAAAAAAACGCGTTAGGGGTGTTCGGGTACTTGTTTAACGTAAGTGGAAGCTAATCAAACATGATCTGGGCACCAATATTTGAAGTCTGTTAATTTTACTGTATAGATATCAATATGTTGGTCAATTACTGAACAGTTCAATACCATATTGACAATGGGCAACTGACCTGGAGATGAGTAAGACAAACAGGAATCAAAGTGTGAAGTCAAAATCATTATTTAAGAATATAAACTGTTGTTTTAGAGTGAGTTTGAGATTTATATTTGTTTATTGGTACACATGCCATTGTTAAATACCAAAATATAATGTTTTTACAGTTTAAATGTTATTTCACAGAAATCGTCAAAACCGGTTTGACCTGCCTACTATTGTAGGTACTGCAGCAAGCCCTACCATTGTGCAGTTTCTCCGACTTTTTCATTGATCTGAAGCAGTGATCTCAGATGTCATGTCTTTGTTTGACTCTACCAGAAAATGTTCACATACAGCCAACTAGTTATAATTAGTCCTACACAAAATTTCAGATAACATTTAGTGCAGTTAGCTCCATGTTAAGTCAAACACTGTACATAGGAAATTAGCAAAGGACTCTCTGGAGTGGTCAATAACGAAGAGATATCAGACGGTGGATTTGCTGAATATAGGTGATGTTTATTGGTCCAACAGGCCTGGGAGAAACTCTTGATGACCAGTATTCAAACATACAAGTATTCAGTCATTTTTCAAAGTATTCCCCTGTGTATTCATGTCAACCTATAGAATTTATATTTCACAATATACGTAAACCGGATGTTTCCTTGTGATCAGAGTTCGATTCATAGTCAAATTTAAGGAGCTTTCACAGTATATGTAAACCAGATGTCTTCTTGTGGTCAAACACAGTCCTGCATAGTATATCACCTTAATGCACACGAGGGCCTAGATTGACCATAGCATTCTTATAGCGGGGTCCAAGAGGACCTACAGCTCCTGGCCTTACCGTAGGGTGGTCATAAAGTAATATATTTGATACATAAGGCACATGTTAAGTACCATGCTTGACCTATGACCTCTTCTGCCCGACCCTTCATTAGCTAGCAAGTTAACTAGCCATGCTGTGTCGCTGTCCCTGATGGAGACACTCCCTGCATGGTGATGAAAAACGGATACCTGGTAAGCTAGCTGAACATGTAATACAAACTTAAAATAATTGTAAATTACTCAACATAAAACTCAACATTCTCCAACTCTTTGGAACTTTTGTCTAAGATGATTTTCGGATGTTGAAGAATGCAGTCACCAGTGATATAAACAAAGTAGATACGCTCAATAAAAGTTGGATCAGGATAGTTTAATTCAGATCGATCTGGGCTCACAATGGAAGATACATGTATGTGTATATATATGTTTCAATGTATATTTCCCACAAGAGAGCAACGAAATGGGGGTTTCGTTCCTATTTAAACAGGAAGACAAATAAGTCTTTGTAAGCCTCCCCCCCATATTATATGTGGCATGGTGCCAGTAAGTCTGGAGGATGGGTAGCCCTAGGCTATGTTCCACATCTGGTTAGCATTACAATAGAGTCTTTAATAGTTTGCCCCCAGCTAAAATTACTCACAACAATATATTAAGCCGATGGACCTCATGTATGTCCACTTTCGCCAAATCTTGAAAACGGGAGATAAATACTATCTTTTTCGAGTCGGAACGTTCGTGGTTGCCCAGCTGGAAATGAATTTACAGGGGTAGGAAAATGCAGAAGTTCTTAGTGCAAATAGCCCATTGGGCTCACTATGCACTTGTTGTGACATGGCAGTCTCCTGACTTGACCCACATGTGGTATTCACTGATGGGGTGCATGTGTCAGATATTGCATAGAAGAGGGTGTGCCAAAACGCAACATCTAATAAAGTATCCTTTAGATAAAACTATACATTCACATGTCATCAAATACCTGACTTAAAACCCACTGTTTTGCAATGAAGGTCTACAGTGGTCTTAACAGCACCTTCTAGGGTAGCACCATGGTGTAGGAGGAGGACAGCTATTTTCCGTCCTCTGGCTACATTGACTTCAATACAAAACATAGAAGGCTTGTGCTTCTCACCCCCTTCCAAGTGGGGGAAGTGCTTTTAGAAATGATTGATGCAAGGTCAGACCAATGACTGTGTAGGGAGTTTTTCCCGAACTTTCTATTGGGTAAATGAAGGCCAAGTTTGACGCAATGGTCCACCAGACCAAAGAGGAGGAAACCAAGAGGTGTGGCTTCTAGCATTTGGGGGTAACGCTGCTAATGGCTAATATCACAATGCATTGTGGTATACAAGGATACAAGGTTCTCAATAGAGGCCAAGGAAAGTGAATTAGAAATGCATAGCAAATGGTCCTCCAAGAGACTTTTGTGAAGAAAGCACTTGACGACTACCAGTAGAGAGTGAAGCAGCGCCTATGGAATGGTCAAGGAATGTAACAAGAGGGTTTCTAGTCAATAGCAACTTGCACTAGCAGTTGGATTTATGGGATGCTCTTTCCTACCGACTCTCTTTGACCAGATCTTCCAAGGATATTGGGCCGAAGTGTCTGGGAATGAGATTACATTAACCCCAATTTCCCACAAGTATGATGAAACCTATTTTTAATTAACATTATAGGCTATGGCACTTCTTACTTAGCAAAGCACCTGTATACATAAGGCAGTAGGCTGCTACAGCTAAGAAAATCCTGAGAAAGTTGACCAATAAACAGCGACATTTTCATACTATGTTTAAGGACATATTTTCAAACAATTTAAAAATTATTAATTATTTTAATTACCTTAACCTTTGACAATCAACCACAGCAGCTGTACCATCTTGGAAACAAAATGACATGTGTTCATGAGCGTAAGAGCTGTGCAGATTTGCACATTCACCGCAATATTTAACTATAGTGCAAGGGCAAAATTCAACCATAGTGCAGGATTCAAACAGCAACTCCGTCCGCAAAAAGTGGTCACCCCGCCACTTTTTTTTAGTAAACAACTAAGGGATGGGGTTGGAGAAATGTAACCACTGTGAGGAAAAAGTTAACATAATGACCCTACCCTGACCCGTGCATATGCTTCATGCCTATGTTTTACTGTTTCTGCTGTCATGCTACTTTTTCTGCTTATTAAAAAAAGAGAAACCCTATGTAACATAACAGGAAACAGGTTTTTCTTCATCTGAGTTCAAAATAATAGTTTTAACCATGTTTAAAAGCTATAAAGTGTTTGATTCATTGTTTGTAAAACAATGTAATTGTCAACAAACAAGCTTATTAGGGGTTCTGATGGGGTTAGACATTTGAACTAAGCTCATGATGCATTTATAATTTAAATTCTTCAAGAAAGAATGGTTGTATGTCATTCATTTAAAAGCCAAACAATTGATGTACCAATCCCAGAATGCTCCTTTTAATGTGTTGGTTAGTCAAAAGCAGAAATAACTGACATTTGCATCCCTACGTGTTACTGTAGGTTTTTGGACTAATCATTACTTTTCATGATGTGCCTTAATTTCAGAAATGGTTACTTTCCACCCTAATACAGGGCGGAAGCGAGGACTGAAAATCCAAGCAGAATGCAGACCTCTACATGGCCACAATGTGGACAGAATCAATCCTTTGTTAGACAATATTCCAATTCTCAAGTGACCAGAGAGGACCATAATGACGGGACCAGAGGACAGATGAGTGGGAGACCAAGCACCAATTCTAGTCAGTATAAGCCAATCTTACCAGCTCTTCCACAGACACAGGATGGCCAATGGCTCCCACAAAGCGAACCCGTAACCCGTCATTGTATTGGAAAAACATCAAATCAACAAGCCTCAAACATTCACGGAAACCCCCCTCAGCAGGCACACTCAGAAACCCCGGTATCAAAAGTTCAATGCCTCTTGATGACTATGTTACAGGGCAATGTGGTTTCACAAACAACTTGTGATACCACACCAAGTGGAAACCATTACACTCTACCCGGAAGGGTTGACAGTGCAGCCCAACCTTCCTTCCAGCAGGGACAGGGACCCTCTCTTCTCAATCATGATAAAAACATAAATACATTTATTCATAAAGTTGCTCAGCATAAAGCTTGTGTAAGACAAGAGAGGGCCTGCCATGGCAGGTCTGCCCCTCCTGCTATGGGAAATAGCCCTAACCATGTAAATATTCAAAAGACTGTAGCAAGTCTGCAGGATTCAAGTAGGATGGTGTTTCAAGCTCCTCAGGCATTCTCTCCTATGTCAAAAAGTTCTCATTCTTTCCAAATAGCACAGGCGACCAGCAGTGGGCCATCAACAGCACCTTCAATGTCTCTCACTACACAACTGATGTGTCTGCCTAATAACCAGAGAGACAGCAGTGGGAGTGAGATTAATAGGATTCAACATGGAGTCTCTCTCAACTCTGGGCCACCTAACCCACCAAATCAACATCCCTCTCAGCCTTTCAACAACCATGTTATCATCGTAAATGCTGCAGATGGACTGTCACTGCCATACATGAGCCAGCAATCTCAATACAATGGGATGGATAACTTTCTCTCAGGTTACTCCCAGACACATCAAAATGGCTCTGTATACCTGGCAGGCCATCACTATTCACAACAACCGAACAGACCCAATCCAATTCCTAGAGATAAGAACAGAGGTCATTCAGAGGCTAGTTGTAACAATGCACACCTCACACCAACTACTCATCTTGTTCCTGGAAACCACAATGCAAATCATCCCCATGTTACATACTCAAGACTTCCTGGTCCTTTGCCAAATGAGGTTGGCTTTGGAAATGCACTGCTTTCCTCCACTAGGAGCCAGACGGCACACTCTTCTGGGGCAGGAGGGCAAGCTCTGCAGCAGCATTTTACTCACCAAGTGCCAGCTTCTACCCCTGAACACTACATATCTCACAATGGACCAGCTGTATCTACTTCAAACCATGGTAGGCAATCGTCAAGTCTGCAAAACCCACAGGGCCCGCCACCTCCGTATCCTAGAAGACAATGCTATTATATGATGGTAACAGAGGACAAAAGTGAACATGGATTTAGGGCAGACAATGTAATTTTCATGGGAAATAAACCAAGTGAAAGTACTCTGGCCATACATGGGCACCTGAAAGGGCCATCAGCAAGTCAAGTCCCACCACAGGACCACAACAAAATCAACTACAACCAGCTGAATGGCACAATATTCCAGCAGAAAAGCAGTGTCCAATCCTCTGCAGTGCTGGTTTCCTCTGTTCAATTTATCAAGCCCAGCGAAAGCCATAACCACAAGCCCTCTGTTGTTGGGCAGAAAGCCATTGCTGTTGTTCAACCACAGGTGAGCAGAACTATCAATATGTTTGATAAATTACCGTCGGTGACGCAAAGTGTTACAACCACAACAGATTGTGTTGTGAGCAAACCTGGAAAACATTCTTGTAATCAAAGGCCACAAGCCAGAGAAGACAACATTCAAGCCACATATTTGCCTATTGAATCTGGACAAGAGGACCCCAAGATTAGGCTAGAACAGTCGTTACCAACAGATTTTAACACAGAGAAAGTGGACTCTCAACTATTATCTAATGTGGAATGTCACCCTTCCCTCACTCCTCATAGAAAAGAGATAAATGACACAGAAATTAACACTCAATGCCCTGTTAACCAATCAAAAGAGGAAATAAGTGAAAATGAGCGGGAAGTAGTTTCAGTTGAGGACATTTTTGAGTCCTCAATTTCTGTAATCAACTGGACAACTGATCGATTGATGAAGTTGATTGATCAGATCTCTAAACATGAAGACAACTCAGAGACTAATGTTTCAAAGGACATAGTAAGCCTATTTTGGGATGGAAGTTGTCAGAAACTTTTGGAGGCTATGAGATGTTTGAAGGAATTGGATCAAGAGGTTAGAGATTTCTTCAGAAAACATAACACGTCACCAGAGACGGTCATCTTTGCACAAATAAAAGACTGTGATCAAGTTTCAGACAAATGTCAAGTTCTTAAACATTATGTTTTTCCCAAGGTGGTGCACAAGTCATCATGGTTGAATACCAATAATGAACTAGATGACATAGATAAAGAGTTTGGCTTTCCATTGTCCTTAAGGTATGGCTTACAGACTCTTCAGAGAGAGGAACAACCCAAACTGATAGGGACTGAAAAGGAAAAATCTGCCCTCTCTTCCAGTGAGAAGCAGAATGAAGTGAAGACTCAAGCTAAGATGGCAACACCTGAATCTGTTGACAATGAACAAATTCAAGGGATAAGTGCAACACAGACTGCCTCACCTGTTCAGAGAAAACATGCAGATGTCAAATCCAGTTACCCATTTTCCTCCTTGGAGATCCGCATTTTACCACCAGAGGAGGCGAAGCGTATTTTTGATGCTGACTTGATGCAAGGCAAAGAGAGGGAGGACCGTCAGACAGAGGTCACAAGCGAATATTTGAAAAATGACACACTCAAGGATGACTTACCAGAGGAAATGGATGTAAAGTCGGTTGAGATGACATCTGAGAACAAGGTGAATGATTACTGTTGCCTCTTACAATGGAGGGAAGCAGTCAATGGGTCAGGCTGCTCTTTACCCTGCAAATGCCGGTGCACAATTGAATTAAGAGAGACTGTTGTGAATACAGTGGACTCAGGTGAGGCAACTGTGGCGCGGGAGCAATGGGCAACAAAAGCATCACAAAGGGAAAGCCTGCATTTTGCTATTTCAAATGGCAATTTGAGCGACACAGTGGAAGGGAAGAGGGTAGAGTATTCTGGCAATGATGTGAATCCTCTATCTTTGAAATCTATAAGGGCTGAACAATGCTCTGAAATGATTTCCATTTCAGATGACACAAATGAGATTATTCATTCAAGTACTGGTAAAGAGACAGAGAGCTTGCTTTTGCCAAGACCCTCCTCAATGGGTCTCACCATAACTCACCAAAACATAGTTGAAGTTGAAATTGCTGAAGTCTTCTCAAGCTATGAAGATGTTCTTAAAATGGCCACAACAATTTCAGAGCCAATAATAGATAGTCGACTGCATAAACTACCAAGCAAGAGATTACCAAGACCTCAGAAACCTGTCAATCAAGCACAAAACCTTAAAGTCAGTTTTGAAAAATTAAATGCTATAGGTTTTGAGGCTTTTCCTAGCGTAAGGTCCAGTGATCTTCTGCCTCCAAACAGTTTCCTTGAATCCCTTTCCTTGAGACAAAAGTTTCACAAATACCTCTCTCCTAAAAAGAGTAGCTGCTGCAAGAATGAAAAAAAAGGGTTAAAACGTAAGAGAAATCTAAGCATCGAAAGTCCTTTTCTAAAGAAGCAAATGAAGAAGGCAAATGTGCCCGCTCTTGAAGCCAACTTGACTAAAGACTGTATCAAATCATTTGTGGACGAATACAACACAGATGAACCTCACAAATCAGGGACATCCAAATGGTTGGAAGAAAAGCAACCAGATGCCACAGACCTAAAAAAGGAGACAGAAACTGGTTATGGGACCAGTAGCTGCAAATTCAGCACTGTATGCCTGGCCTTGTTTGGCTCTTCACCCCAGAGGAAAAATGGGACTGTAGCAACAGGCCAACACAGAGACTTTAGATCGTCTCGAGCTAAGGCTTTTTCAGACACAAGTCGAATGCCCCCTCCAACCCTCAGCGTCAACGTCACTTCCAGGAGGAGAGATCCTTTAGACACTAGCCTTGATGTAAAAGTCAAACAACGGATCTTGAGGGATTGGAAGAAAAGCTTTGTGCCAACAAAGACTAAGTCCAGGGGCAAAACATCAAAAATAAGTAACAGAAGAGGCTTTAATCAAAATGTTGTTATTGAGGAAGCACCAACCAAAACACCAACCCCCACCAACACAGATGTATGGGTGTTATCCTCTGAGGGAGGAGCCGTAGAAGATGGAACAGGACAGACCAAGCAACCTTTGGGGCACGTTGAAAAAGAGTCCATCTTAAATGGTCTGAAACTGAGAATGAAAAGATCAAAGATGGGGGTGGTGCCCTCCACCAAACTTGAAGCTGTGGAGAAAAGTAAATATGAAATTGGGAACCCAGCCCTAATGTTTCTTCAAAAGAGCAATGTTTTAAGGTTCAATGTGTTACCTGAGTCTTTCAGCTTTAAAGATGAACAAGAAACCATGGATCTCGAGACTTCAACAAAGGGTAAGTAATATAAATACTTGAGCTTGCCCTGTCCCGCTTTGTTAATCTGTACAAAGCTATGTTTAACATTTGTAACACCTTTTTTCATCAGAAATGACTGGCTCTGAACTCCCTGCGTCTGTAGTAACAAAGACATTTGTGAAAGGTAATGGAGCAGGCTATGCTTTTATATAATGAACATTTACAGTGGCTTCAGAAAGTATTCAGACCCCTTCACTTTTTCCACATTTTGTTGTGTTGTAGACTCAATTTAAAATAGATTAAATGCCATCAATCCACACAATACCCCATAATGACAGTGAAAAGACGTTTTTAAAAATGTTAGGACATTTGTTAAAATTGAAATACAGAAATACCTCATTTACATAAGTATTTAGACCCTTTGCTATGACACTGTAAAAAATTTGCTCAAATGCAAAAATGTCTTCAAGTCACTCAACAAGTTCAATTGAGTCCTTCTGATTCAAGGATAATAGTTCATGTGATATCGGAATAATATTTTGTTTTTATAGTCTCTGGTTTGCATAGGAATCAGTTACACACTGTGTGGATTAGGATGTGACTACCAACTCAGCAAATTTCATAATTTTCTCTTGATCCTGACAAACTCCCCAGTCCCTGCCTGTGACAAACACACCCATAACATGATGCAGTACTACTATTCTTGACACGAGGGATGGTGTGGAAACTGCATTGCATGTGCTGGATTTGCACTAAACTTAATGCTTTGTAGTAAAACCAACCACTTTCTTTGCTGTACCATTTGAATTCATTGTTGCAAACACAATTATGCATGTGAGGGAGATTATTTTCCATTAAGGGATCATTTTTGGCCACTTGGTTATAGACCAATTTTGTAGAGTTGATGTTGTCCCATCGACTGTGCTTTTTCCTCTCCACCATTCAACTTTGTAGATTTTTGTAAGTCTCCCCAGGCCTCAGGGTAGCATTCCTGAGCAGTTTTGTTCCTCTCCAATTGCTCAGTTTGTAATGACAACCTGATCCACAGTGTGTAATTGATTCCTATGCAAATCAGAGACACTATAAAAACAAATATTAATTCCAATATCACATGAACTATTATCCTTGCATTAAGATGGACTCAATTCAATTTATTGAGTGACTTGTTGACGACATTTTGGCATTTGAGCAAATTTTAAGAGTGTCATAGCAAAGGGTCTGAATGTAAATGAGGTAATTCAATTTTAATACATTTGCAGAACTTTCTAAAAACATGTTTTCACTTTGTTATTATGGGGTATTATGTGTGGATCGATGGCAAGCACATTTTTATTTAATCAATTTTAAATTCAGTCTGTAACAAGAAAATTTGGAAAAAGTGAAGGGGTCTGATTACTTTCCGAAGCCACTGTATATTGGCAATTTTTTTGGTTTGTTTTTGTCTGCTGTTCTCAATAGGCTGATAGGTGAAAATGGAGATTAGAGAATGTTATACTCATTCACATTTTGTTTTATTGATTATTTCAAATGAAACTCTATAACAATCTCTACAGGTGTCTGGTCAGTTGATACCGGGAATACATTTTCTCCCTTCATCTCTTCAAACTTCAAAGTCGCTAAGTCAACCACCACCTTCCAGGAGTATCAGAAGAAATACAAGGACAAGACATAAACATCTCAAAGTGAACTGCAAAACTGAGATTTTGGGAGCAGAATAGAGAGTGGGTTTCTTTGCATCTCAAACTGATTTTTGTTACTTGTTTCCCATGGAAATTATATAATTTGTAATAAATCCATGTTCTTTTGAAATGCTGAAGTTGGGATTCAGAATATTGTGGCACAACATCAGAGCTATTATGTTTATTATTCATCCTAGATCATGTTCAATCTTAAAGATTGTGTGTAGGACAATCTAACTGAAAGTATGTTGTCTTTACTACCTCAGGCCAGACATACATTTCTAGAATTCAGGGCATTAAAAAAGCATTATTCATTAAGCATTGTGTCATTTGGATGGCTATATTTTTATATTCTTGTTGTATTCTTGTTGTGTTTA
The DNA here is from genome assembly GCF_951799395.1 of Argentina silus. Lineage (NCBI taxonomy): Eukaryota > Metazoa > Chordata > Actinopteri > Argentiniformes > Argentinidae > Argentina > Argentina silus. The sequence continues at coordinate 19,604,674 of NC_139657.1, read as the reverse complement.
GTTAGTTTACATACACCACTGAATGTTACATTTCAAACTCATTTGAATTATAAATATCTGAAGATGTCGAGATGGTGCTTTATCTTGACTTGTGAAACTTATCCCACCCACTGCTTGACTGTCTTACTGTAATCTCAAAAAGCAAGTCTTATGAATGTAACTAATTACATTTTGCCTGAGTTTGAATGAATGCATGTATGGCACTTGCTGCCACAACATTACTGCTGTCACAGAAAGTGACACCTTTGGCAGCAGATTTAGATTATTATTTTTTTGCAAGTTGCCTTGCAGTTGTTACACCCTTCTATATTTCAACATTTGAGCCGACTCACCCTCTTGTTGGTCGTCTTCTTGGTCTTCCTTCAGTTCAAAACATGTGGGCTGGTTTCCCGGACACAGTTTAAGCCTAGTCCAGGATACTTGCACTGAATGTAAAGACCTAACACAAGTATCTAACTAACTGCCTATATTTACATTATTTTGTTATGTTTCTAAATAAAAGTGAATATGCCAAATAATTAATATATTATTATTTTCTGTTTCCATCGCTGTTTTCTGGGTCAAGAGTCAGAAATGAGTGTATGCAGTCGCTGTCTGTCTGAATGAAGTGTGAATGAATGCTAATCGAGAACAAACCGAACAATACAAGTCACATAAACCACTTTCATCCTGCGGTGTCGTTTGATGGCTTTTTCACATGTAAATTGATAGTTGAAGTCCTTACTTGTATTTTTTACTTGTCTCAGGTTAAAGAAGAGGAGTGTGGGTAGAAAAATAACATTCATTAACATTGTCATGTGAAGGAAATCTTCAATCACATAACTGGCAGAAATTAGAGATGGTGCTTATTAGTAGTAAATAGGTGGTAGTTTCTTTCACATCAAAAGATTTTACTTTGATGGATGTCCTAAAGGTCATCATATCAATAGGTCAAATTGGTTCTAGAGTGTAGCTTCTTTCACATCAATGTTTTTTTTATTTGATGGACCACATATAGGTGAATAGGTTAATCGTAATAGGATAATCTTCATATTTGGGAGGACATCTGCATAGCAGCTCTGCCCAAGGGAGGGCTGACACAGCAGGCTGCTGCCTCCTCAGCACAATCACAGTGTGTGTGTTGTAATGGAAAAACCAGTATATGCACACACTCCAGCATTATGTTTAACACACATGTTTATTAACACACATCTTTATATATTGGAATGTGCTTTAGGGTTCCATATGTGCTTTAGTGCCCCATATGACTAACCCCTTTGGCAGTTACATTATCTGTGATGGTCATAAAATAGACACCCTTGTGTTTCATAGGGATGCCTCTGTTGTCCATCTCCACACATTTTGCATGGGATAAATAGCTATATTCATTTGAAACCCAACAAGCCTGGGGTGAAAAGGACAGAGAAGAAAACTGTCTGCTGTGTATCCTGTGGAGTACTACTGCGTGTACTTCGCAAGTCTGCGAGGGCACATCTTGTTATTAATACATCTGTCGCCTGCTGCTACCACTGCCAGAGAGGCTGCCTATATGCGCAGCAAATATACGCCAATATGATTCCCTTCAACAACACAAAGACGAAGCGTGACACGCCGTGCTGCTCCATACCGCCACACAGAATAACGTTAGCCAACATTGGGTTTGTTTTTGTTTTGACCACTGGCCGAGTCACCGACTGTCGTCGTCCATCACACAGGTCTTGCTTATGCAATCCAACCTGTTATTTTCTTGACTAAAGTGATTATAGCAAATGGCTAAATAGCGACAGTATTGAGTTTCCTCTCCCAACGATTGTCAGTTGAATGTGAGCTAGCCTAGCATATTACTGGCGAGTCCATCAATCGATTGAGAGTTGGCATTATGGCAGTGGATTCACTTTTGAATATGTGAGTATCGAGAGATGACCGAGTTCCTGTCAACAGTAGCAAGAGATCCGCACAAGCGTGCGTAGACTGGATAGCTAATATAGTTCAGAGACCATTTTATGACCTGGACCTGATCTGTGAAGTCAAGTGTCCTATACACTTTTATCTCCCCTGTTTATCTCCCCTCATTTATAGAAGCGCTAGTTGTGTCGCCAACTATGCGAACAACTACCACATCGACATCATCACCCTACCTGTGGGCTTAAAGGATAAACTGGTACGAATCATGACATCATATGGCACAGTCACCGACCTGAACATCAGTCAGGTAATTTGCTCTGCTGTAGGTCAGGGGTAAACAGATGGAGGGCTCAGGCTACTAGAGAAAGGGGATTTTCTGCACCAAAATAACATTTCTCAAGTACCATTGGGTTCAAATGATTATGTATTAGCTAATTGTTTCCATAAGATACTATGCATTACAAATAGCTAGATCTAGTGTAGCAAGGTACACCTGTGATCAGTATGTGTGGTGATAGGCCTACACCCTGCTATGCTTGCCCTCAGCTGTTGCATCCTGGGATACACATACTGGACCTACAGAACTGTCAAGTGTCAGATACTGCGCTCCGACAGATACACTGCCCGCAGCTGAGGACAATATTACTGAGAGGCTGTCATGGCATCACCACAGAGGGTATATTCTCATGTTATTTTCTCTCTGCTTACAATACAATGCATTCAAACTAGAAAAACAAGTTCAAGAATAAACTTTGTGGGCTTGCAAAGTCATATTTTGGTAGTAGAACAAGTTTGAAGATGGTTTGGACAATTGCTAGATAGATTTGCTGGATAGTTGAAAGAAAGTGAGAGTTTTATTATGGTAGTAGTGGATAAAGTTAAAGATGTTTTGATGGATGGATGGATGGATGGATGAATGGTTGGTAACTGGTAGCCAGAGAGTGTAATCATTGTGTAATCATTCTAAGAATGTGTGCTGCAGGTCTCCTGTCATTTCTGAAAGTTCCATAGCAGTTGCATTAACAATGAAGCTCTCAGAATGTTGGCCGAAATCAACATTCCAACATAGACCTCAATGTTACATTTTGCACCTTCAAGTTTTTATAGTTTAAAAAGCATAATAGTATAAAAAGTTGAATACAAGCAATGCAAGTCAGACGTCTCTGCACGTTTTAAAGTTGGATTGGTGTAAATAAAAGTTGTATTAAGAGTAGCTGTGATTTTGGGAAGAAAGAGAATAATAACTAGACAAAGAAGTTCCAGAAGAAACTTTGTGAGCTTGTAAAATCTTATTTTGGTAGTACATGGGTCAAAACAAAAACAAACCCAATGTTGGACACACCTTATGATTCAATGGTTTTTCTTCATTTTTAAAATTATTTTCTACATTGTAGATTAATACTGAAGACATCAAAACTATGAAAGAACACATATGGAATTCTGTAGTAAACAAAAAAGTGTTAAACAAACCAGAATATGTTTTATATTTTAGATTCTTCAAAGTAGCCACCTTTTGCTTTGATGACAGCTTTGCACACTTCTGGAATTCTCTCAATCAGATTCATGAGGTAGTCACCTGGAATGGTTTTCAATCAACAGGTGTGCCTTGTCAAGAGTTCATTTGTGGAATTTCTTGCCTTCTTAATGTGTTTGAGACCATCAGTTGTGTTGTGCAGAGGTAGGGTTGGTACACAGTTCTATACAGTGAATAGCCCTATTCGACTACTGTTCTAATCCATATTATTGCAAGAACCACTCAACTAAGTAAAGAGAAACGACAGTCCATCATTACTTTAAGACATGAAGGTCAGTCAATCCGGACGCAGAAAAGGTGAGCGGATGGTTTCTACATGTGTGGTTCCCACCGTGAAGCATGGAGGAGGAGGTGTGATGGTGTGGGGGTGCTTTGCTGGTGACACTGTTGGTGATTTATTCAAAATTCAAGGCATACTTAACCAGCATGGCTATCACAGCATTCTGCAGTGACAGAAAACCCATCTGGTTTGCACTTAGTGGGACCATCATTTGTTTTTTAACAGGACAATGACCCCAAACACGCCTCCAGGCTATGTAAGGGCTATTTGACCAAGAAGGAGAGTGATGGAGTGCTGCGTCAGATGACCTGGCCTCCACAATCACCCAACCTAAACCCAATTGAGATGGTTTGGGATGAGTTGGACCGCAGAGTGAAGGCAAAGCTGCCAACCAGTGCTCAGCACCTATGGGAACTCCTTCAAGGCTGTTGGAAAACCATTCCAGGTGACTACCTCATGAAGCTGATTGAGAGAATGCCAAGAGTGTGCAAAGCTCTCATCGAAGCAAAAGGTGGCTACTTTGAAGAATCTAAAATATAAAACATTCTGGTTTGTTTAACACTTTTTTGTTTACTACATAATTCCATATGTGTTCCTTCATAATTTTGATGTCTTCAATATTAATCTACAATGTAGGAAATAATAAAAATAAAGAAAAAACATTGAATGAGAAGGTGTGTCCAAACTTTTGACTGGTACTGTATATATTGTCAGCTTTTATTTAAGGGTATTTTTGTACATGTTGGATTCACCATTCAGAAATTACAACACTTTTTATACATAGGCCTCCTATTTCAGGGCACCAATCCATATCATCTACAAATTAAGCACTCATGTTTAGTATTTGTATGCAATAACTGCCTGAAGTCTGCGACCCATTGACCCCTCCAGATGCTTGGTATCTTCTCTGGTGAGGCTCTGTGGAAGAACAATATTAATACTAATAATACAATATAATATAGCACAATGGTGCAACAGAATGAGGGAATGAGGGAAGGCTAGCTGAAGAGGAGAATTGTATGACATAATCACTACACAAATCAGTCTCTTAGAGTGTGTAGTTTCTGTACATCAATCATGACACTTCCTATCAATCTAGTGTGATGTGTTTTATTCTGAGATGCATTATGCTAAAACCATCTCATAGATGATATTGTGTTTGACCCAGTTTCTCTCAGCAGGATGTAGATACTGAATGTAGGAAATTCGGAGATGAACTGTTCAGCCAGACAAAAGCTGAATATTAGAACTGAAAGAGCATTGATTGACCTCACCCTCTCTGACACACCATGCACACAGTGGATGCTGACTCATGTTCTCACTGATCCTCTGTAGGTGTGAGAACCCTGGCCTCCCTGTGCCCGAACCTACAGGTGGTGGACCTGACTGGTTGTGCTGCAGTGACCGATACGGGGGTCGTGGCTCTGGCCCACAGCTGCAGCAGCCTGGAGGTCCTCTCCCTCAGGGGCTGCACTGCCATTGGAGACGCTGCCCTGCAGGCACTGGCAGAGAACTGCAGGATGCTTCACAGTATTTACCTCTCTGGAACACAGGTGACTGAAGGCTATTTTTGTCTCTCTATGCCATTCATATTTTCACACAATCTCCTCTCCATCATCTGCTACGGCAGGATTAGAAAAAGCCTTATGTATAGTTGTTAGGTAATTGTTATGATGTTTATTTTCCTGAGGGACCCTTAGAATGTTGTTTTACCACAAAAGGTACCCTGGCCGCACGCTCTCTGTTGACACAGGCCAGACTCACTGGCACCTTGCCTTAACTGATATGCCAGATGTCCTGGCTTCCTGTTGTCTCCTGGCAAGAGTTCCAATTAAAAATATAAAAATAATAAAAATAACTCATTGCCCCTGACGAGTAAAACCTAGAAAATCTACTAAAATTATTTTTCTTTGATTGATTGAAGAATCCTGAATTCTGGATGATCCTGAAATCTCGAGGATCTGGAATTCTGGATGAACCTGAAATCTTGAAGATCCTGAAATCATGTGTCCAAGTATTTTCCGTGAAACTGTTGAAAAATCCTATAATAATATGTCTAAATGTGATCCAGGAATTTGTGAAAACCTATAATAATAGCCCCCAGTCTTCCTCACTGCCACAGCCTCAACAGCTAAGGGAGGAGCCCCGTGCTGAGAGAGGAACTGTGGAGTTTTCAGAGTGTGGTCTAGTTACTAAAATGTTGTCCAAGTACTGTCAAGAAACTCGTCCTCAATAGCTGTTCAGCGGTTGCAATTCGTGAGTCAGAATTTGATCAGAGTATGAGCTCCGGGCTTGGTCTCCAACACACTCTCTCCTGCTCCGATGCTTCAGGTATTACGCTCCGCAGCGGGTGCCCAGCGAAATGCCCCGAGCAGCTTGTTTTATACCCCTGGCTAAGGTACCTCCCTACCTTGTGTGTGTGTGTCTATGTTTTGCATAGTGCGCATCTCTGTTTTGCATAGTGTGTTTCTCTGTTTGTTGCACAGCAAGCCTGCAGTGCATTTTCTCCAGAGACTACAAAAACAAGAGGAAGGGGGGTTGCTATGATACCAGGTGTCGCAACTCCGTGGTTAGGCCATTTCCTTTCCCTCAGCAAGTATGGCTTTTAGGCCCTATCACATCAACACATTCTCCAACCGTATAACCATATAGTAATCAATCATTTTAAAGGATCTAGAACCAGTAAATCGTTCTATTCTTCATATCATTAGTTATCACACATTTCTTAACATGTTCACACTTAATTTTGGACGCCATGGTACTTTTCAGTTGGGGACTTTCCACCACCTGACCTGCCCCTCGGCGGGCCTCACTTCATATCTCCTTTCCTACAGTGGTTACACTTTGCACCCATGACTACAATTTTTCAGTAATATAGTGTCTTACTTCAGTGACTAATTCTGAGCAAGATCACACAGTTAAACATGGTTATTCTTATATTTTTAGCACTTTCTTTGTTAGCGGGCTGTCATTACAACGAGGCCTAAGCAGATATAGTGACACGGGGTCATACACTCACATTCTAGTTATGTCTAAGCAGTTTTAGGCTGTTACATATGTTTGAATCAACTTATCACTTCAGTCACATTATCTTTGATTTCTACTCATCATCTGTATGCAATTATGCAGTTACACAATGTGTGAATCATTTTATCATCTATAAGCAGTTATGCAGTTGCACCTATTTGAGGGATAAATCAAAGATAAAATGTGTTTCAGGAACATCCGCAGCCGCGGTGTCCCTCGTCAGGTTGGGCCCCCAGCTGCTAAGCTTTTTCTCTTTCTCGCAGTGTCGTGATTCACCAAGGTTGCTCTCAAACCTCGGGCCAATCCTGCTGTGCTTAACTGGGTAACGTTGGGAATGGTGTTTAGGCCGGGGAAAGGCCATACTAGACTCGCCCTCTGCGACACTGTTTACTATCTACTATAAGAATTGACAAGCCACTTCCCTGCTGCCCCATTCTCATGGACTGTGATTTAGTGTCCCAGGTTGACCTGATTTAATAAATGTTCAATTTTGAGTATCCACTTTCTTTCACACACCATTGGGTTTTACTCTTCAATATCAGAATCATCATCATTACATTAGTATATGGTGCGTTACTCAAGAATTCCCTTAAATACCTCAATTATATGACTGCTCTTCTCTTTATCATCATCAACAACAACATTTCTGGGCCTGGGGTTAAATCAGGGGGATTGAAGTAAAATGGAGCTCTACTACCTGGGTAATTAGAATTTCTGTTCAGCATTTCTTTTAAGGTGTTGGAGAGTTCTCTCTGACCCTTAGTCTCCCATTGCCAGACTTCCATGTCTCATTAGTCTTTTGGAAGTCGCGCCCAACCCGTCTGTCTAAAAAATATTCAACATACCAACCCCACTCTTGGTACTTCTTGGTACTTCTCCTGCTCTTAATCTCTGAGTACCTCTTGGTACTACTCCCTCCATAAATCAACATGTTTCTTATGGAATGCTTGTAATTGTTTTTCTCAATTCCTCATAACTCACTCTTGGCCTCTTTCTCTTTCCTTACTTGTTATGTTCTTTCTTTATTTGCTATGGAAATTTACCATAACAGTCTATCATTTTGAGAATGGACATTGCTGAAGTGGTTTAATTTTTCCTGGAATAAAAATTCACCCAAAGGTGAAACGAAAGACTGGGAACCAATCTGACCATAGGTTACCATTGGCTGAATGCCCAGATTTCGCTCTTATTATGCCTGCCTTCTGCATTGGTCTTGGAACAGCCATGCACCCACCCCCACAGTCACTCCCACTTGGAGAGACACGGTTCTTTTTATAATGCCTTTATATGTCTATAACATTTTACTCCACACATTACTTTTCAAATATTCACATTTCAGACATTGGAACGTTTTATAAAAAGAGAATACCATTATTTTCCCTTGATGTAAATCTAAGAAATGTATTGGACAACTATCAACTGCATGATGTATCTCTCTGCATAGAGTATGCAGAGTATAACTTCTGCCTCACCATTGAGGATGTGTATGTGAGGATGTGAGCCTCCAAGCATGCCAAAAACCTGGGAGTCCTCCTTGACACAACACTCTCATTTGAGACCCACATCAATAAAACATGACAGCTGTCCTTCTTTACATCTCAGGAACATTGCCTGGATCCACCCATTTCTCTCCTTTTCTGATGCTGAACGACTCATACATGCGTTCATCTCCTCACATTTGGACTATTGCAATGCCCTGCTCCTCGGCCTCCCCTCCCATCTGCTCAACAAACTACAACACGTACAAAACTCTGCTTCCCGTCTCCTCATATCCACCCCCACCTGCCACCATCACATCACCCCTGTACTCCAGGACCTCCACTGGCTGGCACTGACCTGTCCATCAAAGGATTGACTTCAAAGTCCTGCTCCTCACCTACAAGGCCCAACATGGCTCTGCCCCAGCCTATCTTTCTGAGCTCCCCTTGTCATACTGCCCCACCCGCTCCCTCCGCTCAGCTGATTCTGGCCTCCTCACTGTTCCCAGAACCAGACTCCGCACTATGGGCGACAAAGCTTTCTCATCTGCTGCTCCTTGCCAGTGGAATGCTCTCCCCCACAATGTCAGAGCTGCTGACAGTATTGACTTTTAAGACCTTGCTAAAAACTCACCTGTTCAGGCAGGCTTTCAATGTATATGGTATGTTATGTATCTTCTGTGACTGTCCTCCTGTATTTTTATTATTTATTTTCATATTTTTGAAATGTAAAGTGCTTTGAGACCATGAGAAAGCGCTATACAAATATAATGTATTATTATTATTATTAGTAGTAGTATTATCAGGTACTTTGACGCATAGAAATACCATCTTTTAAACGTTTTGGGCAGATTAACATTTGAACTTTGCTTAAGGTTACAGATGTGGGTGTCATTGGGCTTGCCTCTGGACTTTCCTCTAACAGTTTAAAGGTAATATGACGCATATCTATGACAAATATCTTATTTAAAGATTGCCATGGCCATGTCTTCTTTTGTTGTTGTGTGAATCATTTTTGTTGAACCTTAAAAACTCAATTGTAATATTCAAACCATGTGATTTGATGCATTGTAGGAGGTACAGTTGGCCCGCTGTCGTAACCTGACAGACGAGGCAGTAACAGCTATCCTCACAAGCTGTCCCAACATTCGGATATTCAACTTCGATGGATGTCCTCTCATCACTGGTGAGCTTTGACAATCTGGCTTAAGGCCTTACCAAAACCAGGGGTTACTCATAATACTTTATAGAGGCTGTATATTTACCTCCTATATCTTAGTGACAGAAAGAATCACTGTTAAATACTGAGCAAAATTTATAATAAACAATATCTATTTTATTTTTCCTTGTTTAAAAGCCTACCTCTTCAATCCAAACTTTGAGTTTTAAAGTAGCTTTTTACAGGTAACAGGTGTGGTGAATTCATAATGGTATAACCTCATTCTCAATAACCTTCTTAAACTTGCCTCTCAGATCGGTCCAGGGAAGTCCTGCAGAACCTCATAGGCCCAGATAAGATCAGGCAGGTGTCATGGACGGTGTACTGACGGTGACTGTGCACTCAGTGGAGCAGAGGATGGAAAGAAGGAACTACGGGAGCAGAAACGCACTGTGGCTACGAATGACTTCAATACCATATTGAAGTCTTCGTAATAGTCAGGTCAGATTTTTTAGTTTGATTATCAATGGTATTAGTGGTTGAAGATATACATATAAGTTTATAATGATTGGCCTAATACGGTATGTTTATACCAAAACAAATGAACAACGTATTTTGTACTAGTCTTTTGCACTGTACATGTCTTTGCACTTAATGTTGTAATGCTGTAATATGGTTGTGACCCTTCTTGCACGCAAAGACCTGCCTCTAATTGTTTTCTCTTTTTGATTGTAACTTGAATGAAGCACACAGGTTTTGTGGAAAAGGAATGTGCCGATGTAGCAAAGTATGTTTGATATGGGCCAAGTGATGGAATGTTTGATATAGGCCTTTTATTGAACGGCCAAGTAGCATCAGCATTACAATAAGTTGAATTTGAATGAACTTCTTGTAATGGAGCTGGGAGGCCCTCTACTGTTAGGTTGATGAATTGCAGTGTAACCGTTTGATGTTGTACGCTACTACTGTGACTGAATTTATATGTAATAAATGTGTTTTAATAAATGTTTTGAGACATTACCCTGTACTTCAGAAATCTGTACACAACTGTATTGAAACATTACCCTATACTTATTGCTTTTATAGAACTTGATTTATAATGCTAGATTTCACATTATAGAAAGACAGTGTAAAGACAGTAAGATATTATTTTGTGATTTGGTGTTGTTGTAATGAATCACAGGCCAAAAGAGGTTGTTTTATTGATTGTATATCAATGATATTACTTTATTTATAATAGTTGTCCAGTTAGTCAGACATAATCAAAAGCACAAACATCCCCAAGCTCATTCCAGAGACAAGAAAATGTGAACACAAACCTTACGTAACATAAAAAGCAAAGAGGTTGTGCTGTGTTTTCAGTCAATGAGGGGCACTTGGTGATATTCACTCTACAGTCATGTGTCATGACACTATAGTGTACAAGAGGCAGTTGTATTGAAGAGGTAATGGCCCAAAGAGCAATTTACAGTCCAAGTTTGTGTTCTGTAAAGGACCAGAATCTTTGATTTTAGCTTTTAAAAAGAGCACAAACAGGGGAAAAAGCATTTTCCAATCGTCAGAGTTCAGGCTGGTAGTGCCACACAGTGCTGCAGGTCAGCCCGTAGTTCTCCTCCCTGACTGACTCGGGCAGCTCAAACTGGGCCAGTCGATGCAGGAGCCTCCTGATGCTGTGTCCTTCAAACTGCGCCCTCCCTGGGTCTCCTATCAGAACCTGAGTATTGTGGGTCTGGATGCACTGATCCAGCCAACCATGAAGGCTGTCTGCTAGGGCCTCCTCATAGAACATGTCTCCCAGGAGGATAAGGTCATAACCCTCAGGTTCTGAACCAATCATATTCTCTGTCACACAGGGGAGGGGGTCCAGACCATTCAGCTCACAGTTCATCTGGGTGGCAATGGCTGCAACTGGAACAAGAAGAGTGATAATCAGGGCTGGGGTGGCTTTATCATAATTGGAGTCAATGTCTAAGTATTTTAGAAAAGATATCAAGACCAGCCCGTTCTAAGAAAGGTATAGGCTACAGATATTCCACATTGTTCTACTTTGTTCCATCAGGAAATACACTTGAAATAAGTGTTATATATAACTTTCATGTGTTATCTTCTGAACTCATCATATATTTGTATCACTTATACCCCCAAAATAAAATGTGGCAATCTATCAGTGTATAAAGATAGTGTTGATGATTTCTTACCAGGGTCAATGTCATTAGTGACTACATGAGCAGCACCACAGAGCTTGGCAGCAATGGCTGAGGCTCCACAGCCACATCCCAGATCCAACACTCTCTTGCCCAGAGACACTCCTGGGTTACTCAACAGATATCTGGAGAGAGGTGGATAGAGATAATTGTGGATTCACACAACAATATACATTGAAAGAGGATTCCTTAGGGTAGAATGCAGTGAATGTATATGCTCAATAATGATCATGCCAATGAACCCATATTGATTTGATTGCTTAATAGTAGCTGATGAAAAAACAAACAAAAAAACGGCAGTACAAAATGTGATGGGGCAAACATTTTGACAGTGTTCTATTGCTTCAACCCATCTTCTCATCTGAATGAGAATGAGATCTGAAAGTCATACCTGGCGAGTGCTTGTCCCCCTGGCCAGTATATGGCCCAGAAAGGGTCTGAGAACGGCCAAAGCTCTGGTCTTGCATGCCAAAACCGACAATTTGGTGTAAACAGTCTCAAATGGATTTCTGGTGTTAAATTATGCTTTGTTACTATTTCCGTGTTTTCTACAATAAACCTCTTTATCTCATCATCATCAGAATAAAAGCCTTGAAGGTATCTATTTCTGCTTGTGCAAAAGGCTCTGGCAATATGAACGTAATCTTTGTTTTTAGGGCACAGAACTCTCACACATTTGGTGAACATGTTTAGCTAGCTAGAGTAGCCTGCCTGGTAAACCTAGCAGTTAGTTCTCTGGGAAGCTTTAGCGCAATGCACTAAAAATATACACGATTTACATGTCAGCTGATTTGGCAGAAGTCTACGGTGTCTTCAGGGTTTGATCCATTTTACACAAAAGTGTCATAGATTATCCTTATGAAAAGTACACGTACAACATTTTCATAATGTCCGTAACACAACATACTGTGTTGTGTTGGTTCCGCTCATGGTTAGGGTTAAGTTACTGCTATTATTATACACATTGAAATACTTTTAACTAGCTGATGCAAAGCCACACATTTTCTAGTTACTCTAGTAACATATATATATTGTTGAACTTGCACAGTAATTTGGTGCATGGTTGCTAAAAAGAAAATATGCAAACAAAACCAGTGACCCCACTCTTTCCATGCTAAAATGAAAATGAAAGTATAACGTATAAATGAAAATAACGAAATTGCTATGTTATAATAAAAATTATTAAAAAAAGATTGCTCAAATGGGTCATCTGGAATTCAAACAACAACAAAGTGGTCGCCACTTTGGTAAACAAGGGCTGGAGAAATGTAGCCACTTTCAAATTCTTCGACTGACCTAGATGAGATCAAAATGATAGTTTAACCATGTTTTGAAGTTATACAGTGTTTGTTTACAATTACATTATTCATTTTTTTAAATTATTATTATTATTATTTATTTTTTTACAAACAATTAATGCAATACAACCTTATATTGTTCTGATGAGGTAAGACAGTTGAACTAAGCTCATGAGGCATTTATAAATTGATTCTAAAGTATTCTTAAAGAAGCAATGGCTATATATCATTAATTTAAAAGTTAAATTACAGTTGATACCAGTTGTGATGTACCAATCCCAAATTTAGTCACAGCTGAGGGGCATTGTTAGGCTCGAAGCGAAGTGGAGGGCCAGCAACCCTTCAGCTCTGACTTTATTCATGATAAAGCACACGCTCAAGTGCCTTATTGCTTTCATACAACAGTTACAAAACAAAACAGAGAATTGTAACAAGAAAACAATGCCTTAAGTATTTACTGTGTGATAGATTGTCGTGATAGAAGTCCCCTCAACTCGGTTACATGAGGGGAATTGATGTCCAGGGACTGTAACCCTGGAGCATGAGTCAATGGCGACAGTGTGGGCTTCTTCTTCACACAGGACATGAAAATGCCGGGGCCTTTTCCTCAGCCATTAACAAGGTTGTGATTCAGGCAACCTTTTGGAGGATCGATAATGAGGCTTGTTGGTGCCATGTCTAGGAGCTGGAGATTTTACACTTCAAATATCCAATTTAAGTGGCGGACTGCTGAGAAGGTGGTGCGACTGTGACTGTTCTCAGAGATTGGAGCAGAAATAAATCACTAACCTTGATCTTGTACGTCACTGCTAGTCTATAGCACAATCAGAGATAAGAGATGAGATTCTGAGTAGAATGTACATGGAATATACATGGAACAAGCCTCTTTTGTATAAGAGATGTTTTATCTCAATGGGACTAATACCTATATAATAAAGAATAAATAGATAAAACATATTATGCATGGCTCATTCAGTCCGTTAATTATTCATTGTACAAAGATGTTCCAAGATGCAATACATTTTCGGGCTGAGTGTGCAGCCTTCAGAGATGCTGTTAAAAAAGACGAGATGTCTTATGTCTGTAGTTTGGAGTGCTACCTTTTACCTGATGTTCATATTCTGTCCACATCAAAACAACAGATTCTGGGTACCTCTACATGGAATGAAAGCAGTAGAGAACTGCCTGTTTCTCAGGATGAGGGATTATTTGGGAGATAGTGATGTCTATGGCACACAGCAGTTCTACATTTACCAGGCACAATGAGCTTTAGTTCCGTGAGCGAGAGAGCTTTCAAAAATGGCTGTTAAGTAAAGCCAGGATTAAAAAGTGACAGATGATCTTGTGCCAGTATTTGACATTCTATGTCATATCACAGTGCAGCTAGTCTCTCCTCACCTTTCAGGCTGAGGGTCTCAGCATGTTACCCAGAGCCAGACGAGGAGCCACAGCTGCTCACATCTGTGGGATTAACAGGCTAGTGTTAATGAAATTACCTCAAATAGCATCAAGTTTATTTCTCTCTTATTTTGTGTTATTCATTTATTTGACCAGTAAGTCCCATTTAGGCCCAAAGACTTACTTGTTGTGAATATTAGTGGTTTTATGATATGGCACTGCACTTTTGGTATGCACTTAGCACTTGCTAAGCACTTAGCTGATTTTTGTCTAGTGTTGATTGTTTGTTTTACTGTGTTTTTTTAATATTTATTGTCTGTTTGGTCCTTTGTATATCTGCTGCTGTAAATGAATTTCCCCTTCGGGATTAATAAAGTACTACTCTACGCTCTACTCTAATCCAAGCCATGGTTAGCCCCCAAACCCCTGCAAGATCACTCCGCTCCTCCACCTTGGCTGCCCGCATGGCACCGCCGCCTCTACGTGTATGCAGTGGCCACGCTACTCGGTCATGGCTTTTCACTGTCCTGGTGCCCCGCTGGTGGAATAAGCTTCCCACAACGGTCAGGACTGCAGAGTCACTTCCAATCTTCCACCGTAGATTGAAAACCCATCTCTTCAAGCTACATTTTAACAGTCCCTCCTAAAGACCGCTTCACCCTCACTACTCCCCCTATACTAACCCTAACCCCGAGACCTCTTCTCCCCTGTTACCCCCCTGTACAAGTTCTCTCCTGCTAATAAAATATATTTAAAAAATAAATAAATTAGCCTTCTGGCATTACGACTGCCAATGGCCCCTGGTGTGAGCATTGATTACTTTGTCTTATGATGACTGTTGGATAGATGATTCACTTACTTAAACAAATGTATTTGTTGTATGTGGCTTGGGATAAAGGTGTCTGCTAAATGCCATAAATGTAAATGTAAATGTAAGCTCTAGGCTGTAACGATAGAGGGATTCAGTCAAGCAAGTCCCTTGATGAGGTTGTAATTTTGAGGAACAACTACACAAACACTTAAAGTAACAAGCAAGAACCCTCCCCCTCCCCCCCTGGGGTTCCACATCAGAGATTTCAGTTTTCCTCTATTTGGCTTCATAAGACAAATCACACCGCGGGAAGCGGGAAGGAATACGTGCCAGGAAATTGGGGGAGCATAATTTATTTAGCGAGCACATACACTTTGATTAATGTAGTCCAAAACAATGAACTGCATTGAATTGATTTTCATCTTTTTTAATTATTGCTATATTCGATCGAGGGAACTATAAAACAATCAAAGGATGGGGTTGGCTTTGAACTTTGAAAGGCATATTGTGATATTTTGCCAGAGGATCACTCTAAGAGAGTGATACTGTATGCTTCATTGCCCAAAGGAAATTGATAACAAATCAATTGTATGTTCCATGGTTACTCTTGTATCACTAACAATTCAGTTGAGCATCACTGTTATTGAATGTATCAGCTCTATGCAAATACGCCAATTAAAAAGTGCTTCAGAGGAATAGAGTACTGTGCAACAGTAAGCTCAAAAATATCTCTGGAAGATACTACACTGCCTGGTCTTCATCAGAGAGAGAACAAAGGAAACAGAATCCTCAATGCACAACTGGTATCAACTGTAATTAGGGTGGAAAACGATATAAAGAAATGAGACAGATAGATACAAATACATCTGATGTCCAGTCATGTTCTTTTTTTTCCTTCCTCTTGGAATGACAGATTGCATATTTTCTCTGTGTGAAGGGCTGGAGACACCAAGCAGGAGTTGTTAAGGTGTGGTTTGAAATGTCAGCTACAAAGGCACAACAAACCATTTGGACCTGAGAGTACAGCTGTGTGGAACGTTAAATAAGTTAAATAAATAGGATGTGTAATTGTCTTGAAATGGCCATGGCTGGAAGGCTTGGCACAGCTGCTGTCGAAAAACACGAAAACTCCGCTATGTTTGTTGGTCATGTTTGCCAGCTGAGACATGGGGCTCCAATTTTCTTACACTAGAGCTGCGCAACACAACGTTTTAGTTGACATTAGGCACCGATTTGATTCAGGAAATAGTACTGAGCAGAGCAAAAAATACCTTACAACTGAGAATACTCTAGAGCTTCATTTTGATTTGATTTTAACAATAGTTTTGAGAAAACTGTAATTATTCAATCTGAGTTTCTGAGTTTTTCATTGCATATCATGGAAACGCTACACACGTTTCACTGCGATGATTTCACTGCAAATGTTGGAATAGATAATCATTTTTGACAAATAAAATGACCGTACTATCAGTTGTAGGCAACGAATGTAACCACAAGCTGAAGTTTCTATGATATCATAATCTAAGCACTCAACAAGCCTACGGTAGCGATCCAAATTCTGTTTACATCAGCTAAATAAATAGACAATTCTCCTTTATCTCTCGCAACCCCCAGTCATAACCATTTCAGTCAGGACACTTACATTATTTTAGCTTTGGCATAATTGGATGTCTCCGCTCTGATATAGCTCCCCGCCTGAAGTTAAACAACATTAAATACAGTATTATAAGGTGGGGAGCCCATAAACAAACCCCCCGTAGGTCGGTAAAAACACAGAGTAAACCTCCAGGTGGAAGCTGGGGCGGAGGGTGGGACCACCAAAATGTAACTTGCATAGTCAGTGGCGAAAACACTGTTTGAGTGTTGAGGAGTGAGTTTATCATCTAGAACTTAATTTTGGAGTGTTGCATAACTTGGCTCTTTTAAACCTAGTCCCACAAACATGTGATGTGTTTTGCTTTCTTTCATACGTGGGTTCAGCTGTCCGTCAACTGATGGCCTGTCCGTCACCTGGTGGCCAGCTGCCCTTCTCCTTAAAGTGCCCTGCCTGAACCTACGAAAACTTCATAATTACCTGCCACTTTAGTGTAGTCTTACAGTTGCCGACATGCATCTATTTATATAAGTTTCCTCACTGTAAATGCCGTCAGGGGTATATGGTTATTATTACAGTAGCCTATTGTAGGCCTACTTAGGGTCGCTGGCAATAGTGAATCATATTCAATGTAAAAAATAAATACATTGCAGGATCATTAGCTGGCTGATACCTCACTTTTGTGTCTCATTTTCTGCAAATCTGTTGAGTCTCAGGGCTGTTCTATCAAGGCTGTTCAGGTCATTATGACCTGCTTTGAGAGAACAAACAATAACTACTTCAGCAGGAAAACACAGGCCCCACTTTTACTCTCTGTTCCTGAGAAAGTCCTTGAATGGTAATATGTCCATTAGGCCACCTGCGGGAGAAAATCCAGGATGTCAAGAAAACAGTTCTCAGAAATCTTGATATATCCCTTTATAAAGTCATGGAGTCATAGTAACTGCACAGATTTTCCTTTAGAAAATACAACAAAGCCAAAGAGCTCTCTGCGCCTGCTGTGTGTGTGTGTGTGTGTGTGTGTGTGCGTATGTGTGTGTGTGTACTTGTGAGCATATTGTATGATAAATTAGGGTGTAACTTTGAGCTTGTCACACTGATGAATTTAGTACATGTACAGTGCCCTCCGTAATTATTGGGACAGTGAAGTATTCCTTCTTATTTTGGGTCTATACTCCAAAGGTTTGGATTTGTATTGAAATAATTACTATGAGGTTTAAGTATAGATTTTTATTTGAGGGTATTTGTGTACATATTGGTTTCAACATTTAGAAAAGACAACACTTTTGATACATAACCCCCCTATTTCAGGGTACCAAAAGTATTGGGACAAATTAATATAATGTCCAAATTAAGCACTCATGTTTAGTATTTGGTCGACAAACCTTTGCATGCAATAATAGCCTGAAGTCTGCAACACATTGACCCCAGACTACCAGATGCTGGGTATCTTCTTCTCTGGTGATACTCTGCCAGGCCTAACCTGCAGGCATCTTCAGTTGTTTGTTATGAAGTCTTTTTGCCTCAAGTCTCATCTTCAACAAATTAAATGCATGTTCAATTGGATTTCAAACTGAGGATTGACTTGGCCAATCAAGAACTTTCCACTTTTTGGCCCTGAAAAAAACTTGCTATGGCAGTATGTTTTTGGTTCATTGTCTTCCTGCCAGACAGATGTTTAGGTTTTTAATATATCATCCACTGTAGAGGTCTTCCTTGGTTTAGGTTTGTTTGCGCTTGCTTAGATCGCCTGTCTTTTTATTTCGTATTTATTATGTACCAATCGTTTGATTTTGGTAAGTGTTACGTCCCCACATTTGTATGCGTGTGGTGTCGTTTGTCTGTTTGTTTCTCTCTCTGTCTCTCTCCCAGGTATTGGTTCATTCCACTGTCAATCATTGTTTCGTCCGTCAGTCCCCCTGTTGTCCTTCGACCAATGGTTTCAACTGGCGGTCATCCATTGTCCAATTAGACCATTTAAAACTCCTGCGCACTCTTCAGAAAAGGAGGGGTGTGGTAGCATCGGTTAGCGGTTTTTCTGTCATTTGTTGCATCATAGTGTTGATAATCTACTGTTCTTGTAAAGGTGTCTGTCCTACCATTGTGTTCGCTGCCACTCCTGTAGTTAGCCCCAGGGGAGGGCGAGTTAGGCAGGTTAGACGCCCATGGGCTTACACCTCCATCACGCAGGTTTGGTTTTGCTATATACATTAGGTTAGTTTCCCCAGGCAGGCACCACCTCTTGTATTTTGGGTTTAGGGTAGGCGGGCAAGACTTAGTTAGTCAGATAGCAGACTTTTCGTAGTTAGAACAGATAGGAATAGAATATTAGCTTGGGTGTTATTTTTGTTTTCATTTATTTGGCGCTGTTTGGTGTCCTCCCCTTAGTTCCCTCTCTATGTTCCCCCCCGTGTTGTCTGGTTGTTTGTTGTATGTAATATTGAATAAATCTGGCTTGTTGTTGCCATTTTACTCAGTCGTCCTAAGTGTGTGTGTTGCACTACCACAGCACCAGCAGTCCTCAGCAGCATATACAGACACTGTATGTTACGCTTCCCCCCCTTTTCTATCCCTAGACGTAGTATAGATAGATTTGTTTCTGATTTATTTCCCTCATGATGGCTTCCTTGACTTTCATTGACACCTCTTTGGTCCAGATGTTGACAGACACCAACAGCAGACTCCAAAAGGCAATTGTAAAGCCTAGAATCAAGACTAGACATTAACAGCTCTGTTATGCCTGCACAAATAATGCGACAGAACAGACGACTAATCAGAAACACACATCAAGCCAAATGTCCTGCACTGTATGTGCCTGGGTGAGAGAGAGAGAGAGTCTCTGTCCTGAAAGTTCGGCTATGATAAGAAACACTCCACCTCTCCATTGGAAGGTTTTGGCACAATGTACGAGAATTTAAGCTGCTGCTACTCCCCAGAGAGTTGCCTACTCATAAAAATGACACCACAAAATATAACGAAATAGGCTGTTTCCCCTAAAATGACTCCTTTCCCAAAGGCAGCAGTGAGACAAGCGTGCGGTGGAGGAAGCAGCAGCGCAACAGAGGTTACGAGGCAAGACAGCAGACTTGCCTCCCTAAATATTCCCCCATGTCAATTCCTCCCCCACCAGGCAATTGTTTTGAATCACCAGCAGGCGACTCTGTTCAGCATCCCTGGGGAGCTGCTGGAGAATGGGTCTCAGTATGGTGCACCGATTGATCTAAAGGGACTATTTGTATTGAAAGAGAAAAGAAAGACAGAGCATGGTGACAGAGCATGATGTGTGATTCATGGCAGTTCAAGGTTAAAGCCTTAGCACATAGAGTCCTGTGACTGGGAAGACTGCGACTGTTAGTTCATCACCTGATTCTAAATATGGTCATGCTAGCGATCAGAAAATGTGGTTATTTATTAATGGAAAAATTAACAAACTTCATAACAGTCTACCAATTGCATCTGGTGTGTTGGAGTTACAAAAAAAAAATTGGAAATGCTTCACCTTCTGTTGTGATATTAATGACTAAAATAATAGCCTGTCAGCTCTGCAAGCTATTACTACAGTATACTGTCAGGAGAGGCAGACACATTCTGATTATACCCTGAAATACTAATTTATCTGCTTACTCCACCTGGACATTTCGTTATAGGTTTTTACAAAGCACAAATTGCAAATCAATCCAGTGAATGAGTTCGCTCCTCACAAGGTATTAGAAGTAAATTGTCTGCCATGCAAATCCACTATATTACTATATGGAGGCAGCATCAGGTAGGAGATGCAAACACCATAACATGAGATCTTTGAGACAGGTCTTATTGGTTGGAGAGCAAACACGACTATTCAAAACACTATTTATTCTATGTCAGGTCATAAACATATGAGTGTTTACACACTGATAAAGAAATACATGTACCATCTCAGAAAATCTACTTTCAAGCATCAGTATAAGCCATTGTATCCCCAACTTCAACTTCATAGTCAGCCTTATCTGTTAATTTGGTGAGGTGGTATTAACTCTATTGTCATCAATTGAAATGTAATTGTGTAACAAATATTATAATAGCGTTATTGTCATTAAGTAGGACAGTTTTAATCATTTAGCGTGTTTACGTGTGCTTTTTTTCTGTGCCAATTGTGATGATTTGTTTGCCACTACTGCTGGAGAGTCTCAAATGCATATACCTTCTCTAATATGCTGTATTCTAGATGTACTTGTAGTTAAAGGCATAATGCACAACATACAAGTCAGACAATATGCAATTGTAGAATATCAAATAAAGTCAAATCAAAGTAAATTTATCATATACATAGAATACAGCCATAGAGAATGCAATGAAATGCTTAGGGCAAGCTAGCTCCTCAACAATACAGCGAACAACAATAAACAATCAACAATGCAATACAATATAATAATAATAATAACAATATAATAATAATAAACAATAACATAAGGTGGCAAAGTGTATAGCAGCAGAACACAACAGCAATATTGGGCAGTAGCAATAGTAGTAGTATAGGAGTGGAGAATGGTGGTAGCACCAAGGTAGTGACAGATGACCGGGGGAGGGGGAGAGGTAGTATCAGTTGAGGGGAGGGCAGAGGGTGGGCGGGGGGCGTCAGCTGAGCAGTCTTATGGGTAGAAGCTGTTCCGGATAGAAGCTGTTCTGGAGCCTGTTGGTCCGCATACTCCGTTTGCCAGATGGTAACAGAGGAGAAAAGGGCGTGGCTGGGGTGGCTGCGGTCCTTGATGATCTTCCCGGCCTTCCTCTTGCACCTCCCAGAGTAGATGTCCTGTACGGCTGGGAGCTCACGGCCTGTGATGAACTGGGCCGTTTTCACCACCCTCTGCAGAGCCTTACTGTTGAGGGCAGTGCAGCTGCCGTATCAGGCGGTTATATAACCCCCCCCTGTTTCCTCCTGAAGTCCACAATCAGCTCCTTAGTTTTGCTGATGTTGAGGGAGAGATTATTATCGTGGTACCAGTCTGCCAGGACTCTTACCTCATCCCTGTAGGCAGTCTCATCGTTGTTTGTGTTCAGGCCAACCACAGTGGTGTCATCATCAAACTTGATGATGGAGTTGGAGCTGTGTGCGGCCAAACAGTGAACAGGGAGTACAGCAGGGGACTGAGCACGCAGCCCTGGAGTGCCCCGTGTTGAGAGTCAGAGTGGAGGAGGTGATGCTGCCTACACTCACCACCTTGGGTCTGCCTGTCAGGAAGCCCAGGATCCAGTTGCACAGGGAGGTATTAAGATCCAGGTCCCTAAGCTGGGTGACGAGCTTGGAGGAGACTATGGTGTTGAATGCTGAACTGTAGTCAATGAACAGCGTTCTCACATTGGTATCTTTCTTGTCCAGGTGGGATAGGGCAGTGTGCAGGGTTAGAGCAATGGCGTCATCATTGGATATGTTGGGGCAGTATGCAAATTGGAGTCCAGTGTGGCAGGTAGTGTGCAGTTGATGTGGGTCTTAACCAGCCTCTTAGAGCACTTCATGATGACAGACGTGAGTGCAACAGGGCAATAGTCATTAAGGCAGGTTGCCTTGGTCTTTTGGTCTTTTATGATATGATATCATGAGAAGCATTGAAAATAAATTACTGGACTTCGCAATACTGTAGATGTTCAGAGCAGCAATCAATGCCTTTCATCTATTAGTCCTTTGTGGCTCAGTTGGTAGAGCATGGTGCTAACAACGCTTAGGTTGGGGGTTTGATTCCTGCTGGGACCATATATACTGAAGAATGTATGCACTCACTGCAATGTAAGTCGCTTTGGATAAAAGCATCAGCTAAATGGCATATATAGTCCACACAAGAATCAGATTCAAACATCCACAAGGTTATATTGTTGAGCATTACACACTCTTTGAAAACCTCACAGACAAGCATTTTCACGACTGAGATAGCAGCAATGAGATGCTCCTGGAGGCCTTTCTGAGTTGTCTGATTGCTTAAGACTTCATATTTCAGAAAAACATGAGAGACCATTGCAAAAACAGCTTGTAAGAAATAATGAAAGCTCCAATTCCTCCCGTTCCTTTCAAAAAGGTTTCGGCCCCTGCACGATCACTCCTCGTCTGCCCGCCTGGCACCGTCACCTCTACATGGATGCAGCGGCCGCGCCACTCGGTCACAGCTTTTCACTGTCCTGACACCCCGCTGGTGGAATGAGCTTCCCCCCACTGTCAGGACTGCAGAGTCACTACCGATCTTCTGCCGTAGATTGAAAACCCATCTCTTCAGGCTACATATTAACAGTCCTTCCTAAGACCTCTTCACCCCCACTTCCCCCCTGTACAAGTTTTCTCCTGTTAATTAATAATAATTAAAAAAAAAAATATATATATATATGCCTTCTGGCATTACGACTGCCAATGGCCCCTGGTGTGAGCATTGATTACTTTGTGTTATGATGACTGTTCGATAAATGTATTTGTTGTCGGTCGCTTTGGATAAAGGCGTCTGCTAAATGCCAAAATGTAAATGTAAATGGCTGTTGTTATGCTGATGCTTTCCTGCTCCCTGGTAGTAAATGTAGTCCAGCAGCCAGGTTTGATAAGATCTTACTGATCCCATTAGTCTTGTTGACAAACCCTGAAAACCATGAATACAATGAATGGGTATTCTTCCGCTGGAGGAAAGTAGAGTATAATAGTGGTACCATAGCAACAGATGCACCACTGATTGAAAACAAGTGTCATTGAGTTTCTTCTTTGTCTGTACTCTTCTTTGAAAAGAGGTTCTTGTCACTTGAAACAGTGACAGTCATGGACATTTCATAGACATGCAGGTATTAACAATGCAGGCATACTGTACACTTCATTTTCAATCTGCTTTCAATGTTTATTTGGATAATTTGTTAAACATTCTACTCAATGTGGTGGTAGTTTAGAGATTGACTGTTCAACTGGCCATAAATCTGTGTAAATTCTGTATTCATTCCGCTTTTCAGTTTTACAGTATAAACATGCTCCCCGCCAATAGTGTAATGTCCAAATCACTGTCTGGTTTTCAGGGGACTGCATGAGGGGAAACAACAGCAAACATGATCTTCCTCTCCAGTCAGAGCAGCGGGTGTCGAGGCTGGCTCGTGGATTGGTGGCTTAATAGGGGAGAGAGCAGCAGGGTTCTCCTCCAGCACAGTCATTGCCTCCCGGCTTGCGGAGATGGTGTAGGATAAGGCTCCAGCATGGCCGTCATTACACTGATCAAGGCCTGAGCATGACCACTGTTGAACATGGTTCATAGGAAAATGCCCTGAAGGTATAGGCACAGCAATCGCTCAGAGAAGCAGAGGGAGAGACTCACAGCAGGAGTCCTTGCCTAATAGAATACCAGATAGGCCTAAGTCACCGAATGTTAATGTGTCATCAATGTTGGAAGGCATTTATTTTAGGACTCAAAGACTTTATTTTAGGACTTCATAAGAATAAACCCTGAGCCCTCTTCCCAAAGAAATTCATTAATCATGGTACACTGTCACAATGTGTTCATTAGGGTTTTGGACCCCCAGGAAGAGTAGCTGTTGCAATTCTAACAGGTGTTGGTGAATCAAATACACAAATACAGTACATTGTGAAAATCATTGGTCTGCAGAATGGGGTGAGTTTTCCCAAAACAGATAATCTTTCAACCAATAATATTGGTGCTACGGTATGAAGCTTTCTGGAAACTCACCCATGGATGGGAATGAATGTGCACTTGATGAAGTGAAAGATGCAAGCTAAAACATCAGTAAAAGGGGTGTGATTTTTCTTTCCTTTCTAACCCTTTACTCTCTTTCAATGTCTCCTCCATTTCATCAAGACCAAATTTAATAATCATATTAGCTCTGCAGTTGGTGAAGAATTCATTCTTTTTTTTTTTCTTTCTTCCTCATTTTTCTTTTTTGAGGACAGCATTATAGATTTCACACTTATCATCATATGATTTAGAGTTTTTTTCAAAACAGTGAAAGTGTGGCTTTCATACCCATCAATTTCACATGGCTTTTCATGTTTATGAAAATAATGGAGCCCCTTTCATGTTCTGCATGGCTGACAGAGTCTGTATTCATCTTTGGAAGCTGTTGAACGGGAGATTTGTATGGCTATATTCATCACTATAAAACCCTTTGACTGTAAAGTCCTCAGACTCCTGAAATGGGAGATAATAGCCAACACTACTGTATAAGGAGATTGTAAGAATGCAGCCTCTGTGGCTGACCATATTGCATATCTGTCTGGTGTTTGATACTCCTGAATTCTCAAAAAAGTTTCCACGTTGATCAATGATAATAAGGCCAGTCACATTGACTTCAAATAGTCCCTTTTCCAGGCATATGTGCCATACCACTGGTCTGCCTCTGGAGATACACAATGTTTGTCTCACGTCAACATGTCTTTATTTGTAAATTAAGTAATATCAGTAACAGAAATGTAAGGGAATGTATAAAGATATTATCAAACAGCCATGTTAAAACAGTACTTGTATACAACACAACAGGATTGTTTTCAACTACCTCTTCAACGACAATACCTATAAATTACTGGACATTACATGATTAGATTTCAGCTATCTTATAAATAGCTGTGTGTGTGTGACCTGGCTTTTGATCTTTGCCTTCCGTGAGTGTGTGAACATTTTAATGAATTTAAAAGTTGTTCAGCTATTTCCTGACATTGGGGTCAGTCGATAATGATGGACTGCTGTGTTGTCTGTCAATCAATCTCCTTTTCAGCATTTCTTCCATTTTTGTCGAATTCATTTGATAAAAATGTGTTGCATTGTTAGATTATGCTGTTGGATATTGCTCTCTCATTGTCAAGGGTGAATGATGGTGTTTATTCTGTACTTTGATTTTCCCATTTGAATAGTTTATACAGTTGCCTACTGATTGATTAACTGTGGAAGCGGAGAGCCATAGGGCAGCGCAAGACAGAATTTATGTGTTTTCAACCCCTCATTGCCACTCCAGTTTTGATTTCAGTGTACACATCATCTACGCAGTTGTGGATGGAAAGGTGCCCATATGCTCAAATATAGCATTGCTTATTGTGTATTGAGAAGAACATTTCAGGTCAGCTGTCTCAAATGCTCTCTCAAAAGGGCAGCACATTACAACACCCAGCCTATCAAGTCTATACTCTAGCTTGAAGTTTGTCAAGTCAAGCTTTTTAAAGTGCATTTCACAGAGCCTCAATACACTTTAACACAGGTTGTCATTTCATAACCATATTTCACCACAGTTTGTATTAATTCAAGAGAATTTCAATGTTTCTTGCTAGCAAGTGAAGGGTTAACAAACAGTGAGGGGCTTGACTTGCCAGCAGACATAAGGCTCAATCATTTAAATCTAATTTTAAGAAGA
Organism: Argentina silus; assembly: GCF_951799395.1. Classification (NCBI taxonomy): domain Eukaryota; kingdom Metazoa; phylum Chordata; class Actinopteri; order Argentiniformes; family Argentinidae; genus Argentina; species Argentina silus. The sequence continues at coordinate 19,578,659 of NC_139657.1, read as the reverse complement.
GCATGTGCAGGAGCCAACACTTCTTGTACGTTTTTAAATATATTTCTCCATTGGCAAGGGCAGATCTACACACTCCCCATTTGAGACAAGACCATTTTGCTTATCCTATTACTGAAGAAAGCACTGATTCTAAAAGAAAAAAAGAACTTTGTGCCGCGATAAGCCAATAAATTCTCCTTCATCAGTTTAATGTTCAAATCCATTAGACGACCACTCTCTTTAGAGGAATTACAAACATGTTTTGCAAGAAATACATTTGCTTGAAATACACCATTAACTAATATGAAAACAGACACACATCAGTCCTGGGGTCACAAAGAGATCTGGGGCGCAAAAGCCTGCATCCTAGATAGAATCTTCAAATCAAATCAGATTCTGTAAATGTGTTTTTCCAATCTTTGGAACACGTGAGGGCAGATCTGGTCTTTCTTGATCATACGAAATGTTTCCCATGGGGGAAAATGTTTATAATCAAGTGTGAATTACTGCTGCTGCTGCTGACACTGTAAAATGCAAGTGTAGCAAACAGTGTGTGTGTGTGTGTGTGTGTGTGTGTGTGTGTGTGTGTGTGTGTGTGTGTGTGCATGTGTCATGTGCATGCGTGTGGGTGTGTGTGCGTGCATGTGCGTTTGTTTTCAGTCTCTCTGTGTGTAAAAAAACAGGCTCAGGTGGCCAGGAAGTATGCTAATTAATTCAGCAAGGTGAACTTAACGATGTGAATTGGGCTGGAAATGCCTGTGAATCTCAGATCTACAGGGTGCTCTGCAAGGCATTGGGTCTACAAGGTCTAACATGTCTATGGGGAGGGTTTACACTAATTAAACATGCCATATGTTGCCACTCTCTCTCCACAGTTCAGCCTTGCTCTCCCTTAGCAAAGCAGATGCTCTGAGAAACAATTAATCGTTTTGGAAATGAAACCTATCAGGACTCAGACATCAGAGACCTTCACCATCCACAATGATTGCTTGAGTCTCAGCCTACCATGCTGTCCTGGGCTGGCACACATGTTAGGAGCTCCATGATTGAATGCAATGCTGTCTGTACTTGGAATACTTTCCAAAGGGAGTTAATTACAGGGGGGATCAGATATGTAGGTCCAGATACTCCCACTCCCATTCCTACAGCTTCCAGAAAATTATGTAAGACTCCACTTATTACTTAAAACCTATTATATGATCTAGCCTATGTGTTGTTTTGGGTGCTGTGAGCCCTCTATTATGGAGTCCAAAGGTATTTCAAAATGTCAGAGAGAATTCACCCTTCTATTTCCATCTCAGGAGATCTGACATGCTTTGTACCGAAGGAAACAGTAAAGCTCAGCTCAGCCTACTTACAGTAGCATCGAGAGCTGCCAGATCTCTCCCTGCTTCTCTGAGCAACTCTGAGCAAGACCCTCTCTGTCAGGACATCCTCAAAGGAGTTTTGGACTGCCTTCATTGGAGCTAATTAGATTCCAGTCTTTGAGGACCCAGAACCTCATCAATTGGATCTTTGTTCTGATAATTTACACTCCCTATACCGGGATGGGTTTTAAATCCACAGACGTTGGGGCTCGACTGAAGCTCTGGAAGGCCTGGTCGATAGCATTCTCATGGACCCTAAACTGGGCCTCTGGATCGATGATCCCTCAACAAGCATCAACTGGGATTACCATTCTCAGGGTGCTTCTCAGGCCAAGGCAGGACTCATTTACAGCTAATTAGAGCATGGCTATTGAGAATGGGTGTTTTTGAAGAAGGCACTGATTCAGCAGAACCTTATTGTTTGAGGCTATTCTGTGACCCTCTCTTAATGTTGTCTAGAGGCTGGGAAATGGGCAAAATACTGTAGCTGCCTGCCTAGGGTTTGGCCAAATAATAAATTAGCCTATCATTTTATGTTTCTTTTCCATCAGCTGCTTGTAATTGTTTTAACATAGCTGTTATTGGAACAACACACAAACACTTCTATTCAAGTCCTCATTTGAACCCAAGGAGACAGCATTGTATGTGTCAGCAGACCTCCCAGCTATTGTTCCAATGTCTTTCATGGTTGGCTTTCCCCCTCTCTGTCTTACTCATTCTCTTTTTCTATCTATCCCTTTTCCCCAGTTAGGTTCAGTTCCGTTCTTTGGCCTTTGTTGGTGAATTATGTATGAGTCTCCTCTGAAGATGAGAGTTGTGTGGAATTCATTGAGGAACTGCTGACAGTTCTGGTGCACCTTTATCCAGAGGGGGGAAAGACTGAAAAAAAAGGAAAAAAAGTGAAATGTAAAGTAAGCCCATCCCCTTTAGCATGTTGGAATATTAGCATAGAGAGAGAGAGAGAGAGAGAGAGAGAGAGAGAGAGAGAGAGACGAATCCCCCCATCCTTCTGCTGTAGCATGGAAGTTTTATGACGGCAGAGGGAGGAACTCCTGGTAGCACGCCAGAGGTAAATGGTAATGAGCAGCATGTGTGTGATATGTAGAGACTCAGGGGTTGTGCTCCTCACACACACCTTCTCACAGCCTCTCAGATGTAGGTTCACAGGTACCATACACAGGTACCATACCCTCCTTACTGCACCTCCCCTAATGGTCAGGAATAGAACTCATGAAAGAGCTTACTTATGAACAACATACTTAAAAGCAAAGCTGGAAATAAAAGTGAGGAGAGATACTGTACAAGCCAGTGGGGAACAATACGCCCACATCTAAAGCACAGTGTAGCTCACTAGTACTTGATCTAGTGACAGATGTATGAATGCCTACTGAGATAGACTGTCATAATCCTGGAAGGTTTATAGTGAAGAAAACATTCAAAGACACAGTCTCAGAACATAGGTCTTCACTTGAAGCGATAATATATAGTCTATTCTAAGGGCCACACCAAACTCCCATTGGAACAACCACAATATGGAGGACAGCGCCTAGATTTTCTTCTCTTCTTTTACCTGGTTTATTAGACACATCCATTTAGTGCAATGATAGGACTGTGGCCCAGCTGTGAGTAACAGTAGTGTAGACTATGTAAAACAATTACAGTATGGTACCACAGCAGGTATTAAAGCAGCATGTTGGAATGCCTTGGACACAGGTCCAGTCAAAAGCAGTGACACTATCTCTTTTGTATTTAATGTATCTTTTACATGGGTTTATAGGCTATAGGGGTATGGTTTTGAATGTGCTATTATGTATGGTATAATGTTCTAAATAGAGATTCTTGCAGCAAAGTCAGTATTGGAACACTCAATATTGAAATCTATACATAGTATATGTTTTATTGTGTTGTGTTCTCCATCTTTCAGTCACAACAACATTCAACATCCTCTTCTTTGTTTGCTTAGTAACACACACCACAGCCTTCTTGGCAGCATCAGTGCCTATAAAGGACTCAAAATAGCTCCCGCCTTTATGAAATATAGACACTGTTCAAAATTAAATTTTATGATGCCTATTACCTCAAACTGTAATATGCCTAATTACCCTTAGCGATACCCCAGCAATTTAGCAATCACCATATGCCCTCATGCAGTGCATTTTCCACTCAAGGGGCCACTAAGTGATGGGATCAATTGAGCATTTAATTATTGTAATGATGTGGATCTATTATTTATCCTCTGGTGACAGTTTAGAGGGCTCCCACCCTAATAAGATGGGCTTGTGGTATTTACTGTATATGTATTGCTGGTTTTGACCCATGTGTACAGGAAGCTTTTAGTGCATTGAATGGTATAAAGTGTACTTGAGTACATTGTTACTGTAAGATATGGTGCTGCTGTCTTTTTAACTGTTCACTGTGTAGTATTGCTGACACTGCTAAGTTTGACAGTGCTCGCTTGCATTTACCTTGAAGAGCTGCATTCAAGATACTAACTCTGCTGACTAGACTGTTTACTATGAAAAGCCCTCATGTTATTCAATGCAGGAAAATACAGTCACTACCTGTGATGGAAAGGTACTAATTGGAAAGAGACAGTGCATAATACCCAGCAGTATTCCATTCATTGGGTGTGTTAATTAAGGGTATATAAATGTTCAGAAAAGGATAACTTGTACACAGCTCAGGAGGCCAAAAAGGCTCTAGACAAAAACAGTGGTATGATTCAAAGGTTTAAGAGTAGTGGCTGCTGCACTTCGGTAGATGACATCACCATAATCAGGCACTGGCATGAAGGTTGATTGCACAATCCGCTGTATGCTCTTCAGAGAAAGGCAAGATCTATTGCTATAAAAGAAGCCCACCTTAAATTTGTGTGTGTGTGTGTGTGTGTGTTTCTGTCTGTCTGTCTGTCTTTCTGTCTGTGCTAAAGAAGTTCTGGAATCATTTGGTTAAATGCCCCCTCTGTGAGTGGTGGGGGAGGAGGAGGAGGAGGAGTCGTATGAGGGTGAAGAGCAGGGTGAGGAGGCTGAGCAGTGGGAGAAAAATAACAGTGTTTGAGTGATGAGCATGACAGGAGGGGATGTCTGCTCAGGGCCTCTGTGACTTCAGTAATATAGATACCGAGGCACAGATTGGCTTCATTCTGTGGAGTGCGCTCTCTTTTATGCCCCTTAATCTCTCCGGAAATGACATACGCCTCTTCCTAAGAGGAGAGTGAAAAATGCAAACTGTTTGACCGGGCACCATTGGGATTTGTACTATACTATATACTGTGCTATAGAGAAAAAGCTTGCATGTTGTTGTGGCTTACCTACAGTATTATAATTTTCTTCCAGAATTTCTTCAAAGTATGGTGTATGGTAGTAGCCACCAGCCAAAATATATTAAGAAATTATTATGTTGTGGACGAATCGTAAAAATAAATAAATAAATAAAATTATTTCACCAGTCAAATGCAATTCTTCAAAACCTGGATTGTCAATATGCTTTCTTCTTTCACCAGCCAGTGACCTTTGGTTGATCAATGTGAGAGGGAGGTAAATTATGTTATTCTCTAAAGAGTGGAAATGGTTCCTATTGGCTGCTAAATGCCTTCTTTACACTTCCTATCCACACTGACACAGACACACAGACACAGACACACACACACACACACACACACACACACACACACACACACACACACACACACACTGTTTGCTACACTTGCATTTTACAGTGTCAGCAGCAGCACCGTCTGATGATGACAGCATTGGTCGCCAATGTCGATAAGCCTAGATTTGTCAGTGGGTTAAGGAAGGAGAGCAAGAGAGAGAGAGAGAGGGAGAGAGAGAGAGTGGTATCGAGTATGAAGAGATGGGCGATTGGACGATGGCTGAGTCAGGCCACTCGCAGCTTTGTGTGTCAGACTGGGATGGAAAAGCCAATGAAACACTTCTCTAAGGGTGTCATAAACCCTGCTTTATGGCCGGTTTGTGTAGCCTTGCAGATTAAGTTCAAAGAAAGACGGCTCCTCTTTTCTCCATGCGTCTTAAATCCTGTTTCTACTCAGTTTCCTCCGCTGATATATTCTCTGGGGCCGCTGAGAAATACCCCTGGAGTCAGCAGCTGTAGGGCAGCTGTAGGGAGCTAAAGATACATTACTAGAGGGTCTATTTAACTCTTTCAGCACTAATATTCCAGCGAGGAGAGCGTGATTGCTCCACTCAAACCGTACATATTTCTGCTATTTCGTATGATTTGCTCTAGTTGCTGGCATTTATAGCTCCTCAGAGGCTAAAATTGCAGCCATCCAAAAGGGAAAACTGCAATCTATGCCTTAGAAAGGGGTAGGAAATCACACAGCTAATCAATAGTTCTGTAATGATTAATGCAATGACTTCTCCCTCAGAAACTACTTCCAAGCATTTATCTCAAGAGAGCATCCCTACCCTGAAATAAATGGGCCGGTGTCTGAAGATGGCACGTTTCCTTTCACTGTTCTCCAAATACAAATGGAATGACTGGCACAGACCCCATGGTTGTCTCATCTTCGGCCTGTGAGATACAGCCTGGTCTGCTGCACAGTGTGGCTGTTGCACAGCCTAATTGGATCATAGACTCTATTGTTGCGAAAACGTTTAGCATTACACATAATTTCTTTCCACTTGGAATGTCTGTGCGACTCTCAAGGGTCAATACTATTGATTGCTTTTCCAACATCAGCAATGATCAGATTCAGGTTTGGTTTGAAGGCAATCCAAAATCAATTAGATCGGAAATTAAATTATACATGTTGATTGGACATGCCATTTTTTGAAAAGTTAATCTAATCATACTCTCTTTGTTGTGTTTCCACCTATTTTGATTTCCACCCATTGGATTTGACCTGTATCCATGACTACATATGGAAGACAAAATACAGTGATGTGTTCATTTAATTTATTTAGAAAATATCAAATATATAAACAGCATAATGATATTTTGACAAAACAGATTTACTTCTCATATTACATGGTCAAGACATACAACAACACGGACACGTCTTTTGTAGATAATCTATAACAATACTTAATTACAGTATATGCAGAGTGAGCCACAATGAAGTCCTCTTCAAATTCACATTTGAAATGTAATAGTGGTGCAAGACACAGGCTTTGATTTTCAAGGTATTGTTACCTATTTTTATTTCACAAATAGTCCCTTTCCAACCCATCCATCTCAGCAACAGCATCATTATTGTGACTTGAGGTCAGATTGACTCAGAGTTTGCACCAGTGCAAAGTCTTCCATCTGTTACTTACAAAACATACACAGTATAAATGCAAAAAAGGATTCAGAGAAGATGTTAGGCAGATATGTTTGATATTGAGAGGCTTTGTCTTAAGTTAGATAGTGTAAAGGGAAGAATAAACAATATTTGTTGAATAGAGCAACACATAGGCCAACATTAAGCAGCCATTATTTAAGACCACTGAAAAACCTGAGATTCTCCTCAGTACTTTTTTTTTTTTACTGTAACAAACTGTTGTGCCAGCTGAGAAGTGATACTTCTGTTTTCTGACCACATGCAAACTCTAAATTAGATTCAAAACCACTGCGAAAATGTGATTGTCAGCTGGCCATAATGAAACCATGCTTGGAGATAATGGTGATGTACAATGAGGTCACAGAATACATACAGAGGGGTTGGTCTCTAATCAAAATCAAAAAAGGCAGTTTCTTTAGAAAACAGATTACAAGTACAGCATTGCGACAGTCTTGTTTTGCAGAAAGGACACCTACCAGAGATGAAGTACATCATGAAGCTTCTGTAGCATCACGTCCGATCAGCACCTGGTCACATTCATAAGACAGGGTGAAAGGTCCTGGGCTCCACCAGACTGTTGGACATGTTTCTCAGCTCAGCCAGCGAGTGAACCAGCCTGTAGCCCAGCAGAGAGAGGGTATCATTGCACAAAGTCTGCAAGGTCCTCACTATCTCAAATCCTAGATGCAGCCTCCAGCTCTCTGCTGTAGCTTTGGAGTCTCTGGTAGTGGAATATTTATAATTCCACTCAGATGGAGAAGGCACTCTGCTGCTGTTGGTGTTTCGTGCGATCCAGGAGCGCACACTATCATCCATCTCCAGCCCCACAAACCTGTAAATCTCCCTGGCCTTCTTCTCAGGGTTGAGAGCCAGGTCCTCATAGCGCACTAGCAGGTAGCGCCCCCGCAGCCATGCTGGCCTCTGCAGTCCCGTCTCTGCTGATTCAGCCATGTCCCTGCAGGTGCTGATGATCTGTGATAGGTCCACATAGCGCGGCTGTCGCCCTGTGACATTCCAGATCTTCCAGGTGCGGTACTGATCTGAGAACGCCGTCATCCGCGAGGCGAGGATAGCCCTGGGGTCGCGCACCAGGTGCACGATCCTCAGGTCCAGCCGCGGGTCCTCTGTCAGGGTGCGCAGGTCGCCCACCTCTGGGACACGCACAGTCTTTATAGCCACGTGACCCCGCGACACACACGCCATAGAGGCCAGGGTGAGGTTCAACGCCCCACACTTCTTGGGGCACCAGGTCTCATCAGGCTGTCCTGCGAAGGCACCTTCTCTACCCTCTGGGCACACAGGGGGGGAGCAAAGAGCATGGCTGGAGCTCCGGCGGAAGAAAGACCCAGTAACATGGTCCTGGGGCTCAGGCCGGATGTAGCTCTCCAGGAAGCGGAGGTCGCAGGTGTAGAGGTTGAGGAGGAGGTCTCTGTAGGCTCCCAGCAGCGCCCGGCGGTCCAGGGCTCGGCGGAGCCTGCTGCTAGAGTTGGTGAAGGCCTGCTGGACATGGTAGAGAGGCTCGAACACGTAGAAGATCCCCGGGTGCTGATTGAGGAGCTGGCCGGTGAAGGAGGAGCCACTACGTGTGGTGGCGAATAGGAGGATGTGCCTCCGAGAGGGTGAGGTCTCCATGGGCGATGTGCTGTCATCACAAAGAGTTCTCCACCTGGAGTCTATAGAGAAGGGCAGAGGAAGTCTGTATCCATGTAAAACTGTTTTATTTTACTGTACTTTATTATACAGTATTTGCATGAACTACCTGCTTGTGACTCTAGAATAGGATATAGGTGATAAACACATAAAAAAACCTAAGTTGAAAAAAACATATTGGGGGTTTTGGAAGATTTCTTTAGAGAAACACTTTCATATAAACATGTAAGGCTATTAGCCAACCATGAGTGAGAGAAGCTTAAAAAAGTAAAACAGGGTCTGTCTTCTTCGTAACAGAGGATTGAGAGAAACCAGCTGAAGTCTCCAGCTGAGAAACCAATTATCTTAAATAATGTAGAGGATAAACATGCCTGAGTAAGATGTTTGTCTGCCGATGTTTACCGAGGGAGTTCTGAGATGGCGGCTCTCTAAATATAGAGCAGATATCTAACATGTTGTAATTACCATTGATGAGGAGTTGATTGCAAAGGGGGCGTTACTTGTGTGCGGAGATGCTTGACTTAAGTGACTCCAGCTGGCCTGCAAGTGTAGATTAATGGAGATAGATTGGAGGATAATTGCAAAATGAATCCCTGATATTACATCTCTCTCTCATCCACTTCTCCATTGGAAAGGAATTCCCTTGCTGAATGATTATCTTTTGCTCTCTCCCTTCCATTCCAGTCTCAGTGGGGTGTTACAGTCTAATATCCCTGCAAACAAACTGAAACTTTCCTCCAACATAAATATAGCTTTGACTAGAGTTCCTTCAAAAATACATTTTGAAAACTAAATACAGTCGATACATTCAAAGAGGATAGCAGTTTTTCTAATTGATTAAATAACAACATTAGCAATCATCAATTCAAAGTGTATTAGAGTGTAATGATGCTTTCATTTTCAATCCTGTCAATACTGTATGTTACTGTTAGAGGTTATGTAGCCAAGTGGTAAAATACATGTTACTTAAACCCAGTGGCTCTGTCCCTTTTAGAGAACTGTAAATAACGTGTGCAAGGTGTTCTGGGATTACGCCTGCGCAGTGTGTAACAGCGAGACTGGATTTAAAAGTAGTATTATTACTACTAATATTACATAACTAGTATTCCCAGCAAACTAACGTTACCCGCTGTAAAGTTTAGCTAGCTAACGTTAGCTAGGTTGGGTTGCATTTAAAGTGGGTCTCAGTGCTGGAGGCTTCACGTAGGCTTCACATATCATGGCTATAAAGCAAGATTCTGTCCAGTTTGTCTATGAGTTATGATGATGATGATGATGACTAGGACTATCCTAAAACGATACTTTCACTAGAAACGTGGCAGAGAGAAAACCCTACACCAAACATTAGTTAAAAACACATTCTAGAACCACTGCGTCATCTAGCATCATCTCTGAACTGTTAAAATATGACATCGGAGGCAAAAATACTTTAGAGTTTGTATTACAGTACCTACAGGTGTGATATTAGGGTACACCTGTTCAACTGCTCAGTAATGCAAATATCTAATCAGCCAATCACATGGCAGCAACTCAATGCATTTAGGCATGTAGACATGGTCAAGACGACCTGCTGAAGTTCAAACCGAGCATCAGAATGGGGAAGAAAGGTGATTTAAGTGACTTTGAACGTGGCATGGTTGTTGGTGCCAGACAGGGTTGGTCTGAGTATTTCAGAAACTGCTGATCTAATGGGATTTTCACACACAACCATCTCTAGGGTTTACAGAGAATGGTCAGAAAAAGAGAAAATATCCAGTGAGCTGCAGTTCTCTGGGTGAAATTGTGAATAGACTGCCTACTCCAGAGTATCCCAACCATGTAGTTGCTGTACACAAGTAACAACAATATTTCATTTATTTAAGTACATACCTCTGTGATTGTAACATGTTTTTTTCCAGTAGGTTGTACAATTCATAAACAAAGTAATACAAAAATAACACGAGTTGTGGTTGTACAGAAGCAGATGTGATTTGCAAGATGCTGCACATGAACAGGCATCCACCTCCAGCACCATTGAGGAAAACCCAGAAGAAACTGAACAGTGTGTTATTGACATTGACAATGATGAGTGATAAGCCTTGCCTCAACATCAAGCTTGTTCTTCATCTGCTCCCATTTTGCTCCATCAAAGTGTATCCACTCTAGGTGGTAGTCTTCAGCACATTTAACAAAGAAATCACACCATGACATAGCCGTGAGTCCAAGCTGCCCCATTATTTGATAATGATAAGTGTGACACTCTTTTAGCTTATAGCTGCCATCTGCCTGCTTGAAAAGGTAGGGACATGCTGTGAAGCTTTCCTTGGATGGGCACTTAATTTCTAAAAGCCCATAGCTTGGGCTTTCACTCTCTCCTCTTTCTATGACCTTACAGTCAGGTGACATACCAAAGTGTGGGGCATGAAGATTTACAACAAAGCCACATGGATACACTAGATCGAGCTTGGTGTACTGTGTTGCTGCTATGGGCTCTAGTTCTACACCTCTTTTCATCGCCTTGGTCTGTACTGGTACTGTACTCTTTAAGCTTGCAGCAAGAGTGCCATGGTCAGCTCTCCTGGAGCAGATTATTTTAAAAGAGCTTGATGTTATTTGGGACACATACATACAGCATACATACAGCAGCCATGTATTCGTTCTAATTTTAATTTCCAAACCTCCCTGGATATCTAAAAAGTCACTGTGCGTGTGGGCGTGATGGTGCATTTTGGATTGACAGTTTACTAGATTTGGTGAGTTACTTTGGCAATAGCTTTGTAAAATTGTTAGCAATTCTACTAATAAGTTAGCGAACAGGTAATTGTTATAGCTTGCAAAATACAACACTGTGCTAGCTCAAACAACAAGATAATGATGTGGTTTACGTTTTCATTCATATTCTGTCTTGCTGCATTTAACATTTTAAATGGCCAGTTTCATCTAGTCTAGGCTGTTATCTGTACCTGCCTGGAGTGCCTCACTGTGCTCACTGCTAGTGCTGATTAAAACTGGAGCGATGTAAAACATAAGTTATATTATTGGTTTATTTGATTGAGGTGTGCTTGGTTGTCATTGGTGTATTAAAATCAGATCCCCTGATGACGTTGTGTAGGGGGCCAAAATCACACATGTAAAATGAGCTGTAATTCCAGGCACACTTTTCAAACTATCATACTAAGGGACACTCATCATACTTTTCACAATCGTACAGTGTGTGCAAACATCATAGTGTGCAAACACTATATAAAACACTGGAATTTAGGGTTTAGACTTCATGGACCCTTTAAGCTGGAGAGCTGTAGAAATTGATGGGTAAGTATTACTTTTCATGTAACATTTTTACAATAATATATCATATTATGCATCATCTGCAATGTATAACAGTTCCCTTTGCATTATTTATGCCGGATGGTCATGCTAGACCGTATTTTCAGAATAGCTTCTTGCTAGCCACGTTCCAGTGCTTTCAAAACAACGTTGTGTTATTTGAAGCGTGAGTAACTTTTCAGCAAAACTTCAGTATATGTGTGTTTTGGTTCATTTTCTAATGCAGTGTATATCATTTTGGTTTTATGCCTGGACTCTAAATGTTACTCTTCTGAACAGTGTTGCCAGATGTTCTAACAGTGTTGTGGTTTGTGTCTTTTTGTTTCTTTAGAGGCAAACCACTACTGCTACCTAACTACAGGCATTCAACACTACTGAAGAACAGAATTCATATAACATGTACAGCCTAAACTAAGTCCACACACACAAACCATCTTGTTGCTGTGTGTATATATAATTGGTTGTGTGTTGGGTAGATATAGCCAACTATACCTTTGGGCTGTCGGTTCTGGCAGTGGTAGATGCCCTGGCATGGCCCGGACAGGGAGTCCCTCAGGGTGCGGATGGCCGTGTACTGGACCCCTAGAGACGCACACACCAGCAGCAGCACCGTCTTCCAGGAGCACTCCATCCTGCCCCCTCCAGCCCTACATCCTCCACGCTACACACAGGGAAACACAGAGGGAGGGACAGCCTGAGCACAAGACACTCTTCCCCAGGGTGTAGTAGGGAGCACTCCTCCTCACTTGTTCTACATCTACAGTCATGTAGACAGAAGACCCTCTGACCAAGAACAACATATTGTTAACATATATACAGTACAATAAAGGAGATCTGCGATGGTTTAACAACAAAAATCACAAGGCTAACTAACTGCACGTCGTAGCTGAAACATGCAACAGTGTATGTGAGTGTTACATAGGGGAGACCTAGGACAAATAGCAGGGGTCAATTGTAACGGGTCAGTTGTAACAGCCTGCTTTTATCAAATCAGAAACAAGTTAGAGAGTTTAAACTCACTCAGTACATGCACAGTTAGGTTTGCTCCCTGCATGAAAAATCTATATATTGAATATCTCACCTCTGCAGGTTTTATTGGGAAAAGTCGTTGGGTAAATGTAACTTTTTTGATCTACAGTATTTTTCTCTTTTGTTGTTAAGGTTTAGTGTCTGGATTCTAACATTATCATTACTGTTCTGTTGGCTACAAATTGACATGCTTGACATGTGTCAGAATTGACGTGTCAGCAAGCTAGCACATATGGTTTGTCATGGCTGCTAGGGTTGGGGGCAAATGTAACACAGTGTTACAATTACCCAGGGGCAATTGTAACACAGTGTTGGGCAAGTCCTGGGCACACAAGGACTGCACAGATGGGAGTGACCGCTACATTTACCGCTACATTGACCATCACTGTGATCACTCTGGATGGGCATTGGGCTACTTTAGACTAAAGGCTCTAGCGTTATTTGTGTTATTAAGCCTACCTGCTCATGAGGTCTAATTAAGATGTCATTTTGTCTTTTGTTTGCTCAGAGAATAAAATATTATTTTTTGACGAGGATCCACCATGGATCAACACATTGTTACCATTAAACAGTCCCTCCAGTACTTAACAATTGCAATTTAAACCAATCACCACATAAAAGGATCCAATCAACATGCATGCAAAGTCCTATTAGAACTGAGCAAATAATACATTGCATATTGCCTCGCAAGATTTCAGAAAAGCAAAATCAAGCATTTTTGGCTACAGATATCACAAAAAAGCCAAAGCGAAATCCCGGAAGGATTAATTAAAGGTTGTTAATGGAGCATTAGTGTGTATCGATTTTGCCTTCCACATTTTGTTTAGAGTTTAGTGGTTTTATTTGTTATTTCTTTATAGGTTATTTGTTATTTCTTTATAGATCCCCTGCTCACAGGGGAAAATGTAACATCAGACTTTAACATCAGAATGATTATTAGATGTAAGTTTCTGATATAAAACGATTACAGGTCTAGGTTGAGTGGTCTCTGAGTAATAGAGTTTATTGCAAAACATGTTACAATTGCCCCTGGTGTCCCCTACTGTGCATCATGGGTGACATAACTAATCATGCATACTGTGGTAATTGAGTTAATAAAACAGCTGTCCTCAAATCAGTGTACTTGCAACTGTCTTTCTTCATCTTCATCTAGTCCCTTCTGTGAACTCACTGATTCTCTTCCACTGGGCTAGAGAGAGCTGGGGTGAAATACTGGGGCTTTTATAGGTTCAGGGCAAGTATAGCCTCTGGTCCACCACTTTAGACTGATGGTAGCTAATCCCACATGATCTAGACAGAGAATGAAAAAGGCTTGCAATTGCTCAAAATTGCTCTGGCGAAATGGCCCCAAACTCAATCTATTACTACCATCAAAGCCATAGCTTAAATAAGACATTCTACCTGTACATACATAGAAAAATAAATACTAGGCATTGCCTCCCCCTTGCTCCCTGTATCATACTGTATTATCCGTGCTTCTTTGAATGGCTCTTGTTCATTGATGTTTATGCTTTCATGGCAGGCAGAGACATGCTTTTGATGTTCCATTAATCACAAACAGCCTTCCAAACCATAAACATGCCCTGTTGACAAAGGTAGCAAAAATGGAACAGACAGATCATAATCTAACTGAGCATAGGACTAATAAAAACGCCATATCACATCATCGTACAAAATGGTATGACTGATTTGTTCCGTCTGTAATGTCTATGATTTTTCATATTCAGGATGTTGGGAAATAAATGAGTAGAAAGAACATCTGAACATGAATGACAACAGATTATGAGAAACCTTTACCAGGCTACTTAACATCAATTTCTTATACTTGACAAAAGCAATCTGCCATATTCTCCCACTCCCATCTCACATGCTGTGCTGTTGTTTTTGAGGAGTTCTGAATTACAGTGGGACCTGAGCAGGTGTTTTGCTAGAAATAAAGAATGAGAAGGAGAGTTAATGACTTCTGTGCATGGTGCTAAAAATGGTATTACATTTGTGCCATCCGAAGCCCAGATACAGGGGGAGGGGGGGGAGTTCATGGATGTGCTGGGGGGAAAACAGGGCAGGGGCTTGTGTTACAGGTGAGGGAAGTAACCGAATGAAATCTAAAAACAACCCGACTGCATTTTAGTAAGTGTCAACCTCCCTGAGCTGAGCTTGCTTGGCAGAGACTCTCTCCTCAATAGACGAGTCACATTCATTACCGTACATGTAACATACGGATGGTTGGACAGCACAGTCAACATGATACACATATTTCACAACAAAAACACTTCCTCACTTAGGCTATCCCTTCCCAGTTGCACAAGCAACAGCCCATCTCTCTCTCTCTCTCTCTCTCTCTCTCTCTCTCTCTCCATGCTAGGGAAGCGCACCATCCGGAACAGCGCACAGCGGCAGCAGCACTCACACAGCCAAAGGCATAGCAGCTGAGAGAGACAGAAAGAAAGAGAGAGAGAAAACACTCACAGAGAGAGGAGCTCCCACTGACCCCAGGCTAGACGAATCCCGGTGATATGAGAGAAGATGAATCTTGTCCTACATGCCTCCCCGAGCCCACAGGAAAGGAATATGCATATTGGCACTTTCAAACAATGACAAAGGTCAACCCTTGATGTTCTTCTCTTTTGCGTGCAGACTTCACCCTACTGCAGAGTAGCCTATACCTGTCTTTATTGGGCATCTTACTGATCGAATTAAACACACACATACACTCATTGAACACTTTATTAGGAACACCTGTACATCTTCTCATGGTGGAGGTGGTGTAATGGTGTGGGGAATGTTTTCTTGGCACACTTTGGGCCCGTTAATACCAATCAATCATCACTTGAATGCCACAGCCTATTTGAGTATTGTTGCTGACCATGTGCATCTCTTCATGGCCACAATTTACCCATCTTCTAATGGCTACTTCCAGCATGATAATGCACCATGTCACAAAGCAAAAGTCGTCCCAAACTGGTTTCATGAACATGACAAAGAGTTCAGTGTTCTTCAGTGGCCTTCCCAGTCACCGGATCTGAATCCAGTAGAACACCTTTGGGATGTGGTAGAACGGGAGATTCACAGCTTGAAAGTGCACCTGAAAAATCTGCAGGAATTGCATGATGCAATCATGTCATCATGGACCAGAATCTCAAAGGAATGTTTCCAACATCTTGTAGAATCAATGCCGTGAAGAATTGAGGCTGTTTTGAGAGCAAAGGGAGGCCCTACCCAGTATTAGTATATTGTTCCTAATAAAGTGTTCAGTGAGTCATATAACACCACACATTTTTTCCATACACTGTACAAAAACACAAAACACATGATAGCCTACATCAGAGAGTACAATGAACCAGTTTGTAATATTTTCAAAGAATAAAGAAGTGAAAGGTTCAATGTTAATTTAAGTGATGATGTGAACATAGCCCAATGACATAAAACATGATTTAATGAAAGAAAGAATGATGTCTAATGTAGTGATATTCATATGAATGAATATGTTATAACTGTATCTTCGTCATCAAATGGAGCAACAAATATAAGCACAAGGCATGCACCGGCACAATACAATAATTTTTTAAAAAGGGAGAAAACAACTATGAAATTAACTTATCAAGTAAGATAGTGTAGTCAGTGTCCACAACATCGTAACCCATCATCCGTTATTTACATTAGGCTACACGCAAGGTAGCCTGGGTGCAGTCCAGGTAAACGCGAGTTCAAAAAAAGTCCTTCGTCATTCATCACATACAGTTGCGATATTTGATTAGAGTAGTAGATAACGGTTCACACAAACGCTGCCACGTGAAGATAAACATAGATTGCCTATTCTGAAATACGCGCGCAAAATACAAAACATCAAGAGCATAAACCAGCTTTATCTTACCATGAAAACACTTGGCCAAATCAGCTCGATCGAGTAGAAGCATTAGGCTACTAATGCATTGGTAAAGTAGCCCTGTGACTCTGAAACCCCCAGCTTTGTCGATCGAATCCAGTAGCGGAGTGGGATGAGCAGCCCACAACTGACACTCACTCTTTAACAGTACTGCGCGCGGGCTGTGGAAAGGCGCGATGGAGCAGCGGCGAGCACATGAGTAAGCAGGAGGCATGCCTTCCCGGCGTCATTTACCTCCCATCACTGCTGACTCAAAAGTAGATTTGTTTAGATGTCTTTATCATATGGACATAGAATAGGTAGACACTACCGCATCAACACACACACATATTCTTCATTGCTTAAGCACTTGTTAGAGTGCGATTATTATACGTTACATTTTACTAAGTCAGCTCAAGCATAAATGGGTCATTACTTTTGGAGGTGCCATCTGCGCAATGCAAGGACGACCACTCCATCTAGTCTCCATTACTTCAACTTTGTTCGACTATAGAGTCTAAACACCCTAATTCCTAAGATAATCAGTACAAGCCACTAAATTGCTTTGCTGATGCAAGAGACTCTTTACCCGAGCTCGTATTAAACTGCATTGAAGCATCACGCATTACACACTAGTCTCTTGCAGCTGGGTTGGTAGTGTTGGTGGCCAAATATGGTTTTATGGGTAACTAAAACATGACCTAACTGATATACAGTGTATATTATTTCTGTTTTCCGCTGGGCCCTCTACTTACCTCTCAAATGGAGCAGCAGCGGCAGCCATTTCTCCCCATGTCAGCTTACATACACAGCTTTCCACATGACTCAATGACCCCTATTTTTCTTCATTTCAGTGAGGATGGCTGCTATCATAATCCATGCTGCCATGATAGGCTCATCTCTTGGCTATGTGTGAGGGATGGGTCCCCTCAAGTCTACTGTAGCTAGAGGTTATTTTGAGGTCAGAGGTAACCTTTGACAGCTCAATTACTCTTCTGTGGTTGATATTGCTACCAGTGTTTTAGATTTATCTCCCAGTGTGACAAAGTCACATTGACAACTGTAGGATTTCTGAGAATGGCTACATACAATATAGGACTTGTTCTTCTTTTTTTATGTATCTTTGTATTTTCCACCATTGCCACACTGGATTTGCATTGGAGCATCTGCAGTTTGCTGCCCTTCATCTTGGAAATCTTCATTGCTCTGGCAGTCTCTTTATTTCCAGAGTTGTTGTGCCCCTCTGTGACCCGTATATCAACCTTTAAGCAGTACAAGACAACAGACGAAAACAAAGCAAAACTAAATCTCCGAGCAGGGATTTAGAGCACTGCCTACCTACTGTACACAGATCTAGCAGTTGTTCAGCTCGATGCAGGGCCAAGACAGATTTTCAACCATAGCTTTACTGTGCAAGGCAAGTACACACAAAGTAGGATGAGCTGCCAAGAAAACTCAGTCTCTTGCTCTCTTTCTCTCTGGTACCCCATTCCTGCCTACCTATAACATTGATCCTCAGCTCTAACCAGCATTACGCCCACAACTCTCCACCGAGAGGACTAATCTCTTATTTTAGTGGGGTTTCGGATAGCCAATAAGAAAATAGTTATTTTTCTGTGTGTGAACTGAATCTCCCCTGGGTCTCTCTGTTGCCTCATCATGCCCACTCTTGCTCGCACCCCCACAGTTATACTGCCAGCTGCTGTACTTACACTACCACACGCACACACACACACACACACACACACACGCACACACGCACACACGCACACACGCACACACGCACACACACACACACACACATACACACACGCACACACGCACACATGCACGCTGTTAAGATGTTAAGATAACTTTTTGAGATTGTGCTGTATTTGGTATGTAAAAAATCAATATTGATGGAAGTCGCCATAGGGATGGTTCAGCCTATTTTCATGTTTAGGTGAAATATAATTTTGAGTCATCACCCTGAGTTAGGCCTCAGGGTCCTCATAGGCCAGTATAGTGAAAGTTCCTCTGGTTCTCTGTTCTCCACTTTGCTACCACAGCAAAGGCTAATAGTTAACCGCGCCTCTCCAATAGACAGGATTCCAACGGCACTTAAAGACCAAAGATCCCTCCAAAGTCAAAATCGAACATTTGAGCTGAAAATGTTCTATGTATACGTATATCAATAAACACATTTTTTTTTTTTTATCAGAAATAAGCAATTCTGTTCTCAAGATAGATATTTAGAATCAAAGTCCTTATAATATGAGATATGTCCTTTTGATGATGTGCGATCGATCTGACTTCATTGAGGGTCTCTGCTTACTCAGTTTGTAGTGTTGCTGGCCTGTACGTTCAGAGTAGACCCACCACTGTGCCCACAAGGCTTTGTTATATTACAGCCTGACAGTTAAGGTGATTTCGTTACAGCACAGTAAATTCCTATGAAGATAACAGAATGCTTTTGTGAAAGGATCAAAGGAACTATAGGCTACGTTTACGTTGTCAAAATGCATTTTCAATAGGGAAATCTATTGATTAGGAAACAGCAATATAACGTTGCCCTATTATTATTATTGAACAAATGAAAATGCTACAGCGTTGTGGGAGAGAGAATACATTTTAGGTGAAAATAATGATGAATCAAATCTGTCCTGTATTGTGCGTGTGTCACAGTAGGCCTCTGTTTATGACAAACCGAATTTTGGTGTGGGGCATGGCTGAAGTTGGGAGAAGGGTATCCGTGCCTTTATCTCCCTATGTCCCCCTAAATAGGAGGCTATTAGTGAGGTACTTCCAGGTCAGGACTGCATAAAACGAACATTCCCGCCTTGCTATTCTGCCTTGTTTGGCGCAATGTTTTGTGAGTTTCAACGGCATTGTAATCATTGAGGAAAGACAGATTTGCGCTTGGGGGAAATCAGCGTTCTAGTTACCTAACTAACAGGCATGATAACAGAGGAGGGAAGTTACTCTGTCTACATCAATGCTGTTGGAGCTGCTCTGTCTAAATCAATGCTGTTGGAGCTGCTCTGTGGCTGTTCACCATTGTTCCACTGTCCACGGATGGGGGGTCGTTGCTGCCCACTGTCTTGCATATTCAGTGTCGACATACCTGAAAAATTCAGATTGCCAGGTATAACACATGACACACAACCATTTTAACCCCTCTGGAGGGAGTCTTTCTGTTAGCATTGTTGAAATGGCACACCAAAGTCTCCTCAGAGAAACTTTAGTGGCGAGTTACACTTGAAGGATTTTTTTTATGGGCATCCTATTGAAAATAAAACAATTACAGTGTCTGTAATCGATTTCCTCAGAACTGGAACTACAATATTTCCTCTTCATAGACTTCTAGTTTCAGTTTTACCCAAAAAAACGAAAACAGTTTGGTTTCACTGCGGAGTGATTACTAGCTGTGAACAAAAAGTTGCCCATATCCTAAATAGAGGAAGTATATGTGACGGAACATTGCATATTATTGCAAAACTATGTTGTTTGTGATCACAATAAAAGCATGTACAGGTTTGTAGAGTATATAGCTGCTACAACACTTTGTACGAGTTTCTCTGAAGAGATTTTGGCATGTAACTTAAGTGCCGTTGAAATCCTGTCTATCGGAGAGGGCACTGCTAACTTAGCCTTTATGGTAGTAAAGCGGAGAATGGATGACAGATGAACAGATCGAAATAGGCTGAACCATCCCTTTAAGGCTCTGTAAGATGTGTGTGTGTGTGTGTGTGTGTGTGTGTGTGTGTGTGTGTGTGTGTGTGTATTTATATGAGATCATACTACATCTAGGCTTGGTAGCGTCTGAAAAATTATATGTCAATTAGATAATCTGCAGCTGCCAGTCAGACAATAGCAAAGGAAAGTACATCTCTCAGAGATTTTCTGAGGAAGAATTTTAGTCAGTCTCCCTCTAGTGAGTAAAAAACAGCCCCCTGAGCTGCCGTGCAATAAGCAGGTGAAAGGAAATCACATCTCACCCACCAGTATGCCAACAGAGACAGCGAAATGTAATCCAGCAAACAATCACAAGGGTGCATACTGTTATGTGCTCCTTCCTGGTATTGTTCTTGGAGCTTATTAGAGCAGAGCGCCAGTGAAGTTATTGCCGCTCTGTTAACCATAATATGAAGTAAGATTTAGTTGACCAATTACAAGCATAGCTAGAATTCATATATCCGCCGTGTCTTTATGTACAGTGCACACACTTCCTACAGTAATATCAAAATAGCAAACACCTACCTTACCGTACCTAAACCCACTCATCGTTTGAACAGGGAAAAAAGAGATAGAACAGACTAAATACTGATAGAACAGACTAACTAAATACAAAGTCGGTTCAACTGAATTGAGCCCTATGTTTGGGTTACACTTGCCACCATGCTGTGATCTAAAACTGTGATTAGAGATGGCTGTTTATGTGAACTCTCATGGGTCATGGATGGGGAATTATACTGAACCCAATCAGAGTACGACTCACAGCTAGTTTTATGTGGGCCCCTTTGATGTCCTCAGAGCCCCTGACCCCACCCATTTGATTGTCTCTGTCCTTGGCTCTCCAGTGCCCACTGGAGGATAGCTGAAATAAACACATCTGACCCGTCCGCTGATCCCATCACTGGCTGTTATCCGTGAAAATCCCAAATAATAAGAGAAGACTGTATTAGTCATCATCTGATTTATACACAGCGGAATTTGCTCTCCGCTCGACAATTTCTGGATGCCTAGTCCATTCATTTGGGCTGGGTCAGGTGCATCTGAGGTGCTGTGTGTGAGTGTGCGCGCACGCACGCGTGTGTGTGTGTGTGTGTGTGTGTGCGTGAGAGACAAATAGGGAGAGAGAAACAGAGAGAGAGATATACACATCTGTGAAATAAGGGTGTTGCTGGTGCATGCATGTCTATGTGTGTACATTTAAACATAAATAGATTCTTCTCACCAGGAACAAAAGCACAGCAAAGCTTGACCTTAATGAAATGTGGGATTTTTTTAGCATTTCATCTTTAATCTACAAGATTAAACTTGTCCACATGAGTGGACAAGTTTAGTTTTGAATCTGGTTGTGTAATAAATCCTAACCTCAGAGAAAAGAGGAGCATTGCCGATAATCAACTGTGGTGCATTTATATCAGTGCGTGGGATGAAACTTTACTGGCTATGAAATGTTCTCTTGGCACCTACCATGACTGTTATAGAAGATGCCAGTACTTTTGACATGTTGCAGGGACAATTAGATGACTAAGACTTTAAGACTCTACCAGTCTAACCGGTCTGCGTCTCTCTCGTTGATTGCTTGAAGATTCTTGAGCGAGCGTTCCATAATGACACATCAACTCAAACAAAAAAGACAAATCATTTTGGCACAGAGACAGAGGCTACCCATAAACATCGAGACAATGAACACAATCACACCATTGGGTTATAAACAAAATGATTACTTGCAATGTGCTTTCCCTTCTTTGACAGTTTTATTGCCTAGGAGTTACAGTTTATGTCTGACGAGAATTAATCTAAGCCTTGGTAGCCCTTTTCCACCCTATTTCTAGTTTATAGACTTTAAAAAATCAAACCCGCACTGAAGTCATTTGAGAGTCCAGAGGGAGGTGGGTTTACTGTGAGGCTTTGGGGTTGGATTGTTCTCATGAAAGCAACAAAGGTAAATTCCCACCTCCCTAGCACAGACTGGACACTTGACATGAGACCAGACCAGTAATAGACATGGTAGCTAAGCACAACAACAGACCCAAGTGACTCCTCACCTCTGTCTCCCCCTGTCTGACTCATATTGTTTGACACCCCCCCCCCACCCTCTCCACTGAAGCAACCCATCAGCAATGCTCCCAGGTGCATAATTGGGGCCATTAATGCAGCACATTGCTCTCCAGACACAAAACAGCCAACCCCTCTCACTCTTTCCCCTGCTAACTGCTTCACACTCACAGGGCTTGCAGCCATTACATTCACAGGAGTAATGGACCTGGCAAATTAAAGCAGAGAGCATCACCACACCACCACAGGCACAGCCAGCCACAAGGGACAGACAGGCAGACAGACACCAAGCCCAAGCAGACACCCTGATTCTACATGCCCCCTGATCAGAGGGAGGGGAGAGCCAGCAGCCTGCAGGGCCAGTGAGGGATCTTTCCTACATCTGTTGCTGTTTGTGAAGGCGAATGTTGGGGGGAGATAATCAGTATATTGGGATTCTGGTCAGCTGCCAAATGTTTTCTGGAGCCCATGTTTTCTGGAGCCCATGTGAACAAAGGAGGCTTTGGGTAAACAGTTGGGCTAGCTTAATTCCCTGCATCATTTCATTGATTAGTTTTGAATATTTAGTTATGCTCCTGATCGCTCTTTTAATCATTCTCTTACTCCATGCCATGTGTTGTTTGAATATCTCTGTTAAGATCCCCCTGTGTGTGCATAGACACACACACACACACACACACACACACACACACACACACACACACACACACACACACACACACACACACACACACACACAGACACACACTACTCTCTCTCCCTCTCTCTCATTCTCTCATGCTCTCACCCAACAAACTGAAAGGAAAGTACATGTGTTGGAAGAGTGTTCTCTGAGGCATGCTAACCCCACAGCCATTACAGTGTTGTGTTGTGTTTGGGCTCTTAGGGCCGTTCTCTGTGAGTGAGTCCATTCTTAATTAGGCATGAGAACAAGAAGCAGCTGCTCCTCTCTAACATCTGTGCGATCCACATTCTGGACCTCCCTTCTCCCAGTGACGGGGTGGATGTAAAGCCGATAGGAAACTGTGATGGTTGATGGAGGTAAATGTTGATGTGCTTTCTGACCCTTCCACTGCTGCTAACTGGCAACCAAACAATGCCCCAGTATTGAATTGTATAAAGCTCAAAACTCATTTTCCAACCACCACCAACATAAACAGACATGTTATGAATGCCCCTCCAACTCTCTCTCTCTTTCATTTTGCTTATGAGTGGTAGAATTTGGCTGAAAGGTCCAGCAATGTCCCTGAAACCAAGGGGTTTCCCAGGGGTTTATGAAGAAAACCTGTATCAACACAATTCTGAAACATTTTAACTCCTATATAAATGTCCTACGTAATGTCCTAACCAGACAACTGAACTGTATCCAGCCATGAATTACACCCTTGATTATGCACTACACTGCCCTTTGTTCAGATGAAGGTTAGTTGTACAGCTTGTCCTGGGAGTATTTATGACTAGTACTTCTTTCATGTCATAATATAATGTATTGTAGTATCATTTATGAAAGCTAAGGGTCACCTTGCAAAAAGGTCCAAATACTGTATATCCAGGTCATAAAAAACTATACACGTACATTATCATCTCAGTAGAATTCCTCAAGAATGTGCTGCACTTTTTTCAGTGAATTAATTATTATTTTTATATCCATACTAAATATAACCCATACAACTCTGCAGCTGTTTAAGTCAGTGGTTATTCATTATGCATGATACAATGTCTTGTGCACATGATGATCACTAGAAACAGGCTCTATTTTATCAGAGGCACGAGACACAGTTACAGTATAACTGTACTGTATAATATCAGTATGTCTTCAATAAATTCCAATCCATTATAAAACCAGGTACTGATATCAAAGGTTAGACTGGAGCATGTCCCCACCAATTCAAATGCTTGTTTTTAAAGTGTCTGTAAACAAGTAAAACATTTGTTGTATAAAGAATTCATGCTGTGTCAGACTATAAACAATTAAGGGCATGAATATAAAAGACACAAAAAACACCTCTTACTGTAAGAATGGGAAAATTGTTTTTTTTAAATGTACTTTTATGTCTGTTTATTTTTGCATACCATTGGAGTTATGCACCTTGTTGACAGAAGAGCGGCCTGACTGGTTTTATGTCACAAATGGCCCAGAGCTATTTCACATTCAAGTCATACATCATTTGAGTTGTGTATCTGTGCCAGCTATCTTTATGTTCATAGATTTAAAGATTAAGTTTGGAAGGTTTCCATATTGCTTTTAATTTCAGAATTCACAACACCTCTGCTCTAGTTGTTGTGTATAATTGACCAACCATAAATCAGTTGTTCATGCACTGCAATGTGTGAAAGTATGTAGCAAACCCTGTGGGGCTTGCTACCTACAGTATCTAGGGTGATGGATCTCACAATAAACACAACCACAGAGACAGGTAGGTCAAGAAAATATATATTTTACAACTTCCATTTTAAAACACAAAAATCTAAAAGTATTCAAAAGTGGTTAGCAAAATTCCCCATCACGTTACCACTAAGTCCATTCAGTCCAAAGGTAACTTAATCTGTTCCACACTTTGGTCAATGAGATTCCTCGTCCGTCCGTTTTGTGTGTTCCATTCGTTGGCATGTCGGAAAAGGCAATGAGAGGTAATTCTGGTCAACAAGGTGGGACTCACTCACCCACAGGAATGAGCACTTTCTTTTATCAGTGCCATAGCAAGCGTTGTAATAGTGTCTTTGTCGGTATCAAACACCGCACTCAAATCAAGGAACAGAAGGATAGAGACAAAGTTGCTCTCAGAGACTTTCATTAAGTAACCTTTTAGCTCTTTGATTAAGGCAGTCTCTCTAAGGCAGAGCAACTACTGTTTCCAATATTTCGGACTCAAACTGTAAATTAGAAATAGCCTAAGCCTGTAGAGTCAAAGTTAGGTTTTTTTCAGCAAGGGGCTTAATTACTGCAACTTTCAGTGAGTTGGGAACACAGCCGGAAGTTAGAGATCCATTTATAATGGATAGGACTGAATCACATTAGAGGGATGTGCTCAGGGTATATGCATTGAGACTGAAGGCTTTGAGGTTTGGTCAACAATTAAGAAAGATCAGGCGGTAGATTCTTGGAGTATAAGATGATATTTTATTTGTGCAGCAGATATTTGGGAGACAGTTCTGGAACAGCAGTAAGCAACTTCTCATGTTGTCTTATGATCATCTTGACCTCCGGTGACCGGGGTCATCCCACTTGACCATCAGTGGAAATTACAGACTAACCCTTTATTAACCATCATTCGATGTATCAAACGGGCATGTATAAAAGGTGTTATGAATGCATGCACAAACGGTGTTCTGAAATGAAATATTAGCAGCATCAAGCATAAAATATAATGCAATGGTCAGCTTTAAATTACAAATTAGTACAATAGTAGTCTATTCATCATTAATCATTACAGACACACTTCTCTAGGCCTTTATTCACACACAATGGCTGCAGGAGCACCAAACATCTCAAATGACCCATGGCCTCTTCCACCCGACCCTTCAAGACCATGACCAGAACATTGAAAGAGAAACACAAAAACCCTGCCCTGGGTGTGAGATTGAGTGTGGTGGATGGTGGATCTCCTCCTTTGCCAGCGGCCTTGGGGGTCTGGTAGGGGAAATGACTAGGGGGTTTAGCCACATTCAGTGGAATACACTTGTCAGACTTAAGATATGTTTCCGTAAGACCTATCACATCAAGACTATGATCTGCAATTAATTCATTTACAAGAGTGTCCTAGGAAGTAAAGGACCTTATATTTAAGAGGCCGAACCCAATGTGCCGGTGTAGGGGGAAATGACACTTTGAGTCAATGATTATTCAAATTAAGGCCATGGGATAGATTCCTAGTCAGAAGGAAGGGTCCTCTAAAACTTGAGTGAAGACCATCGCTCTTTAGAAGGCCAGGTTGTCTCTCAAAAAGTTGTGAAAGAGTGACATTGATGTGTTGCGGCAGAATTCCACATTGATTAACAAACAGACTGATATTTTTATATTCAATACCAGCAAGGACATTTGAGAGACAGATGATATGCAATTTTGGTTGCATACAAAGCCTTTGAACATTACTCATTAAAAATGGGAACATTACATTTGTCTCTCAATTGTTTGATATCCCAGGGTTATGCGAATACAATGTCCCAAATAAATGTATTAATTACATAATTAAATCGTGTACCTATTAATTACATAATTAAATCGTGTACCTATTTTTTACATAATTAAATCGTGTACCTATTTTTTGTCAGAGCCAAAAACGGACATAATGTATAATTTAATTAAATTGTTAAATTTCAGTTACCGCCTGATTCAGTTTTATCTTTATATACTTGTACACATACAATGCATCAAGTTATTCACATTATTTTTTTCTGTGTGTAGGTGAGACATCTGCCTACTAATATACAAACCTTTAAACATATCAGAGCTAGCATTATTAATATACTGAGTTTATGTGTTCAGACCCTCTATTCTATCCTTTTTAAGTTTATGGGTGTGTCACAATATCTACCAATTCAACCACTTTGCAGCAAAATATTTGTATACAACCATCCATTTCACATATGCGAGACCTTAGAAATGTTTCTGTTTTGTTCTACCTTGGATAGGGGTACATCAAAATGTTGGGGGCCTTTCCACTTGCCTATAGCTGTCAGGCAGTGTACTCATCTTGGCCCAATCTCTCAGTGCAGCCAGTATCTTCTTTCAGCTCTTTCTCTTCAGTTTTCACTCCAGAGTACCCAACGACTGCTCCTCCCTGGGTACGAGAGGCTCTCGTCCTGTTCTTCCTCTGTATAGCCACTACAGCTGCAATCGCTCCCACTACCACAAGGCCGCCCAGCACTGCACACACAGCATACACAGTAGAGTCTGTGTCTGTGGACACTGTGGTGGGCCCAGTGGTGGTGTCGCTCTCTGGTTGATGTCCCAGAGAGTGTGATGTGATGCCTCTCCCCTCTTTCTCTAAGGCCCTTAGAGTCAGATGGGTCACCTGTTTGGAGATGCATCTGTCTGTGTAGTCCTCTGCCAAGTAGTCTTTGTTCTCTTCCTCTCCCTCAGGGTATTCTTCCTCATCATTGCCACCTGTGTAGTCTGCGTAGTCCTCCAAGAAATCAGCGCTCCACAGGACCACACACCAGTACTCCCCGCTATCCCCCGGCTTAAGGTCAGAGAGTCGGAGAGAGGAATCCTGCTTCGACAAATCCACTCTGCCCTTCAGATCCTCAGGGATGGCTATAGACTTATCTTCCGAGTTCGCGATCAGATGGCCTTCCTCCTGACCTCTCATGCGATACCACTGGACACTGTAGGACTCATCTTGGGTGGGGCCACATTTTAGTACAACATCCTCTCCATCAGAAAACAGAATGCCAGTGGGTTCTCGTCTGGGGCAAACAAACAAGGAGTACTCAGTGATGAGAAAGGGAGAATAACAGGAGTAAATCCCAGAGTAGTTGGCAGAAAGTACATGAATGACTAATGAGTAGTTCCTAGACTCACTGCCATGTACTGTGTACATCTGATCTATTGGTGACTCTATCGTTGAGTTGACAAGGCCCAGTGGTGTCTCCCATCTCTGATCATGGCTGATGTATTTAGAGGGACAGGTCAGAACCACTTTTTCTCCCTCAGACACAAAAACAGTCTCAGTCTCCTCACTGTCAGGGCGGTCTAGGTTCTGAAAGCTTAGGCACCTCTGTCCATCCATCACTAGGCAGTAGAAAGTATAGCTTTTCTTCAACACGCTGGCAGGGACATGGAGCGAGGCGCCCCCATTCCTCACCTCCACGACCCCCCGTAGCTCCTCCTGTAGAGGCACCAGGGACATGCTGCTGTCTAGGAACAGGGTTGTCTTATCTTCAGGGAACACATCATGGTACCATCGAATGGTGGCCCTCACTGACCCACCAATAAAACTGCTATTGCACAACAGCTCTGCCCCTCCATCCTCCATCAAAGTTATCTTCTGATTGCTGACCTCCTCATTGCACACAGACAGCTTATGCTCATGCTGGTTGGCAAGCTCGTTGTCCTGCCAGCATTCCCTCCGGTACAAGCCTGTGTCTGAGTGTCTGAGATGGGTGATCTGGAAGCCCAGCAGCTGGCCCTGGTTGGTGATGTTGACACGGCCCTCCAGGTCACTGGGGAGTGAGGGGGGTGTCGCCTCATATGAAGAGTTACCTAACAGCTGGTCCCCGTCTGGAGCTGATCTGAAAACAGCAATGTAGTCGACTCCAAAGCAGTAGCCCATTTCAATGACACCACCCTCTTCCCTGAATATGAGCACTGGCACCCCAGGGTGCTCCTCAGGGTAGGCTGTATGGAGCAGAAAGAGCAGCAGAAATCCTTTCTCCCTGACTGTGGTCATTCTGTCCCACACTCCTTGTCCATGTGCCTGTCTAGCTCAGAGTAACTTGTTATGGGCTGTCATTGAGATCCGCCCCCAGCTCATATCTTAGCAGCTTCCTCGAACACACACACACACACACACACACACACACACACACACACACACACACACACACACACACACACACACACACACACACACACACTTTCACTCTCATACATGAGAAAAGGGGAAGGAGTGGGTGTAATTTATCATTTATTTTTACTCTAAAAAGGTGAGAAGAGCATTAATAAGACAAAGCAATGCAGATGTGTGAGGACAGAAAAGAGAAATTAAAAGTCATGTTCTCAGTTGTCACTTTGCAGTGTTATGTGGTTGGACAGGTTAGACTCAGTCATGGGTGCAGTTATCAAGTTATCACCATGCCAAGGGCCTCTAAGGGTAGCTGACAGAAAGGCGTGTGTGTGTGTGTGTGTGTGTGTGTGTGTGTGTGTGTGTGTGTGTGTGTGTGTGTGTGTGTGTGTGTGTATGCGTGCATGCAGGCATGAGTGCATGTTTGCAAGTGCATACAATACATGCATGGTCATGCTCCTCTCTATTGTGCAAAGTTGTGCTGTATTTGGTTGTATGTGCTTGACCCAAATCCAAAGCTAAATGACTTGGCCTTCGGCAAACTTTGGGGATGGGAAAAAAACATGGAAAAATCACTTTACATTACTCCACTACATGCTACAGTATACGTAATAACATGGTATGGCTTTGATTTTGCAAACAACAATACAGTAAAGTACATTGTGCTCTTGTTTTTTTGCTCGCTTCACCCAAGGCATTTTCTCATATCAGACCATCTTGTGTTGTGACATTGTGTGTGAAACCTCTGGCAAATTAGAAGGCATTCGGGTTCAGGCAGATTACAATGCTAGAGACTGATATTTTTATATTCAATACCAGCAAGGACATTTGAGAGACAGATGATATGCAATTTTGGTTGCATACAAAGCCTTTGAACATTACTCATTAAAAATGGGAACATTACATTTGTCTCTCAATTGTTTGATATCCCAGGGTTATGCGAATACAATGTCCCAAATAAATGTATTAATTACATTCAAACATCAGTTCAATATAATGTACCAAATGTAGGCCTACATTGTTTTGTACAAAAATATCAATTGTTACAAAAAGGTTAATATTGTACAATGATCCACTCAAACTTCCTCATCTCCTTGAGTCTGGAAATGCTGAAACTACTTACGAAAACTCAAAGCCCCTTATGAATACTTTGATGATAACAAAGATTTCATCCCATAACATTCACTTTGTGAATCACTCACTACAAACACTTCAAACCCCCAAAAGCTATGTGGAGAATTGTGTGACTAAGTGAGGGCGTTATTGGAATGAGCAACTGCACTATAGTGCTGTTTAGATGCTCATTAACCTTGTAAGATACAGTAACAATGAGAGGTAGTAGGTCAGTTCCATTTATTCATTTAATTAATTATTTTCCAGTTTTCAAATACATAAACAAGTAGATTGTGTAGATCTGAATTCTTGATAACTCAAAGTGTCTTTCATTGATTACTTATTTATATTCTTTAACCATTTGGACCTTACTTCATGTTACTGTCAGTGGGCTTCAACAATGTTCTGCATCGTGAAACATTCCACTCCAAAAAAACTGTGGGATGCAGATTACATGTATCCTAATGATTAGGTAGCTATAATTTCTGTATCATAATAACATTGCATACAAGCTAAAAGAATAAATGGCATCAAGTTTCCTCAGATGCCTTTCATATTGATTCAAGGCATACAATAATGAGCTCACATTTCCCCTCAGCCACCAGATTGGGTGCTGCTGAGATCTCCTGAGCTGGGCTGAGAGAACAGCTTGCCTCGCTGGTGATCAAGCGTTGTGATTAAACCCCAACTGTGAGAAACTCTGTCTGTTCAGTCCAATTCAGCTCTTTGTGCTGATTACAGTGATCAGTGTCCCGTATGCTGCTGTTATGAGATGCAGCGACTACCATTTGAAATACACATTTGTTTAAACACCCTAATTACTGGGAAAAGTGGGGACCAGAGCTTTGAAGGGGAACGATCTATAAGAGAAGAGAAGACAGAATAGTTGTTTGCAGAGAGATACAAACAGGGGGAGAAAGCAACATGCAATATCCCATTTCTCCTCTCCATTTAGCTCTGGGCTATATAAACTAAGTTTAGTGTGCATTTTCAACTTAAAAAGCCTTTTGGTGGTTTGAGTAATGAGATTTTCTGTTCAGTTGTGCATTACCATTCATGCTCTCTAGATCGCACTGTTGTAGTGGCGCAGCTATTATCACACACTCATTGCAGAAAAACATCAAGTTCAGTTTCATAACAAGACGTCATATCCTCTGACCGCTGCTAACAATCCAAACGGTAATATTAGCTAATAGTGCTTGCAATAGTTCTTGTATTTTCGATTGAGAGAATACAAGAAGCATAAATTAACATGCATCTTAAATTAAACAATTGTCAGTCTAGTTATAAAAGTTTTGTTCTCCAGTGGTCGTTTTCACCGCGAGTCATCCTGCTTTAGGAGCTTAATGTTAGTTAGCTAAAGCTTGCTTGCACGCACACCTCTCTCTCTCTCAATTGAATTGAATTATTGGCATGGTAAGACATCTTACTGTCTCTCTCTTTTTCTAAGGTTTTTCTATTAGTCATTGCCCCAGTTTTGTTGAGCTTATATTTTCCATGACTTAATTTTGAATACATTAAAATAGTATTAGTGTAAATCCTGAGTTTACTTTCTGTCTCTCTTCTCTCACCTAAGGTCATGTACATTGGTCTGTGACTTTCTACCCATGTTGCGAGTTATCGCAACGTCGCTATGCCTCCAGTGCCACCGTGTGCGATGTTTCCCTCTTCTCAGCATCAGATCCTCCTCAACACTGGGCACAGCAGAGAACCAGCAGACCGTGGAGGCCCTCTATGACCTCTCTGTGGACATCCAGAAGATCCGCCAGCTCAAGGGCTGGATCCTGCACCAGACCCCCACCTATGTGAGTGAGACAGCCAGCCTGCTGCGGGACATGGGGGCAGAGGGGCCAGTGATCGCCCGGGTCCTAGAGCTCTACCCAGAGGCAGTCCTGTGTAGCCCTGAGCAAATGCAGGCCCAGAGGGAGCTGTGGAGGTCCGTCTGTCCCAACCAGAGAGACCTAGTGGGCATCATTGAGATGTTCCCAGCCTCCTTCTTCACCTCCTCCAGCCATCATGCCAACCAGACGGCCAACATCGCCTACTTCCAGAGCTTACACCTCAACAAACGCATCATCACCAAGCTGATGGCCAGTGCACCCCAAAGCTTCAGCCGGCCTGTGGGGCAGAACAAGGAGATGGTTCTAACCCTCCAGAAGGCCTACCTGGAGCTGGGGGGTGACGAGGCCAACATGAGGATCTGGCTGCAGAAGCTGCTGAGTCAGAACCCCTTTGTCCTCCTGAAGCCCCCAGAGATCCTGAGGGACAACCTGCTGTTCCTGAGAGACAGGGGCTTCAGCACCGCTGAGCTGCTACGGCTCCTCTCCAAGCTCAGGGGCTTCGTCACAGAGCTCAACCCAGACAACATGCGCCACACCCTGGCCTATTCTCAGGAGACCCTGGGCTGCTCGGAGAACGAGCTCCGGGACATTGTCCTCATCTGCCCAGCTCTCCTGTACTACTCTGAGGGCATCCTGGCTGAGCGCTTCGAGGGCCTGCTCAGGGCTGGCATCAGCATGGCTCAGATCATAGAGACTCCTACTGTTCTTGAGCTGACCACGCAAATAGTGAACTACCGTATCCAGAGACTGCGCATATGCAATGGATATGATGTACGGACAGGCAGCCTGCAGGCCCTAAACGGCACTAAGAAGGACTTTGAGAAGAACTACAGCAATCTGCAGCTGCGGAGGGAGAGGCCAATCTTCAACCCTGTTGCCCCTTTAAAAACTGATGACTGATGAGTTCATGGACTGATGTCATGGACTGAAATGCAGCTTCCTAAGGTGTTATTATATAATTCGAGAAACTTGAAACTGTTACATAGCGAATTACTGTTTTTTCAATCAAATATACTGTTGACATTGTCTTGATCATTGTCTCATGATGGCTTAGTTAGTTTGAACGGAGCAATTATTGATCTTATCTGTGCAATATTTGAATGGGGGATGGATATAAGGATGCAACATTGAATGCCATTTAGCAAGATGTTTTGCTATTTTTGTGGTATAGATGTGTAGGCCAGGCCTGTTGAAAAGAATATGTGACAAAATAACCTCATTGTAACATCATAAAACAGTTTTATTGAAAATGTGTTGGTGTGTTAGAGGTACCATATCATCGTTGAGGGTTCACATGTATTAATAGTAATCCTCTATAAACAGGTTTCCTGAAAATACATGATCTACAGCCTTTGTCTCTTTCTCAGTTTTACACAGTATTTATAGTATATAGTATTGGCAGCATCAATATACCCTTCCAGGGAGAGATCTCACTATAGTTTTGTATAGTCTCTTTATAGATGGGATTGCCCTATCAGCTTTTTACATGCTGATATCACAGTATTGCTGTCTCTTGTCAACTTCTAATGGGCCCTTTTGGTCTACCTAAATATAGTCTATATCCAAATAAATATTGGCTGGAATAGACAGTGTTTGTGTGGTTTATTATCATTGTGATGTTGTGTTGTTGACCTGCTTTCCATCTTCCACAATATGTTTTAGATTAGTGCACACATGTTTATTTCAATGTTGGCAAAATCAATATGCAGGCAGCCCTACCGAATATAATGCAACTCAGGCCTTCGCAGAACATACTGTAGCTCATTTAAAAGGCCTCTCTTAATGTTTTAAAGCCTGCGGGAGCCCTTGAAACATGCTTAGAGTGCTTTTTAATGGGGACTGAGCTCCACTACTAATGAAGCCTTGACTTTATGCCCCTAGGTCCCCATTTCTGCTATAATGTGTGGATGATGGGGTCACTGCATAGAGGGAGTGAGTAAGTCTCTGACCAGAGGGGGTAGAGAGAACACTAAAACAGGACCCCTCCCTCATCCATCATACCCCACGTCATTCTCAGCATAGGCCTGTGTCTGTAGTCATGGCCAAATGATAAGTAGCTACATGTGTTAGTAGAATGAATTTGAGTTCTACAAGGGGATATTTGACTTTCTAAGCCACGTACAACATGAAACCTAAGGAGCTCTAGGGGTGGCTTTAGAGACACATTGGAATACCAATGTCTGATACTTTTCCCAAAGATTCAGTGACTCCTTCAAGGCCCTCATAGTTTGTTACAAGGGAAGCTATCCTGAACAGAAAGGTCCTATCGGAACTTTACCATGAACACTCAAACATGTTTTCCACTTGATTATGTTCGTCCCTGTTCAAGCTAAATTAACAAGACAAAAGTGTGTAAATGCAAATATGGTCACCTTTCTTTCTCCCCTTCCCTCTCTCTCTCTATGACTCCAGTGTTCCACTGTCATCACCATAGCGATGACTGTCTGAGTTATGTACAAAAGCAGGAGAGGTTAATAAGAGAGTATAAATTGTTCTTTTCCATTTCAAACATGACACTGGGTATTATTAGCCAGGGACCTAACTCATGGAGAATATGAAAAAGGTTGACACCTGCAATTAAAATCTACGATTTTAAGCTGCAGCACGAGCATGTTAGGGTATTAGGGTGGTAAATATCTATGTCTATGTCTGAGGTCAGTAGGGCGGTCAGTAGGGTGTGTAGAATTAATGTGTGCTCTGAGACCAAAGCTAAGCAGATTTCCCCTCAGCTGTTATAATACCGGGGTCTATTGCAGGTGTATTGGCAATTTGTGTCAGTTGTAACAGGTGAAATTACCACAGCGCAGGAGCATCTTGTGGGTGGAATAGCGGTAATAGAGGCGTGTTCATGACAATGAGCAGGCCAAGTGCCATCAGTTGCCCTGAAAGATTCTGGCCTTGAAAATAGCAATAATATTTAAAGACACACTTCCTAGCACCACCGCCATGCCCCGCGTTTGCGCTGACTGGTTTTTAAAATATAGTGTTCTAAAATACTTTACATTCTGGCAAGACCCTAGTTCT
The DNA here is from genome assembly GCF_951799395.1 of Argentina silus. NCBI lineage: Eukaryota > Metazoa > Chordata > Actinopteri > Argentiniformes > Argentinidae > Argentina > Argentina silus. The sequence goes on along the minus strand of NC_139657.1, from coordinate 19,543,926 downwards.
CAACAAATGGCAGAGTTCCCTGAAAATGTTCTCCACAGTTCCTTGTTTTGTGGCTATTATTTAATTTTTTCATGAATCTCTGAATACTCATAGAATATTCCTTTCATTTTTTCTAAAGCCTTGGGCAAAGATAAGCCTTGTTTTATCAATATGTTTGTAGCAATAGAGGGCAATCTGACTTTGAGTGGCTCACTAGATCTCTGTGACTGTATACACCTTGTCTTATGTCTCCACCTAGTGGATAATTATTTTTATATACTCTATAGTACCACATTTTGGATCACTTGAATTCATTTTTCAAAATAAATTCTTTCAATAATATAATAAAACATTTCCACACAAAGTTTGTAAGAATGTAATACCAACTCTACGACACCTTTCAAGAAACAGTTGGCTAACATATTTACAACATACATTTTCATAAGACAATGTTTATGTTAAGAAAAAATATTTATTGTATAATTCAATGCAGCAGTTGTCATGATACACATTCATACTCTTTTGATAGCATCATTAGCATCATGAAGTGTAGCATCATTAGCATCATGACGTGTAGCAATCACTTCAGTTTGATTTCCAGCCATTGGGGGCCCACTCAATGCAATAAATTAGCCAAATCAAATCCTCAATCTTCAATCCTCAGACACTTAGAAATAAGCATGGCATCTGTTATGTAAGACAGGCCAGGAACCAACCCCTCCCAGAACCACCCACATTCACATGAATCACCTCTCAGACCCCTTCTGACGTCAAGCTCAGTGAAAGGCATGTTGGTTTGGTCCTCGCACAATATTTCTGATGAGAACAAGATAACACAAGATGACAAATAATAACAATGCAGGGATCAAAGAGGATCAACGGTCTATGCCAAACATACTATGCCTTCTGGATCTGACGACACATGACTAACACTTCTCTCTGATGGACATGTTTACTGGTTTTAGCGAGAGAGAGAGAGAAATGCGCTCTTTGAGCACAAATAAAGCAAATTAATTTTTTTTTTTTTTTTTATTACAAACTCTCCCTAAGAGTCTCCAGTTATTTACATTCTGCAGTTTATGATGTATGGACTTAGCATATGACCATTATATATAAAATGATATATATAATATCTATAACTGTGACAAAAACAATACAGTGGTCATGACCTCTGTGTCCTCAATGACAGTACAGTCCTACTTAAAGGTGTTCCACCTCAGTTCATTATCACTTCAGAACCAGAATCACAGATATCCTTCTTGAAAACTTGGAACTTGAATTTGATGCCATTTTCCTCTTGAATCTCATTTGGTACTCCAGGAAACCTTGTTTGAAGTTGGGAGAAAAAAAAGGCACGTCTTGTATACAGATTCATGACATAAAGGACTTTATAATGTTTATGACACTATCCAATTCAAGTTCAATGATGACACTGTTCAAAGACTGGCATTCTCAAACAGTGGTGCATTGAAGCCGCATTTCATGTAATACAATACTTGAAATAAACGGCATGCAATATAAAGGAAGTTATCTACTATGTGAGAAAAGACCTGCAAGGCTCCAATTTCTCAAACAGTCCTTGTGCTTGTTGTACACACACGCACACACACACACACACACACACACACACACACACACACACACACACACACACACACACACACACACACACACACACACACACACACACACACACAGAAGGTGTTGATGGAGGATAGAAGAGGAGGATGAGTAAACTAGGAGAAGATACACAACCAAGGGTTAGGAGAAGAGAAAGTCACAGCCTCCTTACTGTACATGTACCTCTCCTGTTTTCTAAAAATGCTTTTGTCAAACTGAGGGAAGAAGGAGTCACAGTTGAAATCCGCCATGACGTCTGTGAGGTAGACCAGATCACACCATGGATGCATCAAGCCCTCCTGATGATGAAGAGAGTGTAATGAGAGTGGGCAATGGAAGAGGCTGGACAAAATATGTAACCCATCCTCTCTATATGATTTACAAAATTCACATTGTCAAATTCACTTGAAATAGATCAACTAAGATAACACAAAGTCAGCAAAAATGTTAGAAATAGCACAGCACATCTCATTGATTTCATGATCTCATATCGCTCATCTAATCAATATCTCTCTCTAAGAACAATGAGATATTGGATTTAAAGCCAAGGTACACATACTCCCCATAACCCAATCACGCAACAGCTACCTTGTAGACCTCTTGACCTCCCACAACCCAGATGGTTTCCACCAGGTCACTGAGGGGGAGCAGCAAGGCCAGGCCAACACCACTGTCAAAATCCTGACACAGGAAGTGGGCGTGATCAGGCACAGTTCTGGGAGGAATGTCACATAAAACAACCAATGAGAAATCAGGCTGTCACAGAAAATTTCTACCTGAATTCCAAATCAACCTCTAGCATCTATACCCTGTGCACTTGTGGAGATCTGACAGGATTTAATAAGTGAAAGCAATATGGTAATAGCTCTGCCTTGTCCTCACGGCTAGGTAGAATTTTCTGCATATATCTACATATCTACATATCTATATATCTATAAGCCTATTCGATCTTCTCCGATCTCCAGGGCCCAGTATTTCTTTAAATATGTTTTTAGGGCATTTCTGCTTTATTGGGATAGAGACAGTAGAGATTGACAGGAAGGATGGGAGAGAGAGGAGGGATGACATGCAAGATAGGTCGAGGGTCGGAATCGAACCAGGAACCTTGTGATTACATGGTAAGCGCATTAGTGTGCTACGCCACTAAGCACCCCGGGGGCCCAGTATTTCAAAATGTCTCTGATCGGCGATTGGGTTGGTTTAAATCTTAGAATTGGCTATTCTTTAATTGATTAAATGTTGTTTTTGCATATTTCAAAACACAAAGGTAGTGATTAGGATAGTTTTGATGCCGAAAATCAGGATAATCTTCATCCCACTGGAATGGTGGATTCAGGGTAGATTTTGAAGGTGAAATTCACTATAACCAATAAAACAAGGTGGAGATGTTGGGAAAAAATAATATACATCTTAATATACATCTTAGTAATAGTATTTAATGTAGTGCCAATCTAGTGAGATGTTGAATGTGTTGAACACATGCAAGCTGTCCAGTAGATGGCAAGATAGAGCTACAAAACACTGAAAAATACAGATTCTGTGATCTTGATTTTGTGTTATCTGGATCAGGATACCAGCTCAAAAAAAAGGAATTACAAAATCCAGATATTCTGATCCAGATTGATCTTGTAGTTTTGAAATACTAGGCCCAGATGTGCATAAGGGCTACAGTAGGGATTGATTTGGGATTTGGGGTAAATCAGTTTGACACCTTTGACTCTGTAGCCTCCCTGCATACATTTGAAAATCAACACCTTGTGGGACTATCAACAGAGCCAACTTTAAACACAACAGACTTGTTGACAATGTTTACGTTATTTAAATTTTTTATTTAACCAGGGAAGTCACATTGAGATTCTCATCTCTTTTGCAAGTGATCCATGGCCAAGAAGGCAGCATACACACAAATTACACAGACACAGAAAACATAACACAGTATCTAACATATAGTATAGTCTTTGCTTGGTAAAAACAGTGCAAAGCGCATAGAATAACTTAAAAGAGCTGGCTTCCTTGGGATGAAGGGTTGAAAACATGGGTTAAAAGCATGTGCACTCCATGGTCAACAGCCCTTCAATATTGGATGGTTAAGATTCAATTCCTTTTGTAAAATGTTCCATGATGATGGGGCAACATACAGTGCCTTCAGTAAGTATTCACCTCACAGGACTTTTCCACATTTTGTTGTGTTACAATCTGACTTTAAAATAGATTTAATAGACTTATTTTGTCACTGATCTACACAAAATACCCTATAATGTCAAAGTGAGCGTTATTTTAGACATTTTTACTACTTAATTAAAAATGAAAAGCTCAATCAATAAGCAGTGTTATGCAGTCAATAAGTATTCGACCCATTTGATATGACACTCCTAGAATTAGCTCAACTGAAAAAATGTCAATTCAACAAGTCACTCAATAAATTGAATTGAGTACATCTCAGTGTAAAGATAATAGTTAATGTGATTTTGAATGAATATATTTGATTTTATGAGTCTCTGAATTGCACATGAATCAATTACACACTGTGTGGAATAGGCTGTCACTATCAACAAGTTGATCCTGACAAACTCCCCATTCCCTGCTGGTGACAAGCATACCTATAACATGATGCAGCTACCACTATTCTTCACACAAGGGATGGTGCTGAAACAGCATTGCATGTGCTGGATTGCACTAAACATAATACTTTGTCTTAATGCTTTGTAAAACCACTACAATTACAATTCATTAAGGGATTCTCTTTGGTCACTCGGTTTATATAGACCAATTTTGTAGAGTGACTGGGATGATGTTGTCCCATCGACTGTGCTTTTTCCTCTCAGCCATTCAACTTTGTAGAATTTAGTTTTCCATTCAACTTTGTAGAATTTAGTTTTCCATTCAACTTTGTAGAAAGTCTCCCCAGGCCTCAGGGTAGCATTCCTGATCAACACAGTGTGTTAATGATTCCTATGCAAATCATAGGAATGACAAACTTTTCATTTGTAATTAATTAGTAAACATAAAAATAAGTAAATAAAAAAAATCACCTTGACATTATAGGGTATTTTGTGTAGTTTTAAAGTCAGTTTTTTTTTTTGGGGGGGGGGGGGGGGGTTAATACTTACTAAAGGCACTGTAGCTAAAAACACTTTTACCAGATTCAGTTTGTGTGTGTGTAACTGTATAAGATAGAGTTCTGTGATCTCAGTCTATACTGACCATGTCTTGGTATGGTGAGTAAGGTGCAACTGCCCTAGAATGGCCTTATATAGAACACAAACATATACAAATGTGTCTGTCATCTTACAGTTAAAGACGGCCATCCTGCTAACTGATAAAGTATGCAGTGATGAGTTAGAAATCTAGAATTTGTGACAAATTTTAAAGCAGCATGTGTGCATAATGTGTACAAATAAGGACCTGGGGCTGTAGTTCAGCAAACCAAGAATGTGGCAGCAACAGGGTTTTTCTAGCTTGAAATGAAAAACAAGTTAATTTCAAATCCAAACTTTTGGAGTATAGAGCCAAAAGAAGAAAAAAATATAAGTATAACTTATTACTTACTAACTTATAAAACCTATTATGAAAAAGGCCCAAGCTAGTTCTACGTCAGGAATGTGGTAAATTCGGTCCCAATCACAGATCATGTAGGAAGCCTTGCTCATTAAATATCCTAAAATTGTGTTTCCTAACAATGCGTGTTTTGATTTTAGGGACTTGGTGTTTCTTACTCCAGCCACTGCAGAGTGGTCATTACATTTTGAAAAATGACAGTTGCAGTGTATTTATGAGGTGCACTGGTTAAAATCAAATCAATTAATGTGGACTTCTGGATTCTTTGGGTTTGGACATGTAGGCGCTTTTAAAAGTTGTGTCAAATTCATATAACCATAATAACATTTAAAGTTACCAGTAGCAGAAGAGGCACGCAATGAGGCACGGCTTGGCATGTGAGAGCACTGTGCTCCCGCGCACTCCGCAGTAAGTCTGACAGAGTGTGTGTGTGTGTGTGTGTGTGTGTGTGTGTGTGTGTGTGTGTGTGTGTGTGTGTGTGTGTGTGTGTGTGTGTGTGATTAATTGACACTGTGGTGTGACTGGGCTCACCTCAGGCTCTTACTCAGGACCACATGGAGGACATTTGGCATAGGAAACAGACTGTCTGGGTTACTGAACCAGGTCTCTTTGCCCCACACCATCATATTAAAATTTCCTGCCAGGGATCAAAACATTTAAAAAAGTTCAACTCACATGGTAGGCTATAAGAAACAATTAACATATCATACTCTTTCCTTTCCAATGAGAAACATATTGTATACTGTACACTCACAATGTTGATGAGTAAAGGCTTAATTTTGTTTTACTTCATCTGTGTGAAGCCGAAGAAAAACGATTTAACCAGGCTGTCCCCCTATAATTATAATTAGTTTAATTAGGCTAATTAGAGTATTCTACCAATTAGGTTAAAAACATCAGTAGTTAGGCTACTAAGTTATAGGCTACTAATTATAATTATTCTGTGTGTTACATAGCAAGTGCAACTTTAACTTGCTTCTTTTGTCTTAGTAACATTCTCCATGCCATTAATATTATTATTAATGTTATTCTCCACGACCTATGCCATCACACTGATGGAGCCCCGAACAAGAGTCAAGAAAGATATACTGTAAAAAAAGACAAAGGCCTACAAAAAAACATGCCGTTTATGTGGTTACCTGGTCGGGAGACATTTGTGACAGTGTCCAAAAAATATTTGAATTCTGACCTGTGAAAGCAAGTAATCAAATTATTGGTCCAATATGTTCTTTTGCAGTACTCCTATATAGCATGTTTATGAACTTATTGAAAGTACAATATCGCAATACAGGTCTGGGCTTGTTCAATAGGCCTACAATTTGTTGACCAGCTGATGGTAACGTGTGCTAAAAATGTTTTATTCATGGTATGACGCATATTGGACATAAAATGCATAAATATGTCATGTATAGAGGTCCTTAATAAACCATAACATTTTGTAGCAATACGATCGAGAAGTTACTCAATAAATTGACATACATCATATTCTGAATCACACAACAGTGTCTTTATGGCACTACATGGCAAAACTCTGTGTATAATTTTAATAATAATAATGCTACATTATTTCATTCTTACGGTAATTCCCAAGGCACTTTTCCACGCTTCCCGATTCCCAGACTATTGCACGCAGCGGCGATAACCCGAATCGGTTTTCTCTGTACTTTGTCCGCACACATTGTCGATATGTGTGAATAGAAGCTCGAGCACGGATTGCCTGTTGTGTGATTACATGTATTTATACAACGTTCACTCTCCGATACGTAGCCTCGCCGCTATTGGATGAGGATAATTTAAGTGCAGAGTAGAATCACTGAATTGCTCTCTCTGGCGTGGCAAGGCCTGATGAAACAGCAATAACTTTAATTTTTCATGCTGTCCAAAGTGTGTGCGTGTGTGTATGTTTATGACCGCGCACGCGCCTACAGAATGGGTTTTCTGCAATGCGTGCGTGCACATCTGGAAACTCTCTCATTGGATGAAACGTGACCGAACAAAAGGGGCCGTCCTTGGTTAGCAGTTGTTCAACCCTACACTTACAACTCTTGCCAATTTAGGAAATTATACTGAGGTACATGGCTATGAGCTTGGCAGCGGTCATTCTTGGGCTGATTACGTCAACGCGCAACTTCCTGAATTTTTGGACCACATAACGTGAATGTACATACATGTATACAAATAATGAGCTCAAGAATGATCGCTGTCAGCTCATAGCCATAGCCGTGAATGTATGGCCTTCAGTAAATTGTCCGATTGCGACTTTGTGATAAAAAGGGTCAATTCTACAATTTGCTTTATTGTGTTTTTCAATGAGCGCATTTCTCGGTCTCTCTCTCCTGCGCTTTCAGCTGCCCACCCACACAGTGCAACTTTGTGTCACATCACTCTACGGATACTTGCCATCACCAACCAATGAGGTCTCACTATCGCATTGCCACTGCCTCCACACATTTCACGATAACACTTTCCGGTAAGGGCAGATAAATTGACATTAACGAATGCAGTAGTTCACATGAACAAATGATTAACTAATAATTTAACAGGAATTGCACTTACTTCATAAATTATTTACTAATACATGAACGGATGGTTTGTACTGCTATTTGTTCAATGTTAACAATGTTTACTACTGGACTAATGAGCTCATTACCAATGCTAATAGCAGTGTTCTTGTGCTGTGTTTAACCAAGTTACAATGATGGATGCTGGAAATAACCACATTGTGCTTGCATGTTCTATTTCTGCACGGATTGCATGCATACATATACAGTACATGAGTACAGTGCACTGTGTAGTTTCCTGTCATTGTGAAGAAAGAAGGCCTTCTGAGCAGCTGTCAAAAACCAACACCACAGGTACATTGGTTCGTGAGACATTACATCAGAAATTCACAATTACCCACCATTCCCCAGCCAACTTACTCATTGATCCCTCCTGTTGCTCGGGAATTGTGGGTAATTGTTAATTTCAGTTTTTTTGTGTTGCATTATCTCACTAACCAATGTATCTGTGATGTTGGTTCTTGTTTGATTCTAACTGTAGGCTATTATGTTCATGTAGGTGTTTTGTTGAGCTAGTTCATCTGGCACCCATTTGTGTGAAATGTGTGCAAGTCTATCGGTGCAGACCTCCACTTAATCATTTATATTGTTCCGCAAGGCCATTCACCGTTGACGTATTTTGAAGTTTTTAATGTTGAGGTATGTTGTGGTCTACCAATTTGTAATTGCCTGCACTCTTCCTGAAGCTAGGCTACTGGTTACAAATTAAATATCCACACAATGGAATAATCTCAACTTCCTTAGACTATAAAATAGAACCAATTTAGGTTATTTAAACTATGAAATAGAATCAAATAGAATAAGATTAATAAATGGCAACATACAGTACATGGTTCTATTTGGAACCATTTAGAGAACCCTGTATGATTCTGTCATAAGAACCAAAATGGTTCTATATAGCACTTTTTGGGGTGCCTTACTGTATATGTATCAAAGCATGGAATCTTTTTTGGTTACATATAGAACTGTTATATACAAGCCATTCATAAAATTGAACTGTTAGTTCTATATGAGAGCGTAAAGATGCTATGGTACTCTTGCAAGCCATTGTAGGGTTAGGGTTAGGTGTTACACTATATAGTAGGGTGGGAATGCTGCTTAGTGGCACTTGTTATGGAAATCTTTCAGTGAACAACAATAAACGATGTTTGGTCTCAGTTGAGAGTTTTAATGCATATAGAAAGTATTATACAACGTTGGTCAGCTGGATCAGCATTCCTTCACCAACAGTGTGGATTCAGATACTGATGCTGTGAATGAGGAGAAGACCATCCTTAACTCCAACGCTCATACGTCATAGGTCTAGGGGTAAACATATCTTGCACCTGTTTGCTGATCAAGAAGCTGGGAAAGAAGCGTAGGCGTTGTGAGCCACTATCTCAAGCCTCAGCCTGCAGTTAGGAGTGTTCCAAGGTCACATAACATCTTTGATACAAGAGAAGGAGCAGTCGGTTTTGGTTCTTCCTCAGTCACATAATTAAAAATAACAAAGTACATTGGGTCACAGAAAGGTCAATACATTTCAGTATAAAACTAAAACAAAATAGTACAAATATATTTTTTGCCATTACAATCCCCCCTTAGATCCTTTAAGGATCTCAAAGTATATTACAAAATTTATTCATTTGCATCCATAATTACCTTTCTGGAAAACAGTTTTCGGCAATCACTTCATAGTCGAACAAACAGAAAAACTTATCTCAGCGTTAGCTGTTTTTGTAGCAAGCATTTTATACTGGGGTTGGCAAAAGGGATCACATTTTATACTGTTCATTTATACTGTATCAGTGTCATCATAGTCATCATCACTGTCATGATAGGGAGGAATCCACTCAGGGGTGGGATCCAGGTCTGGATAAAGGTCAGGTCTGGATAAAGGTAATTTGTTCATATTGTTGGGGTATCTGGACGTATTGTCCCATCATGGATTTTATCATCGAGCTCATCATCACCTTTAAACAGGGAACAACACAACAGAACACCAGGAACACTATGCATAACACAGATAATATGGGAGTACATATTTTCCAGAGAGCGGCTTCCCACCCTCCCCCTGTTAGCCATGCCCATAAGTTCCCTCCTTGGGTCTCATCGGTATCTCTACTGCGCTCCTCGTGAAGAAGGTCATTTAGGTGGTCAACAACATGGGTCATGTTATCAGTGACATCGGGGACGTAAGTACAACAACTGGTGCCCACTATATGACAGACCCCTCCCTGTGCTGCCAACGTCATGTCCAATTCTTTCGTCTGAAGTCTTTCACCATCACGTGATCACCTGGCTTGAGGTCATGGAGTGGACCCTCAGCTGATCTGGGCAGGCCGTCTCCTACCTGCTTGTGAATGTCTCTAAGGGTAGAAGAGAGGTTAGCACAGTATCTTAACATTTCATCTTCACATTGGTCTGTGGATGGGAGCTGTCTCTGGCGTGGTCCAATGCCTGTTTCTATTGGTCTCCCAAATAGAATTTCAAATGGGCTGAGCCCATATTTTGGTCTGACTCGTGCTCTCATTTGGAAGAGCACAATTGGGAGTGCCTTAATCCAGGTTAACCCTGTCTCAGCACAACATTTTGCCAATTTGTTTTTCAAGATTCCGTTCTGTCTTTCAACTGCTCCACCACTGGCAGGGTGATACGCACAGTGTTGTCTCATATCAATGCCAAAGTATGTTCCCACCTCCCTTAATGTTGTATTCACGAAATGTGAGCCATTATCACTAGAAAGTTTAGTTGGAATACCCCATCTTGGTATGACCTCTCTTACCAGAGCCTTGGCAACTGCTGCTGCATCAGCTTTACTTGTTGGGAAGGCCTCTGTCCATTTTGAGAACATGTCACACATTACCAGACAATACTTTTTACCTTCGCTTGGGGTGAGTTCAATGAAGTCCATTTGGAGATGGTCAAATGGTCTGTCTGGAGGTGGGTGTGCTGCTTGTGGGGTGGAAACCCCTCTGCCAGGATTGTGAGCTGCACAAATTATACATGCTTCACAGAATCTTTGTGAGAATATTGCGAACCCTTTTGTGTACCAGTGTTGGTTAATGGATGCTAACATCCCCCCTTTTGACACGTGGTCTTGACCATGTGTCAATTTAGCAAAATGGGGAAACATATACTTAGGCAGACATGGTTTGTTGTCAGGACCATACCAGACACCCTCTGTTACCACACAGCCATTCTTCCTCCAGGTGGACTTTTCGTCTGGTAGAGCCTTCCTCTGGATTTCCTGTAAGTCAAGGAAGGGTGTGGCAGGTGTGCTGTCATTTAGGAGAGAGAAAGAAGAGTCATCATATGGTTTTTTGGCTGCAGCCTTTGCTTGTTTGTCAGCATGAGCGTTACCCAATGACACTTCATCAGTGTTCCGTGTGTGAGCTTCGCATTTGACCACAGCAATTGATAAGGGAAGCAGAACAACATCAAGGAGAGCAGACACAAGTTTGTGATGAGCTATGGGTTTCCCTGTGGAGGTTAAGAACTGTCTATGTTTCCACAGGGCGCCAAAATCGTGTACTACGCCAAATGCGTATCTACTGTCTGTATAGATGTTGACAGTTTTGTTTTCAGCCAATTTACATGCTTCTGTGAGCGCAATTAGTTCTGCAGCTTGCGCTGAGAGGTTTGATGGTAAGGAGTCAGATTTTAATGTGTCATGTGATGTTACCACAGCATACCCAACTCTATTGATGCCTGTGTCTGGGTCACGTGATGCAGATCCGTCCACAAACAGGTCTAGATCGGCGTTAGGGATTGGCGTTTCCCTAAGGTCCGTCCTTGGGGAACAGATCTGTGAAATGGAAGCAACACAGTTATGTGGTTCGCCGTCGTCTTCTGTTGGGAGAAGGGTAGCAGGGTTAAGAACAGTACACCTTTTTACTGAAATGTTAGGCATGTCTAGTAAGGTTGTCGTGTATCTCAGCCAACGTGCTGCTGAGAGATGGGATGTTTTCTGTTCAAGCAAGATCATAGACACAGCATGTGGGACAAAAAGGGTTAGATCAGAATATCCTACAATGTCCCTTGAAGCCATCACAGCTTTTTCTGCAGCTGCCACTGCTCTTAAGCATGCAGGGAGTCCAGCTGCCACGGGGTCAAGTTTGGCTGAGAAATAAGCCACTGGCCTAAGTCTCCCACCATGTTCCTGTAGGAGCACAGATGTCATACAACCTCTCCTTTCGTCCACAGTCTGTGTGAATGGTCTGTCAGAATTAGGTAGTCCCAGTGTGGGAGTCGTCTGTAAGGTCAGTTTCAAGTCGTTAAATGATTGCTCAGCTTCAGAAGTCCAAACAATTCTGCTGCTAGCTGTTAGGCCTTTACCGTGGATCATAGCATTGAGTGGTGCTTCCATAACAGAATAGTGGGGAATGAATGCTCTGCAATAAGAGCACATACCTAAGAACGACATAACCTGTTTCTTAGTTTGTGGTTTCGGAATGTCTTGGATTGCTTGAACTCTTTTAGGGGAGAGGGATTTGCCCTCTGCTGTGATGACATGCCCTAGGAAAACAACCTTTTCTTTGACAAACTGTAATTTTGATATGCTAGCCTTATGACCTTCCGCTGCTAAGTGTTTTAATAGTTTAACAGTGTCAGCCTCGCATTGTTCCTGTGTTGGACTACAAATCATCAGGTCATCAACGTATTGTAGGAGTGCACTTCCTGGCGATAGAGTGAGTGTTGACAAGCTGTCTTTTAAACATTCATTGTAGATTGTTGGAGACTCACAATAGCCTTGACACAAACGTGTGAATGTGTAAGTTTGTTCATTAAATGTAAAAGCAAACCAAAACTGGCTGTCTGGATGGACGGGTATGCTGAAAAATGCATTTGCCAAATCTACCACGGAGAACCATTTACTCTTAGGAGGTACCTGTGAGAGGATGGTATAAGGGTTTGGCACATTTGGTGCTCTCTGCTGGACAGCTTCATTTACTGCTTGTAGGTCTTGTACAAATCTCCATTCATCAGGTTGACCCTTGTCTCTAATTTTCTTTACAGGAAAGATTGGAGTTCTGACTGGTGAGGCTTTGCAGGGAACAATTACCCCAGCCGTCAACAAAGAGTTGAAGACAGGTGTAATTCCATCAATTGCATTTTTCCTAAGTGGATACTGTTTCTGACATGGTCTGTAGTCTGATTTGGGAATAATCACTACTGGTTCTGCATTTTTTATTAGACCCACATCATGTTTGCCCTGTGCCCATAGGGAATTTGGAACTTCCTTGAGGGCTGGCAAGTCTGATGGGTTTAGATCTGGTTTGGTTGTGACGTCACTTTTTACCTGTTGAAACATATCTGAGCTCTCTGGTACCAGTTCTACAGTTCTACTTGCATGCACTATAGAACAAACACTTTGTTTGAAAACCTTCAAGTCATGGTTCCATTTGATTTTTGCACTTGCTGTATTTTCCCACTTACAAGAGTCCTGAACACATCGTCTTACCCATGGACCCAGATCCTCCCAGTCATCCTTTTTGTGTTTGGCAAGTGACACATGTGGGTGAGAGCCAGGTACATGGAACGGTGCAGGATACTCCGGACAGTGTGCATGAGAGATAGATGGTGATGTTGAATTCACATTACCCTGTTTCTTTTCTGGGAGCTTGACAGAAATTGCACATCTATGGTTATTCCAATACATACAAGTTAACATTAGCTTTTCATGCTCATAACCTGTCCGATACCATTGTTTCTCATATGCTGTGTCTTGTCCTCTGCTTACATATGCTGTGCAGTGTAAGTCTTCTGGTTGCATGTACTGTGTGTCCTTCTCTTGTGTGAATATTTTTGCTTGCTGCACTAGCGTGTCATTTCCTGTCCTACCCAGCTTCCATTCATACACATACAGCAGTGAGTCGTGGCTGTGTTGTACAAAAGTGTGGCAGTCTGGTGTGTGGTTACCGTTTGTTCTGGTCACAACTACCCCTTCAGGTGTGGAAACGAGGGTGATCCCTAATCTACACATCAGCTCTCTTCCCATAAGATTAATGGGACAACAGTGTGATAGTAGAAATGAGTGTTTAAAGTGACCCTGAACTGTGTCCTGACATGTCAGTGGAGTTGTGTAATGTTCTTTTACAGACTCGCCTGATGCACCAACAGAGTGTGCATATCTACCACTGAGTTTGGGTGGAGTGGGGAATGCACTTAATTTGATCACTGAGTTTGTTGCTCCTGAATCAACTAAAAATGTGATGTATGTATCATTTACCATTAATGTAAGTGTTGGCATTTTTAAGTAGGCCTTTGAGTCATACTTGATATATGTGCCGTGGTTTAATGACTGTTCCTTTTTTACCTTAGCCTCTATGTTAGCAACAATCTCAGCTATCATTTCCTTGCTAATGTTGTTGTGTGACATGTGTGTTTGTGTTGTGCAATCACCTTCCTGACGTGTCAGGTGGTTGGTCTCATCTTTGTTGTGCGTCAGTGATGTCAGTGGCTTGGACTCCTCCCCCTCCCGCACGCCCGCCGCCTGGATTCAATCTGAATTGGGTACAGCTTCTGTTTGGTTCCTCTTGGGGCATTCTTTTGCCCAATGTCCCTTTTCTCCGCATTTGAAACAAGTATCACGGTCCACATATTGTCTGGAGTCTGGGCGGCCTGGGCGTCCTCTGAACTGGCCCCTGCCTGCCCCTCTGCCTCTCCCTTTGCCTCTTCCTCCCCTGCTCTGTCCTCTGCTCTCACCGGTTAGGTGTTGCATCATGGTAAGTTGGGCCAAATGTAAGTCTTTTGTGTCTTTATCGCTCCTTTTCTTCTTTGTGCTTTTTATCACATCTTCAGCATGAACAGCATATGCTTCAATTGCGCGCAGTTTGTCTTGGCGCCAGGTGATGCAACTGCGTTTCACCATATCAGAGATGTTAGATTGTAATCCGTTGAGGAAGCTGTTTTTCAGGTGGGCTTCAAATGGGGTGATTTCAGCGGCGTTGATGTCTCGTGGTGAGTCAAGGCCGCAGTAGATCTTGTATACTTCCGTCAATCTTAAGAGATATTCGCGAACTGTCTCATCGTCCTTCTGTTTGCATGTAGCAACCATGTCCATATCCATTCTTGCGGGAAACTCACGCTCGCAACAGGCCACAATTGTCTGTATAGCATCCCTGTAGGGGCCGTTGGTGTTGTGGTTCCACTCTGAATGAGTCAGTCTGATATCTCCATCTTCTGGTGGGGGAAAGGAGCCATGAACTCTTGTCCAGCCAATCCCTGCATATTTTCCCATCAGGATCCGTCTGAGTTCATATAGAGTTGGGCGGAATTCTCTGCAAAAGGTAGTCAGCTGTTTTCCAAATCTCACCCCTCCTGCGTCTTCAGGATTTGGTAGGTGTTTTGATGCTTCTCTTATGTCTCTTTCGGCCCACGGTCTGTGGACCAACATTGCAGTGCCGTCCCCTCCCGCCACCTCTATCATTGGCAGGGTGAGTTGTGGGGGAGATTCAGGTTGGTATGTCACCCCGGACCTCGTAGCAGATGATATGCTTGCAGAGCTGTCTGGCGTGTGGGGAGACGCGGTCACTGTTGACTTTTGTGGGGTGGAGTGAGGGGTCAGGTACGGAGGTAGATCGCTTGTGTCCTCTGTGGGGGGTGCAGATGGTGCTGGAGCCCTGGGTTGCTTTGGCCTCACCACTGGTCCCGTCACGGGCGGCAGATTCTGGTTGACCTGTGGTTGGACGTTCTGCGGGGGTGGTTGTTGCTGTCGTCTTCTTGGCGGGGCGCAGCCGAGGTCGGCGTCCTGCAACTGAACACACTGAGGCACACATGAGATTTTTCCTGCCTCACTTTTCCTATCCCTTATCATAGCCTCTTTCTGACACATTCCATATGCTTTCCAGTCAGCCCCAATTTCTTCCCTTGCTCTTTCTTTCCCTTTCCTCCATTTTTAGTTTTAGTTGATCTAGTCGTTTTAGGTTAAAACTACCATCTGCTGGAAAACCAAAATGTTGTACCCAGACATGATATTGAGTAATTGATTCGTCACCATAGCTCTTTCTCATGAAATTGACATTAGGGCCAGTGTAGGCCTGATTCGGATCTTGTTTACCAAGTTTTGAGCCCATTTTGTTTTATTTCAATTTCCCTTTTGACTTGAGGTGTTCATACAAGAGTGTTGGACAATTAAACACAATGTATAACAATTATTATTACCCAAAGTATTATACCCAAAGTATTATGAAAGACAGTATTCTGTTTTAGTTTTTTCTATAACTAAAATCTTTTAGTAGTTTAGATTGGTGTTGGCGATCTAACAATAGGAACGTGATCTATACCTTGCGCGCTTTTCAGCCCTGTCTGCACTTGCTTTATCTCCTTGTATGACCCAGTCACACTCTTCCCATATACTTACTGGTATATTTTATGCAAGCACTTAAACAGTCTGTAAGTTGAACTCGTCAGTACAACTCCAGGTTTTACTAAACCTTGGTTAAAAATACTCAGGAGCCTCACTCGGTCTCCAAAAAAAACAATTCCTATGTTATCTCACACAACACCTTCGCTCTTTTACTCTTAAAACCAATAATACATTTTTATCAGTAAAACTTCATGAGAGACACATCAAAACATTTTAGTCTCGTGATGTCATGTGTTTTGGTCAATTTAAATTGTTGCCAAAGAATAAACTGAAAGTTCCTCACCAGGTTCAAGGGATCGCAGCGCTGAGTGAAGTCTGTCCCAGGGCCCTTGGTCCTTGTCACTCGGTTCTAATGAGGTTTAAGGCCGAAGACTGTTTCTTCAGGACGGTTAGTCACCTCCGGCGCCTGGTCAGAGTCCCCTCAGTCGAGCAATCCCCGACGAGCCCCCAAGATTGTTATGGAAATCTTTCAGTGAACAACAATAAACGATGTTTGGTCTCAGTTGAGAGTTTTAATGCATATAGAAAGTATTATACAACGTTGGTCAGCTGGATCAGCATTCCTTCACCAACAGTGTGGATTCAGATACTGATGCTGTGAATGAGGAGAAGACCATCCTTAACTCCAACGCTCATACGTCATAGGTCTAGGGGTAAACATATCTTGCACCTGTTTGCTGATCAAGAAGCTGGGAAAGAAGTGTAGGCGTTGTGAGCCACTATCTCAAGCCTCAGCCTGCAGTTAGGAGTGTTCCAAGGTCACATAACATCTTTGATACAAGAGAAGGAGCAGTCGGTTTTGGTTCTTCCTCAGTCACATAATTAAAAATAACAAAGTACATTGGGTCACAGAAAGGTCAATACATTTCAGTATAAAACTAAAACAAAATAGTACAAATATATTTTTTGCCATTACACACTTAGTGCTTATTTATCCCCCACTGACAGCTGTATTTGACAGCAATCCATTGATGCATGAGAAAGACAACATGAGCCACATGAGCGGTAGTCTGTTGGCTTTTTGAGATGTCACAGCTCAGGTTTCTGTTCTGTTATCCCACCCCACCAATGGCAGATTCTGTAGCATAACATCAACACTCGCTCCTCTCCCTCTCTCTACTTTCACACCTCCCCTCACCAGTGCCATGGTGGGTGGCACCTATTGGATCGAGGCAAAATGTTCTGTGAAACATTCTATGTGCAGTACAGTAAGCCCTCATAATGCTTATTTTATTAGAAAGCTCAGATAGCCCCAGGGGATTTGTTAACTAAGCGACCTTGGATAAGATTACAATACAAAAAATCCCAAGTATGGAGTGAAGCAATGTTTTGGATGTTTGTAGCATTAATGCCACAGGCTTGAGTACTGGCAGGGCATATTTGAGACCTACATTTGTAGCTAGGTAGGGTGTAAAACAAAATGTTCTCAAGGTGTGAGAAGAGGTTTGTTTGTACAATATTTGTTTCATAGTTGCATTCAATTCACCAAATCTGGCTAAAAGAAGAATTAACAAATTAGTAATATATACAAGCCATTCATAAAATTAATGAATTGTTAGTAAATACATGAACAAATGATTTGTACTGTCTTTTGTTCATGTCATCAACTGTGGTTAAATTGAAATTAACTATTTTCTCAGTCATCATGTACAAATAATTAGTTATTATAATAAATTGTACTTATTTAAAAATAAATATATAGTTTTAAATCATTTTCATGTGTATATCTATATCAGATCACCATGGATGGATGGTTTAGGTAGCCAGGGGTTTACTGTTGCAGTTAACTAAGACATGCAATACAGTTGTACTATATCTTCAGGCAGGAACAAGAGTGCTATTGACATTTGTGCGTTTTAGAGGAGAACATTCTCTGCACTTCCATTTCCAATTCCACTGAAAAGACATGCCTTATCATCTTCCCCCATCTTCCCATCATAAACAGGTGCCAAGATATCAAGAGTGGTTTGTTGTCATCATTCTTATACTGTTGGGGATGCTTTGGCCCCATGCTACTGTAAGAGTTATATTTGGAGAGTGTAACAGTAACAGTACCTGTGAAGTTCATTTTTAGCCTATATGGCATTCTGATTGGTCAAGGGACAAGTGCGCAAAGGTAGAGAGAGAGAAAGAGGAGAAGCAGAGTGGCTTCGACCGGTAATGGATGCATGTCTGTTCCGTATGCAAAGGCGAGTAAACAAGTTGTGAAGCGGATTCACTGTTACTGCATTAGTCAGTGATGAGAAACACTTTTGGACTGAATTGTTTTGCCCAGTGAATTTACAGATCTACTGTCTTCAAATCTATGTCATTGAATGCACAGATCTGGCATTACTTACCCCATGAATCCTCTCCACAGCCTCTCTCATCAATTACACACTGTGTGGATCAGGTTGTCATTACAAACTGAGCAAATGGAGAGGAACAAAACTGCTCAGGAATGCTACTCTGAGACCTGGGGAGACCTACACAAATCGACAGAGTTGAATGGCAGAGAGGAAGAACCACAGTCGATGGGACATCATCTCAGTCACTCTACAAAATTGGTCTATAATCAAGTGGCCAAAAAGAATCCCTGAATAGAAACAAATCTCTCACATTATGTTTGCAACAATGAATTCAAGGGAAACAGCAAAGAAAGTGTCTGGAAATGTGTTTAATTAAAATATGTTTATTTAAACGTGTCATAGCAAAGGATCTGAATACTTATGTAAATGAGATATTTCTGTATTTCAATTTCAATAGATTTGTAAACATTTCTAAAAACATTTTCACTTTGTCATTATGAAGATGAGGATACTGAGGGATCTGGTGTCAGTGGAGAGCAGTAGATCATTAGTGACTTTTAGGAGCACTGTTTCAGCACTGTGTTTGGTTCTGAAGCCAGACTGAAATGGCTTGTAGAGTTGATGTCCTCTAGATTTGAGTTGACGGAGCTCAGGGTATACCAGGGGCCGGAGTGTGTGAATAACGTTGAATATGTTGTTGTAGAACTTCACCAGTTTTGTTGGGGAGTCTGACTCAGATGGGGGAGGGGAGCCAAAGATGGACTCAAAGATGCAGGCAGAGAGAGAGCTAGTGTTGATGGCCTTGAGGTTCCCGAACTTGATGGTGCGTTTCTGATTTGGGTCAGGAGTGGGGATGTCAACATCAAAGAGAATGGCTTGGTGGTCAGAGATAGTGGCAGTCAGATTTCCAACGGTAATGCCAGTGGAGCAAACCAGGTTGAGGTTATGGCAACGGTTGTGTGTGGGGAAATCAACATGTTGTGTGATGTTAAAACAACTGAGAACCTCCAGGAATTCAGTGGCTAGTTCACAGTCAGCAGAATCAACATGGATGTTGAAATCACCAAGCAGTAGAATTGATGGTGATGGGGACAAGAGCTCAGTCCGGAATGTGGACAGGTCAGAGAGGAATGCAGGGTCAGGCTTGGGGGGGGGGGGGCGGTAGACAACAGCAACAACCAGAGGTTTAGACACAGGTAGCTTCATGGCAAAGCATTCAAAAGATAGGGGAGCCTGGATGGATACTAGGCTTGTTTTTAGGTGACGATTGATCAGACAATTGAAAATGGCAATTCCACTACAATTGCAGTTTGCATTGAGAGAATTTGCGCAAAGAAAATGCACGGATGGAGTTTATTGTCAGTAGGGGACCGCTGAGAGAAGACTGCACCTATCCCCGTATCCGAGGCATCCACCTCCACGATGAACTGCAGGGCTGGATTGGGTTGGATGAGGACCGGGGCGGAGATAAAACGGCGCTTGAGGGAAACTCGGACCAGTATGATGATACCCGAGTTTACGAGTTATGACATTTCCACTGTCAACTTTTACCTTCTCGTCAGAAAACAGACGTTGATTTTTACAGTATATGGTAAACGTGTAAACAGTAGCCTATTCATCTTTCTGTACAGCTTAGGCTACAAACTGTTGCAATACATAATGTGGCACAGTAATGTAATATCAGATACGACATACATATACAACAAAGACATTTACAGTAGCCTGAGGATTATGAGGAAAACATGAAATAGAAGTCAATTAATTTAATGAATTTGATCAGAGTTGGAGTAAAATGACTGAGACTGACATTACAATTTATTTAGGTATACTTTGGCTTGAGAAGAGTGAGAAGAATTATAGCCTATTGTTGATAGATGTAGGCCTACAGTGTGATTTTCCCTGAGAAAAATCAAAACTTTTTTTTAATTTTTTTTTATCAAAGCTGTGATTCACTTCAATTACAGTCGCTCTTATGTTACATATGCTACCTGTGGAAACATCATGCTGTTTTTATAGTTTTACACTAGGTGGCAGTATACAATCATAAATCTTGGGTCGCCTACTACGTGTAAAACACCGGTGATACATCGCTAGTCCAGAAATCGATACTCCATGATAGTCCAGAAAGCTATGCTGAAGACTTTAGGTTATTTTTATTTGTTTATTTGTTATTATAATGGAAGGGTATCAGCTTTGAAATACAAGTTCTATCAGATAGCATTGCTTGCATAATTTCGATTCCTTTTTTTATTTTGTATTTTTTTAATCCCTACCAGAAGAAAAATCAAGTTTACACCTACATACAGCTATTTATCATACTTGGTAAGACAACCTTACTTCCCTACATGTAAAAAAGATAAAGAAAAAGTTTCTTATTATTGTATCTAATTGTCCTCCATTATCCTTCCCGCAAAAGCCCCCCATCATACCAAAAAGGATTGAAAAAAGAAAAAAAAGTATTGAGGTTTACATACTATGCAGCAGGGTTCACTGTTGCTCTAGTGATAGGTAACCCTCCCAACTACAGCTGTCAAGGGCAGTGACAAAAGCCTCTCCCTGGGTGAGAGTTATCATGTCATGTTACAACCTATGGTTAAAACCACACAGTGCATCTCTTCTCTTCTGTGTATGTCTCTGTCACTCTCCCTTTGTGTCAAAAGCTCTCTCCTCCACACACACACACACACACACACACACACACACACACACACACACACACACACACACACACACACAGGTAGGTCTACCGGTATATGTTTTGCTTTTTTTAAGTCCCCTTTCAAATGATTGCACAGGTGAGTAGCAATGTTAATGTTGATGAATGACCTTGACAAGGAATTCCGATGTCTTCCTTTTAAATGAGCTCTTCCTGAGGGGATCACAGAGAGGAATACATT
This sequence comes from Argentina silus, assembly GCF_951799395.1. Lineage (NCBI taxonomy): Eukaryota > Metazoa > Chordata > Actinopteri > Argentiniformes > Argentinidae > Argentina > Argentina silus. The sequence goes on along the minus strand of NC_139657.1, from coordinate 19,522,673 downwards.
ATGCATATCATCCATTATTCATGGCCTTGAGTCATGTTACCATCAGACATGGCTCTCAGAAAATGTCTAAGGACGGACATGTATACACCTGATCCTGGCCAGGCCTATGTGTCATGAAACATATGGTGCATTGGATTTGGATAACCACAGTTTGACCAATCCATTACTATGACATAGCCATCTGTCAATTTCGTTGACCTCTTATTCAATAAGTAACTGCTCATGAAAGGACTGCTTACTGCCTACCTACTATGTTTGCAATACAATGCAAAAAATAGATGCATTCACAACATTTATTTTGCTCCGAGAAAATGTCGAAACCTACTCATAGGTTACCCGTACCACTAATATACTATTATGTGAGTAGCCTAATGTCAATTACATGATCTCAGGCGGTCCAAATTCAAAAACTCTCTCATTTCGAGTTGATCCCGACAGAGTATTGGATGTTTGCGGATCTGTTCTTTATAGCCCCGCCTCCAACTGTCAGAGTCCTTACTGCGTAAAATGCAGAGCACTGTTGCTGCACTGTGTGCTAAGATGTAACGAAAGTTTGGACGTACGGTAATCATTTGAGTATTTTCAAGTATTAGGAGAAAAGGTTTACTTTACAGGATACATCGCACTATTGGGCTTGGCGCACATCTAATTTCCTTAGTGGAACGTTTTGTGCCACTACTCATTCCAAAACCCTCTTCACAGTATGAGGTGCAGTTATGGCAAGGAGTAATAAGTCAGTTGCGAGGACCCTGGAGGATTTGACGCTTGATTCGGGTTATGGTGGAGCAGCGGACTCCTTCAGGTCTTCCAGTGTGTCTTTGTGCTGTTCCGAGGCACATATACCTTATGCGCATGGGGGGAATTTTTGGCATTTAACCGACTCAATGCACAGTCGACACAACAGCCTGGACACTGTCAACACCGTCCTGGTCGAAGACGCCGAGATCCTGGAGTGCTCTGGCCAGTGCGCTAAACTACCCGAGCTAGAGGACGTGCCATGGAGCCTCGGGGAAGTGGAGAGCGCACTGAACAAAGACGAGGAGTTGAGACTGGGGACCCATTCACAGGAGATCCTGGCCAGACTCTCGGTCCTCATCAGCCGTGCGCTTGTGAGAGTCGCCAAAGAGGCGCAGCGCCTGAGTTTGCGCTACGCCAAATGCACCAAATATGAGATTCAAAGTGCCATAAAGATTACCCTATCTTGGACTGTGTCGGTTAACTGCATCACCGCGGCACTCAGTGCCTTGTCTCTGTACAACATGAGCACAGAGGACAAGTTCAGCCGCGGTAAGTCGGCCCGATGCGGACTGGTTTTCAACGTGGGGAAGTTCTTCAGGTGGATGGTTGATAGCAGGGTTGCGGTGAGGATCCACGAGCACGCGGCCATCTACCTGTCAGCTTGCATGGAAAGCCTTTTCCGAGATGTGTACGCACGGGTGCTGCGCAGCGCCCTGGTGGAAAAAGATAACGGGATTCCGAAGTTTACTGTTGAGTCCCTCGAACAGGCCATCAACAACGATTCGGAGTTATGGGGTCCCCTGCAGCTGTATCAACATCTAATCTGTGGGAAGAATGCTAGCGGTAAGTTGTGTGAGAGTGCACTTGAAAAGCCCTATTAAACAACAACAGGCCCTGCGAAATTCTCATTAATTTCTCCAAACGGTTTGACCTGTCAGGAACGTTATGTTTAATATCTTATAACTTTGTGTTTTAAAGTAGGCCTAATGCTCATTTCCAAGTTTCATTCTTTGGAATCCTCTCACACAATGGGGGAGGAGGGGGTTGATTTCTCCATTGAAGTGGTACAGGCCTGTGTCATGTGGAGAGGGCACTGTCAATCACAATCTAATCAAACCCATTCTCAATATCATTTCACAATGACAAATCTACTGCAGTAATAACATGTATAAGGCAATGTCTCTCTATGGCATAGTTCTAGTCTATTGTCAGTCCCCTGGCATCTGGGGTTGATAGTGGTGGTGTCAGTGTGGTATCCCTGGATGGCCTCTGTTGAGTTGCACTGACTGTCAATTCTCTATGCATCTGAATACTGAATGTCCACATACAGAACATACACTGACATCACTGAGTTTTGTTAGCTTGCTCTAATGATAGTTGGAGGGGAGAGAAAGGTCAGCCAGCCCTACAGAAGCACCCAACCCCTCTTAGCAGTGAATCATCTTCTATTCAATAGAGGACATTATCAGAATTCCTCTTCAGTGTTGTGGTTCTGTCAGTGCATGATGCACCATCCTCGGGGTGTATGTTAGAGAGTTCCTCTCTCCCAGCCCAGTCTAATGATACCCGGCAGACACGATCACTCCATCCAGAGGGAAGCACTTTCAGTCATGTGTACATTACAGATAATACCTTTTTCAAAAGGGTGTTTTTCCATAACATACAAAACAGCCATTTCACACAGACGCAGGCTCTTGCACAACGCTTCACCATTGCTCATACAGAAATGACATTTCATAAGTGATAACCAAATGTAAGAGCCATTATTAGCCCAGTGATAGATGCAGTAAAAGTGCCGGCGTGGCACTGACTCCAACAGGTTTATGTAATGCTGAGCCTCTGGGCTTGTATGTGTTATCATGCGTTATACAGAGTGATGTGAATGAGACTGAGTTGAAGACAGAGGATAGGGCGCTATTGATGCAGCTCTAAAGAGAATCGAGTTCCATGTGGGTGAGGGTTATAAGAAGGACCCTATAAGGCTCTGGAGTTTTTCATGGTCAGGTCACATGTTTAGGAAAGACTCAGGCCTCAAGATTCAGGACATATTGCTAAATGGCTCAATGCAAAGGGTCATGGCAGCTTAATCCAAACAGTTTTTCAAGCAGTTTTCACACCCGTTCATATGAGGGCAATCTTTTGATTGATTTGTCTCCAGCAATATTTTCCCCATATTTTGTATACTGTATATATAAAACCGACTTCTTCTTTATACAGTAAGAAATTGTCAGAGCTCAAAATGCATAATGACCACACTGAAAGATTATGGCCATCATTGTGTTATCACTCTAATCTTCAAAAGACCTATATAAAATATAATATCATATATCTATCTAAGTGCAGATTGACCTTTTCACCCAATCATAACCGCCGCCCCCCACATCATTCTCCCTCTGACAAGTGGGAGTAATTGAGTTGATTTTTCCTTATTTTTCCTTAAGCTCTCTCTCTCTCATATATCTATCTCATATGTATAGCTATATGCTTATCTTTATGGGATCTCTGTGACCAGATAGCTATTTTTCCCTCTGTGCGTTCATAAACAAATCTCCAAATCCACTGGTCTCCAGAGATGATTTGGCAGATTGGGCTCCTCAGACAGAGGAGGGGGTGCACTTTCCCTGTACGCTGGAAGGCACTTGCCCTGCAAGTGTCCTATACCTATACTGTAGTTAAAACGTTACTATTCAGATGACTAAGACTAAGATAGTCCACAATTGCTGGGCACTGGAAAGAATTGTACACATTGCTCTACGTTTATCAGTTCCTGTTGGTGTTACAATGTGTGTGATGGCCATTTGAAATAGTGGTGACCATGGGTACACTACACAGTACACCACAGGCCCATAATATCTTCACCACACATTTCTTCTCACACAATACTTCTCCTACAGCAATGCCTGTTCTCATATACTGTACCAAGCTGTTCTCAGTTGGTACATCCAGCATATGGCCCTGCAGGACCTCCCCTCCCACACACCTCAGGGGCTTATTTCAGCTACCGCCTCAGTGTTTCTCTCAGGTGTTGGATTCCCCTCTCTGCCTGTGGGATCCTGTCAAGACAGGAAGCTTGCTATATGGTGGAATATCAGCAGTAGCAGCTCATGGCTTTGTCTTGGCTTTGATTTTCTCCCTTTGGACATGTCACAAAGAATTTATAGAGAAACACTATACTGATGCTCAGGGGGTTCTACCCACCTGAGGAGCACTTGTATTCACACCTAAGCTGTGGGATGTCTTGACTTTTTGTCATGCACCTTTCAAGTCTTGGCATATATGGAGATGGATGGTAGCTGGGAGGAGGGTCTCATATGTAGATGGTAGCTGGGAGGGTTAGGGTTAGGGTTAAGGTTAGGCCTCACCTGGTGTATCAAAGCCAGTGCCCCATGGCAGCTGACCATTCACACAACTCCCAGTGTAAGACGAATACTGTTAGAACGGAATTATGAAAAAACTTCAGATGAAAAGGAACATTGATCCTCTGCCAAAATATATTGTGCTTAAAAAAAAAGTCATCATTCATTTTGTTTTGCTCCACCAGTTCAAATCGATCTAGTTGATTTTGTTACCTAATGCATCCTGAATTCAGATGTGATTCAACAGAACCTTTATGGTGTGCTACAGTATGTCAGGGTGTGTCTCCATGGAGACTAGAGCTCCTGGAGAATGTGCAGATCCCATTCACGTTTATGTCTTATCCAGTGTTGCCCTGCGAGGTCGGTGCCTGGTGCCCTGGTGCACAGTGACATGTGCTCTGGGAAAGACTGTAGCCCACCAGGAATGACAGGGGTCTGCTGCTACTGTGGTACCAGGCAGTACCAGTGGAGACCAGGCAGCCCCTCTGTAACATCTAGCTCTGGGATATCTGTGGCAAAGAAAACACACACGCACGCACAGACGCACGCACACGCACACACACACACACACACACACACACACACACACACACACACACACACACACACACACACACACACACACACAATCCTGTGGATAAAGCAGAAGAAGAATTAATGAGGAGCTTGGGCAGGGAATGTTGATGTTACACAGTGTCTGATACTGTAGTCTCACAAACATTTGAAGCATCACTCTCTCGGTGTTGAGTTCTTGCCAAATTTACTTCAGTTAATCAGTTTTTCATCTACTGCTGTGCCTGATGACACACACAGCTGGCAGACTCGCAGTAAGCACAGTCACGCTCAGTCATAGTCAGCGTCTATGGGAGCCGGTGAGACTGCAGTTATTGTACACTATCTTATACAGACAGAAACTGAGGATCAGCATCCTTGTATCGAAAAGCCGCCAACAGTGCAATGTAAAGCTGTCATAAACACAAAGCAAGGAAGATGTATGGTGCAGGTTATAATCCAATGAAAACGCTGCAGCCTAGGGTATGTACACTCACTGAGCACTTTATTAGGAACACTATACTAATACTGGGTAGGGCCTCTCTTTGCTCTCAAAACAGCCTCAATTCTTCATGGCATTGATTCCACAAGATGTTGGAAACATTCCTTTAGATTCTTTTAGATTCCTTTAGATTCTGGACAGGATTGCATCACACAATACCTGCAGATTTTTCAGGTCCACTTTCAAGCTGTGAATATCTCGTTCTACCATATCCCAAAGGTGTTCTATTGAATTCAGATCCAACATTGAACATTGTCATGTTCATGAAACCAGTTTGAGACGACTTTTGCTTTGTGACATGGTGCATTATCATGCTGGAAGTAGCCATTAGAAGATGGGTAAATTGTGGCCATGAAGGGATGCACATGGTCAGCAACAGTACTCAAATAGGCTGTGGCATTCAAGCAATGATTGATTGGTATTAATGGGCCCAAAGTGTGCTAAGAAAACATTTCCCACACCATTCCACCACCTCCACCATGAGAAGGTGTACAAGTGTTCCTAATAAAGTGTTTGGTGAGTGTATACATACATGTAATTGCAACCAACCTATGATTGGGGAATAGAGTCATACTGATAGGACAGAGAAAGAAGAACTTCAGAGGTCATAAGACTTAATGGCTCAATTCTGGGACATTTAGCTTGCTCTCTGTCCTTTGATGTGTTTTTGCATTGTTGAAATGGAAGGACAATAGCATTTGTCATTTTGCAGCTTTGCATGTCTATTTACAATGCTGCAGTCATCCTTTGTGTATTATTCTACCTCAGAAATATGTGAGAGAGAAGAAGAGCTAAAATTGATACAGACAGTATGACATGCCAGGGCAAGACAGAAGGGCTCTGCTTCCTGATTCATTATAAGAGAACTATGAACAATGGTTCTCAGTAATTTGCACACACACACACGCACGCACACATGCACCCGTCCTATCTTTTACCATGTGAGAGACCAGTCAGCCAGAGAATCAGAGAGAGGTGTGTGTGTGTGTGTGTGTGTGTATGCGGTAGGAGGGGGGGGTGCTTATCTCTGCAGGACACTCCACTAGCTGGTGGATGGAGTGAAAACTCTCTCTGTTTTGTGGTAGCTACCATGTCATCCAGTCCCTCCTAGAAAGACGCTGCCCTGTACTGCATCATTCTGTGAGATCATTGGTGAACATCTCTTGGTCACGAATGCACAGGCCCAACATCAGAGCTGTAAACACACAATAACATTTTGAGGGCATTGGTCGAGGATAATTCAATAAATCATGATTGGCTCTTCATTCTAAGGTATTCTAGATTCTCAATGGCATATAAGTCAATAAGTGTTTTAGTATTTGCCTGTGTGATGCTTAGCTATGGTACTGTAAGCATATGTCAGAGATGGTGCTTTCTTTTGGATTTGTCAAATAATGGTAGGGACACTATTATTCTAACCTTGTGTAAAACACTTTATATGTATTTCCCCCGCAGAAGGGAAATAAATGACTATCAGCTGTGCAAACACAGAGCTGATATAGTCCATGTAAGATATAAGCAACCTCTGCTCCAGGCGTGTCAGTGTCTCAGTGAAATAAACATGGACCTTTTCCCATGTGGTGAGGTGTTATCTTAAGTTAAGACGGTTCAGGGTACCCATGCATTGAGAACAACATAAGCACATTTTCCCCCTCACACTATCTACAGAGGATGTCACTGTAGACATGCAGTGTGTGAGAGAGAACAGCAGCACACATAATTACACTCTTTTTGCTGGGTCACTTCCTAGTGACTTCCATTGGATCTGCTGATGGAATACTGATTCTGCTCCGAAGGACTGGCATCCCATTACATCCCCTGGGAGCTCAGAGCAGTGACCTCTGGAGTGTGTGTTAGTGTGTGTGTGCACGTGTGTGTGTATGTGTGTGTGTGAGTGTGTGCTTGCGAGCGTGTGTCTGCTTCTGAAATCTATCACAGCCTTGCCCCTTTCTTGCCTCTCTCAGAGCACCCCTGACCTCCCCAAAATCTAGACAAATGAGTTTCATAAGACTACTCAAGATGTGAATATGAGGCTACAGTCTCTCTTCTCTTCTGAGTTTCTGCCTCTCCTTGCTCTGTGGAGACATAATGAGGCACCATTCTGCTCTTGCTTTGATTGACGGTAGGAACTGAGTTGGGGTAACCTTGTCCTGTCCTCCTAGTCTAGCGGGGGTCTAATAGTGCTGTCAGTCGAGACATGGAAGGCCCCGCTGGGAGGCAGATTCTCCCTGAGCCCAGCAGACTGCAGGCTCACTGACACATGTGTCTGGGCCATGACAGATATTCCCCCACCCAACTTCAAGCTGTAGTTGTAGTGTTTAGAGTGGAGAGAAAGCCTTAAAATGACAGGTTGGAAATGAATATTTTCACACGCACATCCACACACAAAATAGGGTAGTTACATTGCAGTCAGGAACCATATTCCTTTAAGCCTTTATGATGGCTTTCGCCCCTCAATCTCAGACACTGAATAACTGAGACGCACAACCTTGTCAAGTACCAACGACATATGGTACACATTACCTCTCGAAGGTATATGTCTTTTTTTTTGTTTCATGACATTTTTTATTGCAAACACATGTTCGTTCCTGCATGACTCTTATTTCATCCTCATTGTGGATCAGTGAGAGGCAGAATAACAGCCTCATTGTAAGGAGACAGATGGAGAGCAGGTACAGCAATTTCCTTCATTTTGGAGGAAGGAAGGAGACAGCAGCACTTTCATTGCCTTTTACAATCCTTTGACAAACGGATTCACATGAGAGGGTATTCCATGTATCTCTCAGGGGGAGAAGGAAGGACAACATTGTAAGCACCTCAAAGTTTTCTCTATCAAGGGAGCATTTTGCAAGGCCACAGATGGACTTGAGAGACTTGTGATCACCGAAACTGCGGTACTGTAAATAAGTATGTGCTCATCACAGTGATATCCCAGTGTTACTGTTTAGACACAGAGGTTTATGGAACCTGACTGAGTCACAGGGTTGGGAGAGCAGGTGACAATGGGTTTGTTCTCAGCGTGTCGCCCCGGTAACCAGACAGGTGTGTTTGAGAGAGTCTCGCCCACTTCCTGCTAAGAGTCTTGCACACATCTTGCCTGGCGTGAAGAGATCTCACTTACAAAGGTGACCCAGATCAAGGAAGTGCATTGGGATAGATTTCTAAACCAGTAGAATGTTCTGGAAGTCAGTGAATTCACAGACTTCCAAAACATTCCCACTGGTTTGGAAACAGAATAAAACACTCATTGTAACCAATGTTCTGTACACATGAGCTACTATGGAGCTTCTGTTTCAGCCCAGGCAGTGAAGTTGTTGGTGTAATTTACTGAAGAATTGTAAGTTAAGTTTTGGTACAATTTATGTGCGTCCCTGTCCTGTCTTCCCCTGCGAGTGAGCGATAGTGAGAGAGTGATGCTCAGTCACAGGGAAAGCTCCTGAGCCGCATGATTAAACTAATGAAGCACTCATCATCATAGAGCTCCTAACTGATTGACTGCCTGCCGTGAAGCCGTGCCGGGCTGGGGACTGGGGCATCTGTGATCACAGAGACAAAAGACAGTGTGTTTGATGCATGCGAGGCAGGAAACTAATTAACGAGAAACGCTAACAAATGTCTCCTCCTCCACAAACCTAGTCCAGTGGAATTCCGATGCTGGCTCTACGCTCATCCCTATGTCCCATATTAATATTGTTCCTAGCACAAAGAAAGCCAGCGGACTGAGGGGTGAGGTACTGTATTGTTTTGAAATTGGGATAGGGAGTTGGAAATGTCAAATTCAGATCTGAGGTTGATTCAGTCTTCATCAATATATCATGCATTATTGATGGTACTCAGGTGACTGTGATTGATTGTGATCTCTGCCATGGTAACCTTTTGCACACCTGCAGAGCCCATCACTTCATGTGAGATGAGAGAGAGAGAATGAGAGAGAGAGAGAGAGAGAGAGAGAGAGAGAGAGAGAGAGAGAGAGAGAGAGAGGGCAAATTAAGACCTATTAGAGCTGTCTCCACTGGTGGGCGAAGCTGTATCCTTCCGATTTGGTCTATTTGCTCCCCCTCCTATCGGTGGCTAAAAGTAGGCCAGCCAGTGCCTAAAAGCAGAGCTGCCAAAATGACTGCACAGGCCTGCACTTGACAAGAGGGATGACAAGAGGTCTGGCAGGAAGGGCAGGACATGGGGCCAGTGAGAAGAGGAAGTACTTACATCTAAAGTCAAAAGGAGACAGGGATAGCACAGTTACAGCCAACAACTCCACATGTTAAACAAAGCTTAGTTGTTGTTGCTATGTTATTACAAAGCAATACACTGGTGAAGTGGAACATCACTGGAGACACCTAAATATTTGCCTGCCAAACTTGATCCCACCGTAATAAAATTGACTAGTGTTAATTATTTTGCTTTCCCCATCATCGCAGAAACTAAGACAATGTGAAAAACTGTGCAGGTTAGAAGATTTATTTTCAAAAGTCGGTTCAGCTATATTAGCAACTGGCCACGTTAGCCAAATTACTTAACCAATACACGTCTCAAATATCAAATAAAAATATTTTATCATGCTCAAAAAATAGCTAAAATAGCATTATTTACTAGTCTCCTATGGAGCCTTCAATACAAACTTACTATGTTTGTCCCCAAACAGCTTTGTTGTCATGGTATTCTTGGATTATGATGCATTTACTTTACCAGCGTATAACAAGATTATCATGTAACTGTGTCAATAAGGTTTCTAAGACAGTAAGAACAGCATTACTACACAGGTGCATAACAGTGACTTACTAAAGTGTGACCTATTATTGAAACACCATTTTTATGTACATAGTTGTATCATTTTTTCAACTTCAGATCTCTACTATATGTATAAAAAAAACACAGCTACATGTGTCTTTTTTGACTTCTTCTTATGCAATCGTGTCATCACATTGTCCGACAGGCTCCGTGTGACTGATAATGCTTAGTGACACCCTGTATAGGGGCATGTACAGGGTCACTGCCCTGAGGGGTGTTTCCTGTGTTAATGGAGTGGAAGGGCATTGTGATAGAAACTCAGCCCTCTGCCCTCGATCACTACCTCCAGCTATATGATAACCTAAAGAAAGGGAGAGGGTCTCCAGGGCAGATGAGTGATGTTGACCCCTGTGTTAACACCCACCCCACTGCAGGGGTACAGCTCCACATGCAGGGTGTGTGTGTGTGTGTGTGTGTGTGTGTGTGTGTGTGTGTGTGTGTGTGTGTGTGTGTGTGTGTGTTGATATAACTGCATGTGCCCCATGTGAACAGATCCATACTGACATTAAGCCAACATTCCAGAGCATCAGAAGCACTCTCCCCTCCACCTCAGGGCATGTAAAGCATCGATTTTCAGACCTGTTAAGCCCCCCCCCATTCATAACCTCTTCATAGTGCATGTAAGTAGTGCATAAGCATTTCATGAAAGCAAGTTCACATTGAATGCTTTACTGTATAATTTCAAGCCGTTGACATTACCATGACAGGAGACCCCAAGATCAAATTGCATTGGTTAATAAGCCTTCTTTCATATGTTATGAGCCTTACTAGTCTATTATTTCAATCAGCCCACATCAGTGAATTGTCATTACTTGTCCTGTGCATCCTTACTATGAATCATTCATGTATGCTCTATGTTCATATATGTATCACGAATGAGCAAGACTACCATCACTTTAGTTTGGGGGTATAGACATAATTTCTCGAGTATATATACAAAGAGGTTATGAATGCAGTAGATCTACAGTACACAACAAGGTAATTATGCTTTACGAAGCTATTTTGAATGAAAATACCACCACCACTTTTGCCCAAGGGGATCTAAAGGGGCCGATATGAATGCTTCTCCACTTTAGTTCATGGGATAAAATTAATTTATAGAACATACATGAATGATTCATAGTCTAAGGGATGCACAGGACAAGTAATAACAATTTACGAATGTGGGCTGATTGAAGTAATACATTCACATGGGTGTTCCCATACAAGTCATCCATGAACAAACACTATTAGAATGGACCGTGACAGTCTCCATTAGAGAGCCTCCATGAGTACATTCAAAGGCAAATCACATGTGGCACCGTATCACAGACAAGTCGGGTTCATAACATAGTGGTCTTAGGGTCTTCTATACTATGCTGAGAATGGAGGAGCTTTTTCCTGCTTTTTCTTAAGTCATGGTAAAGTCAACAGCTGACATAAAGCATTCAATGTCATCTTGCATTGTTGTTGTTGCCTTGTTTTCATGTAATACTTATGCACTACTTATAATTGCACTATGAAGAGGTTATGAATGCGACATGAAGTCATTCTGTCAGTACCCTTCAAATAATGTGTCACCTTTTTGCCTTTAGTGCCAATACATAGGATGACAAAGTTTTGTTTGAAGACGTTGTCGCATAACTCCAAGGATAGGAGTTACTGACTGTAATTCAACACAAAGGTAAAGGCATCTGCATGTCAGTCCTGACAGGCTGAAGAAATATGAAAGCATGCTTTCCGATCTATTTTCATCAAAGTGTAATTGGATTTTTGATGTGAGGGATAACAGAATTGCCTGTGCTCAGAGCGTTGTTAGGGCAGTGGGGAATTAAAAAAAAAAAGTATGTGTATAGGCAGATTTATGTGCTACAGACAAGGTCATAGTGTGTATAATCAAACTGGAGAGACCATGAGATTTTGCAATTTGTGTTTGGATTCAAATTATCCCCCCTTTTGGATTCAGACTTAAACAAATAAATCATGTCTTATCACAAGAGCCTTACTTCTCAAGGCCATGATTGTCACTGCAGAGAAATGAGAAAGTAAATGATTTTGATCTACTCAGGGACCTTGGACAGATACTGTACACCACTCAGTCTGCAGCCCCTCCATCGGGCCAAGTCACATTCACCATCAATTGTCATCAGAAATAGTTAACATTTGAAAAAGCAACTACAAAACCTACAATCCTGAAAGTGAGCCTCACTAAAAACAGTGTTGAGTATAAAATACAGTAAGGTCCGATGTAATATCCTATGAATACAGTATGTCATATATTGTCATTATTTTCTCTGGGCTATCGGCCTATGAAGTCCCTAAGGGCTAGACACAGGCACCTCTTCCAACACATCCGAGCCCCTGGAGTTTATCCTATAAGGTGGTTGGAGGCAGGCAGGTTAGCCAGGATGTGGTTTGATGAAGTGGATGTCACTGAAGTGGATGTCACTGAAATTGACAGGGACCATGTGAGTCTGGTTTAAACATGTTTTTGTACAGTGTTGTAGAGCTGATCTGGCCCTTTTTGGTTCTGAACATCTACAATACATTATTCAGAATAATTTCTGTCTTGGAAAAATCATCATAGCTCAGTTGAGAATTGAGAAATATGAGACCACGTCATATTTTATTGCATTGGATGGGTGCTCTCCACTCTGCATAACATTAATCTTTATTTGCCTGTGCTACTCTGTCATTTCCAACCCAAAATATAACACTCTAAAGTCTTTATAGCCACAGAGGCAGGGGGGGTTCACCTACCTTTGAATGATGATGCCTATAAGCATTCACTGTATACAATATTTCTCTGAAATCATGTGCTGCACTCTTTGATCACAGATTATATCTCCCCAGCCAACTGTAAGGCATCATGGGAAAATGACTCAAGATATGCTTTGTGGGTCCATTAAGCTCTTTATTTTCCACTGAATTCACCCACTGGCAGGGCCTCAATGGAGTTCAAGCGTCATTAAGGAGCCATTAAGAGATGCTTTATTTGAAAATTAAATCCAGCTCATTAGCCTATGGAAGGAAAGTAGTACATAATAATGTATCTGGTCCTAGCGCTTTGCTCCATTTAGATACTGCCTCAGTTAACAACAGAGCTAATCACAACATGCAGCTATGCTCATTCCTGGACAGAAATGCAGTTTTGTGACAGAGGGTTTTATGTTTATGTTTATTGCGTGAATCCAAATTGTGGTGGAGCTGATATCACCATCTTTAGTTCAATCCCAGTCACCTTGTAAGCTGTACACTTTAGTAATGGTTATTATGACTTGAACACAGTCACTGGAAATCCTCTCAGGAATTCCCCTCAAACACCCAACAAAATGACATCATCCTTCGCCACACTCAAAACAAAACAAACACAAGTTGGGCAGCCCACTCACCCCCGCTATTCCACTACAGCACAGGCTGTGTCGTGTAGTCAAAACAGCGTGACCCACTGAAATGGTTCCTCCTTGTTAGCCATGCTCAGCAATCTCTCTTAGATTTACTGCCTCATTAAATGTGCTTTTGATTCTGAAGTGGATGGCTCCATTGCCCATAATGATGGGTCTTTAAAAGAGTATTACAGCCCGACTCTGGGACTGGGAAGACCCAAACCATGGTGCTGATGTCATAATAGACCCGCTCCAAGAGGGAGGAATTTTTGGGGCTCCTGTGTCAGTGATATAAAATCATCTCCGATCTCTTTTTTATTTAGCTAAATCTTTACCCGCAGTTTTACTGCTCAGAAAACAAAGCGATAGTCAAACGTTATTTGAATGCATTATTCAATGTGTTTAGTGCTGTCTGCTAATGATCACAGTACTTTTAACCATCAGGGTTATGTTCATGATTAGTTAGTTTTATTGACATGATGGATGGATTTCAGATGGATGATATGGTGCTTTGGAGAAGAGAACCTTAGCTGACGTCAAACACATCCTAGTACTACTGGTATGGAACAACATACAGTAGAGGACCCACATGGACCCACATGCTTGGTTTGTGGGCTTGTTGGCATTGCGTTTTTTAGACCCTTGGTGTAATGAAGAAAAGATGGCCCAAAGCCACATAAAAGCAGGGGCCATTATGAGAACAACATTCCCTTATCCCGCAAGCAAGAACCCCCAAGCATGCTTTGTGATGACAGCATTCAATTTGCTGATGCCAGGACTATGCTCTCTTCTAGCTCTGAATATGAACTGTTAGAAGAAACAACAGAGTAATTTATTTACAGTTCGACTGGATTATTGCTCTTGTAAATTGTCAAAATACAGAATAATATGGTGTTGTTTTTGTTCTTTTATTTGATCAGAATGCAAAAAAAAAGACAGAATAAATAAATAAAAATAACTGGGAATGTTTTTGATAATCCATACAGTGAGGATCAGAAAATATAAATGGTTCTTGTGTGTGATGTGTTCCCTGCAGGAAGTGTTTATCAATGGCAGCATTCCTTTATATTAACTATATACAGTATGTAAATGTTGATACAGAGAGAATCAATCAGAATGATAGAAATAGTCTTAGAGAAAGCGAGAGAGAGACAAACGAGCAGAGATGTAATCAGAGAGTTACCGTCACTCACAGGAAGGTGAGCCGCCGCCTGCATTTCCTCTCTCACCTGTAGAGCTGTGTTCCCTTGGGGAGGGAAATAAATGCGACACACTGCGTCTCTGATCTTTAACTCTCCACTTACTCATTACTGGTTCTGTTGTGTAGTTCTCATAAGGTCTGTACTATAGCTTTGAGCAACACACCGTATGCATCACAACACTGAAATAGTGGTACTGCAGAAAGGTGTCTCTTTCCCTT